>NC_140972.1:87820788-87843288 GCF_056783735.1 Eptatretus burgeri | reverse complement strand
CTGTAGCATACTGCTGTACAGTACTGTGCCGTACCATGGGTCATCCCTCAGACCGGCAAGCAGCATCTTCTTCGCTCACTGCTGATCTGGATAAAATCACAAACTGGTCCAACACGTGGAACATGTCTTTCAATCCGGACAAATGACACAATCTCACTGTGTCTCTTTGAAAGGACCGTTTAGAACCCCCCCCCCCATCCACTTTCTAAACAATCCTCTGGAAGAAGTCCTTTCTTTCAAGCTTCTGGGTCTCACTATCTGCCATGACCTTTCTTGGGAAAGCCACATTTCAAACCTCTCCTCCAAAGCCGACAGTCGCCGACAGGGAATCCTCCGTCGTGCAAAGTCCTTCCTCGCCCCACCTGAGCTCCTGACCACTTACAAAGCTTTTGTCCACAGCCTGATGGAGTAATGCTCTCCCCTCTGGGCTGGTGCTCCTGCCTCCCACCTTTCTCGGCTTCACGCTGCAGAAACCAAGGCATTTCGGATCATTGGCATCTCCCACAATGAGGCTTAGTCTTTGGGCCTCTCACTCAATCACCGTAGGTTGGGCAGTGGTCTTTCTGTCTTCTACCGTCTCCTCTCCAATCTCGCCCCCCCCCCACTCTCTCTGCGATTTGTCCCCACCACATTTCCGCAGGGCGATCAAGGTCCGCCAACAACCCCCTTCTGGTAAAACGACCAAAATCACGAATCACTGCTCACCTTCTCTCTTTCGTTCCTCTTTTTTCCCACCTTTGGAATAAACTCCCACACTGTCTTAAATCCCATTCATCCCTCCAGGCCTTCAAAACAGCTGTTCACCAGCACCTCTTATCATCCCCCATCCAAATTCTCGATCTTTTCTACCCCCGATAATCCACCCAAGCCCACCTGCTTCAAATTTCCTGCTTTCCTTCTTGAAAGTCCCTGTAATTTCCATCTTGTATTCCCCATGTTCCCTGTCGCATCCCTCTCCCTTCCACAGATCTCCTAATGTCTCTGTTCCCCACTATTTTGTCCTTCCAACTACCCCCCCACCCCCTTGTCTCATGCCCCCCTTGATGTGCGTTGTGTGTTAGCTCTCATACGAGCCTCGACAAGGTATACAAAAAAAAAAGTCACATTTGCCACGGCGGCCGTGGGGTCTCCAAAATATACGGCCACTGGCAATTATACGGCGGCCGCAGTATTTCCACGGTCACACAATGTAGCGGTCACATATGTTTTTATTTTTCGGGGAGCCGCACGGCGTATTTAGAAATTGTGGAGACCGAAAACGTGGGGTTGCCGTACGATCTGTGATTTGATGTCGCACGGTGACCTCAAGGGGGCCCTGCGGCAGCCATAGAATTTTCAAGGGAGACGCAAGGTAGCCTAAAGGTGCCCGCAAGGTGACCGCAGGGGGGCCCTAAGGCGAATGTGCGGCCAGACGGACGGTAACGAGTGGGTTCCTTTTTTTTTTTTTTTTTTTACCAGTTTTTTTTTTCGTTTTGTCGAATTGCTCCGGCGAATGTAGAAATGAAAAAAGTTATAACTCCGTGCTATAATTCCACGGCGACCCTACGGCCTGTAAAAGATAGCCAAACGGCGTAGGGCCACCCTGAGGCCACCGCAGAAACTCTGCGGCCGCCGCACATTTCTGTCAATTCAGAGGGCGTACAGCCGCCATATCCTCACCGTAGAGCAAATGTGACTTAGGCCTCACAAGGGAATTATGTGAAAACATTCTGCCCTGTTTATTGAGTAACAACTTTGACTCACTATGACATTGAGATATACTCATGCATTATGAAAGTTACAACAAAAATAAACAAATTTAATTGTCATCAAGCTTTATTTTGCGAGCTCCACAGTCTTCCTGGTAAAGGTTCAAATCTAAAATAAATTTTCAAATCAAACAGGGGAGGGCTACACATATTGGCATTTCAACCTATACTGTTTTTAGAAATTGTCAGACTCGTCAAGCTTTTCCAAATAGTTATGATTTCAAAGCAGAAAAACGGTGGTTGATGAAAGATATGAGGTTCATTGTAAATGTTTGTAATAATACAGGAAAAAAGAAATCAAAGTGTGCTTGGAGAAGCGATTGGACCAAAACAAACAAACCAAAAAAAATTGTTGATTTCTGACCTATACTTTTAAATTAAAATTGACGTTAAAGATGTTGGGACACTTTTGCACACAAAAATATGTCTACCCAATAGACGGGACATCAACGTAATGCGAGCGAAGCGCGGTAATTCAAAGCAGTTGAAAAATGGGATGTAGGGGGTAAAAAGGGATAATGCACAAGTAGTGACAAAATATTTTACAACATGCCCCATGTTATAGGTTAAAACACAAAAATAGGAATACTTACTTAATTTGGAAACCCCCATATTCCGATAAGCACCTAACCACCTGTACATACATATTGATGGCTGGGTGTTTGTGATTTAGTATGAACATGTTGCAGCAGTTAGAGGAGAGGGAAAGAATGGAGGGACGTGGTGGGGGAGATGGTCGTTGTTTTGGGCTCGTTTTATTTCCCACCCAAATGGCTTCATCGAACCTATGTGCAGCTTCCTCTGTGCAAGCTTTTCAGATGTGAGATATACAATGTGGTCAAAAATAGGACATTACATCAATGCGTGAAGGAAAGATCAAACATTTTAAAGGTCTTACAAAAGTATGATTAGTGAGAAATTGAAAACGTGTTTCTAAATTGGATTAGATTTGAGGTGCCATTAACTTATATCGGCTTATATGGTTTCCACTGCTGTTTCCTGTTGAATAACAGAGGAGGGTGGCTTGGTTGCCCCAATAAAGTGACCCTGGAGGTAGATTCGAGTTGCAGTAACTTCTGTAGTCCCTGTAGTTCCCACAGACTTTGCATCTTCAGCTACCTCCCAAACTCCGGCAGATCCCTTACTGGGCTCCGGCGATGTCAGGATCAGGAAGACAGGAGATGGTTTCCGAGACCCTGTGGATGTGCAATCAGTCAGTCCAGCAGGAGGTCTTCTAAATCATGTACTTGGTGATATAATTTCACAACACCAGACAAACTGAAATTATGATTCGTTCCCTGGATCTAAACAAAAGGGAAAACCAGCATAAAGCAGGGTTAAGCAATTGGTTCACTCTGTCTATCAGTCTATTTCTAGATCCACTGAATTTCAATTAAATTTTATATTGTGACTGTAGAACATGAAGTTAAACAGGGACCTGCAGTTTTGCAGTACAGTACTTTGACTTTTAATTTGGCAAAATGCATGGAAGCTTGTCCCGAGCATGCACACGCACGGCTCGTTAAAGGAATTGCTCCAGTTTGTCTGTCTGTCTGTCAGTCAAACAAAATTGAAAATCATTCCAAACTGGAATCTTACTGCTTTTAGAGGCATCATAAAAGTCACTGACAACATGCACGAATAACTTATTTAATGTGTTAAATAAGGTCTGTGTAAAAGACGGTGCATCAACGGTGGTAAATTTCCGATTCAGTGTTTGTTTGTTCCCCTGCCTTTTTAAAGATTAATTAAATATCTGAACACTGTAGAGCACAAATCGCCTTGTCTGCACTTCCAAAAACCCTGAGTTTAGCAGTACTTAGGCAAAATTGTATGCCGTCCCGACCAATCAAATTTGTAGCGCACTCTGATGGCAGAGTAACAGCGAGATTCAGACAATATGGCGGCGTCTAGTGATGCCATGACAGAGATAACTTTGTCCAAACGATTTGTTTGTTTCATGCATCATTTTTCAAAGATCATTCCAAAACCATCAGTTTCTTCGAGAAGAGTTGGCAGAAGGTTCAGCTCTGGACTGTTCCGTTTGACCGATCGACTTTGTATAGTTACCATCATGCTGTTATTCAAATTTCACGAACAAAGCTCATGTAGATCATGCTCAAATGCAAAGCAAGAGCTGAAAAGACCATACCCATGTCCTTTTCCTCATAACTGAACTGCATGGGGCAAGGTGTTCTATGAACTCTCTTTTTTGAGATCCTCGTGGAGGATCTCTAAGTCTTACTCACGTTGTTGTTCTTGTGGACTTTTTTGTTTCACAGCCTACAGCTTTCATCGAAACTTCCTGAAACTTGGCATATATATGTAAAAATACCCTGCGCAGACAGTAACCATCTCCGATTTTGAAAATTCCTCCAAGAAATAAAGTTATGACGTCAAAATATCTCCGCTAATGGGAATCGCCTAAAAAATTATCTCTGAAACTGGGCAAGCTTTTTGAATTCTGTTTGCGGGAATCGAACAGGGCATTAGCAGAGATGAATTATCGCACGTATGATACATCAGTATGACGTCATATCAATTTTTATGACGTCATTCCTATTTTTTGACATTTTTGTTTTTTGTTTCATTTGTTTCACAGCCTACAGTTTTCATCTAAACTTTCTGAAACTTGGCATATACATGTAAAAATACCCTGCGCAGACAGTAACCATCTCCGATTTTGAAAATTCCTCCTATAAAAAAAGTTATGATGTCAAAATATCTCCTCTAATGGAAATCGCCTAAAAAATTATCTCAAACTCGGCAAGCTTTTTGAATTCTGTTTGCGGGAATCGAACAGGGCATTAGAAAAGATGAATTACCGCACATATGATACATCACTATGACGTCATATCCATTTTTATGACGTCATTCCTATTTTTTGACATTTTTTGTTTCATTTGTTTCACAGCCTACAGTTTTCATCGAAACTTCCTGAAACTTGGCATATATATGTAAAAATACTCTGCAGCGCAGACAGTAACCATCTCCGAGGAAAAAAAAGTTATGATCTCAAAATATCTCCGCTAATGAAAATCGCCTAAAAAATTATCTCAAACTAAGCCAGCTTTTTGAATTCTGTTTGCGGGAATCAAATAGGGCATTAGCAGAGATGAATTACCGCACAGATGAAACATCACTATGACATCATATCACTTTTTTATGACATCATTCCTATTTTTTGACATTTTTTGTTTCACAGCCCAGAGTTTTCATCGGAACTTCGTGAAACTTGCCATGTATATGCAGAAAGCCCACGCGCAGGCAGTAACCATCTCTGATTTTGGAAATTCTTCCGAGAAAAAAAGTTGACGTCATAATATCGCCGCTAATGGAAATCGCCTATACCATTATCTCCGAAACTAGGCAAGCTGTTTGAATTTTGTTTGCAGGAATCAAGCCGGGCATTAGCACAGATAATTTATCACAAACCTGATACATCACAATGACGTCATATTCGTTTTTATGACGTCATCATTAAGAGGACAAGGATCTTAGCTCATTCGAGCTTGTTTTTTGTAGCTTTTATCATAATTCTCTGCTTCATTGCAGGCTCGTGTAATTATATTCATAAAGCATCTTCCTGACTGCACAGCCATGACAAAGGAGTTCAAGAACCGATGTCATGAAATTATTTACATCCACAAGAAATGCAAGTTGAAATTGAGAAACTTAAGAGCACAAGAAGGGGATGCGGGGGGGGGGGGGTCGGGGAGAGGAGGGAGGTCTAAGTTAAGGAAGAGGAATGAGAATGATAGTAGAAAGAAAGACAATTACTGGGAGTGTGTGAAGTGCCATTGCAGAGGAAAGAAATTTGGCATGAGGAAGGAGTAATGGGAGCTGGGAAGGGGTGAGAGAGAAAAAAAAACGTTCCATTTTGTTTTTGTACGTGATAAATGGATTGCCCTATTTAAGGAATTTCACACTCACCACTTGCTCCAGCTTCATCCTCGTTGGCTTGATGGATTGCCTCCTCACAACCACCCTTTGCACCATCCATGCCTCAATGGTAACCCCAATGGGTTGAAGGTGACCTGCACACAACAGATAGGCGACTTATCTCTGAAAAGTGGATTTTCTGGCTTGTGATATACTGAGATAATTCAGGTCAGATCACTATCCTCGATACACCACAAAGCAATTCGCGTCTCATAGGGGCAATTGGAGGAATAGCACACAATGATGTTAAACAAAAGTTACTTGGAGGACAACCATTCATGTTTGTTGAAACTTGTAATACATACACAGCAAAGCAATGTCTCTCAAGTTAATGAAGCAATCTGTGAAGCAGCACAAAATAAAGTTAATGCAATTCTGTAGATGATGATTGGTGTATAATGAAACGGAAGACCAAGAAGAAACCCGAAGAAGTAAAGAGTAAAGATGGAGTCATCAGGAGGAACCCAGAAAGGATTCGGGTTTCAGCCGCTACTCCACAATCCTCAAACCCATCCAGGCGCAGCCAATTGAGCCTTACAGAAAAATTTCTGCAGGAATTCACTTCTCCTTAGAGAGATAGATAGATAAAGAAAGAGAGGAATAGAGAGTAAAAGATAAAAGAGAAGAAAAAGCAAGAATTCGAATGAATAAAAAGAATTGTGAAAAAAAATTAGAAAGAAATGTGAAAGGAACAAAAATATCGGGAAGAACCCAGACAGATACATTCCAGCATTTACTCCCCAGGATTTCAGCAGTTAAATGATTGTAGATTACAATGATTTAATGGACTGTATAAAGCTCGTACAGCAATGTCAAAACCATGATGTATTGGTCTAAACAACCCACACCATGCAAACCTTCACATCCACAAGGAAATGCACACACAATGGCAGATTTAATGTCATTTCCTTTAAAGGGCAGGTTGCTTCATGATGAGGTTACATCAAGTACCATATTTAATGCAAATAACCCACTCCTGGTAAATCCCACAGCTGGAGAAAAAAGTGCTCCAGGAAAATTGCAGGCACATATAACCCACATACAGGTATAAACCGCAAGCCAGCTTTACTCTCCACATGATCGGGAGACACGCGATCTCCATTTTTCCAGCAGCTGACATGGCATTGTCAAGGGGCCATTCAAAAATTATATAAGGTTTTAGCGTTACGTAATGGCATTGGAACCCCCCCCCTCCCCCCGCCCTGTAACACTTGGACATACATTTCTCATGTATTGGATATTTTACATATCTCGCTAAACAGAAGCCGAGGACATTGTGGGCTCTATGGAAGAAGATTTACCAGTACCTTGAATACGGTAGCTTTGGAATTAAATCTACATACATGTGTACCATATGAAAAATGTACTATTGTGGGCCGGGGGTTGGGTGAGAAGACCACCAGGGGGGGAAGCTATCTTGAGTTACCACCAGACTCCCCGGAATTGCAGGCCATCGCAGACGGATAATTCCGTGACGCGGTGGGTTGCTAACTGACCATGAACTCCAATACTTCAACCGCATGAACTAGGGTCCTCCGTCTATGGGTTAACTGGGTTACCTAATTAATCACATGATCTAATTACCGGGGGACATGCCCTCAGTACGCCTTGTCCGAACCGCATCACTTTACCGGATCAGATGCAGCCGAGCGACACTGCCAAGGATGTACTGGCTAAAAGGAATGGATCGTTGGGAATAAAGTCCTGGCTAGGTTAGGATATGGACCATGCTGGATCAATGAAAGAACAGACAAAAACGAGCTGGGGACATTCCTACAAAGGATTTATTAACAGGCAGGCGAGGAAAGGTATGTGGCACAGTGAATATAGTTTTTATTTTGGTATGTAAGCAGAGATAGGAAGAAAAGTATGGTGCGGCAATAATACAAGCAACTTACAAAAGCAGACACAGATATAAGAGTTATCCCGGTATAATTCTTCTACAATCCTAACTTAAGCGAGGACAGGTGTCATGACACACACACACACACACACACACACACACACACACACACACACACACACACACACACACACACACACACACACACCCTGATGAAGAGGAGTTAATGAAGAGAAAAAGGAGAGGAGATGAAGCTTAGAGTCTCTCAATACCTTGCACGATTGCCTGACCGCACCACCAGTACGTTTTGTGGGGATGCTGCGCTGGTTGATACCTCCCTGACAGCTGGTGCATTGTCTCTTGCTTCGTGCAGCTAGCGTTGGTTCAGAGAATGAGACACAACTATCAGGCGTGAAGGGAGGGACTGGGGTGGAGCCAGCAGCGAGTGGGTGGAAAAAGGTGGAGTCAAAAGCCAGTGGGTGGAGAGAGGCGATGAGCTGGTGAAGAAGGCGGAGTCAGCAGGCAAATTGGTAAAGAAGGGTGGAGCCAGCAGGCGAATGGGTAGACTGTCGATCCCAAGCCAGACAGAATGAGCCAACAAAAATAAAGACAGAAGCGATGGGCAGGAATGACGACAGGAACTGGCACTCGAACTGAAACTGGATCTGGAGCCAGAACCAAAATCCACCAGCAGACGTGAACGCAGTGCAGGAAAGACGACCACCAGCCCAGACTGAGCAGACAGGAGCGGCGAGCAGGAACGACGGGCAAGAACGACCTCGCAGCTCCGCAACCCGTCCTTTTATTGACCCCGTGGTGAGGGGCGGGGGCGACGACCCGAAGCGATATGTCCACCATTGTACACGTGGTCAGCACTTGCGTCCGTCCGCCATCAAGCATGCCCCATACAGTGCGCGCGGGTCCACCATTGTACACGTGGTCAGCACACGGGTTCGCCCGTTATCGAGCGTTGTGTTCGCGGTTATCAGAGGCAGTGGGGTGCACGGTGCCAGCCCTGATCTGTGTCAGGGAATTGAGGGAAAGGATTGGATATGATTATTTGATGGAGATTCGGATTGAAAAGGGGACAGATATATTTATTAATGGAGATTTGGATTGAAGAATAGTGCGTTATGTGCATACTGTATGTTGTTCGCATTTGGTGTGTTGGTTATGCCTCCGATCGCCTGAACAGTGGGTGGGGGGTCATCGATGTGGGGCACGTGCTCCATGCAGCGCTGGCATTTATTGTTGGCTTCTACTGCTGCCCTTGGTCTTCTGTGAGGACGCATTCTTACGTGAAGGGCGTGGCTGTGGTTTTTATAGATGGGTGTCCGAGCGGAGTGCCTGCTGGCCTCGTGAGGATCCTTGCTTGGATTTACCTCAGGAATGGAGAAAAAAAAGAATAGGAATGAGGTTCAGAGATTTAATCAGACCTAACTATGACATTTACACAACGCACTGTCTGTTCGAGCCACTCGACAAGAAGGAAGGGGCGATCTGAACGTACATTAATGAAATAACTGTCTGGAGACCACTGCATGTTGGCTGCTATTGGTGTTGGAGGGATGTAGTTTCCAGAACTGCAACAATATAAAAGAACTATAATTATGGATCTTATGGTTAAACTTGCAAAAAAGAACTACCTCTTTATGTATCTCTTTGATGATATAATTTATGGTAACCTTGCCTACTGTGGTTGTCACATGCCCTACGGTAAAATACTGGAGCGTATATACTGTACACGAGTATAGCCCACAGTTGGAATTTTTGTAACTTTTTTTGTGTTTATCCACAACGTGCGAGTTATTTGCATGAAAACACGGTATTAGTTTGTGGTTAATTTTACTCTAATGGAAAGTGAAACCAGAATGAGTACACTGACACCTGCACACCACCATGACTCGGTAATAAAACAACTAACCTTGCCTTTTTGTATGGAAATACAAGTCTATTATATTTATTAATTTCCCATCGTTTCACTGTGGCAAAGGTGTCAAACATTATATTACATGAGGTGTTCAATAAGTTATCCAAATGAGATGCAATAAATAGTTCAATAAACGCTGAGGTTTCCTTTTTTTTCCAACTTATAAGATTGTTTTGTTTGTTCGTTTATGCTCATTAGATCGTTAGGCGCATAAGGCTGCCAAGGGAGCTTCAATTACATGGAGGGATAATCCTGGAAGGATCTCTTCAGGAATTTTGAATTTGTTGATGGTGCCGGTGATAGCTCACCTGCTCTCTGCAAAGGACACTGTGGGATCTTTAATGTCCATCAACCAATGCTGGCAGATGGGACATCCGTTGAACGTTCATCCGAGGGACGGCACACACTTTGAGGAATTGCCCTGTCTGCGAAGCACTGAAATGACAGTTTATAGCTGGGTCGGGATTTAAACCCAGGCTAGAAAGTGTGTCTACCTCTCGGCTATTTTGCCAGCCACAGGTACATAAATAACTAGAGGGGGAGCACTCGGTAGAGTGCAAAACCTCCGCCGCCAATACTGCTGGGTCACTTAAGTGAACCTGATATCCCATTCATTGTAGATCAAAACGGATCAGACTCTACTGAACCACGAATGAATAAACTAAACTAGATCGACGCGCATCTAGAAATGCCCAAAAAAGAAAATCGGAATTTTTTTGAAAAAAAAAGTTGCAAAATTTCTGGGTTTTTTTTCTCTAACAAATTTTTTTTGGGGGGTTGGAAATCACTTAAAACATGTAGAAATGCAAAAAAAAAAAAAAAAATTCAAATATTTTTCAAATTAAATCGAAATTTTTTTGAAAAAAAGTTGCAAAATTTTTTTTTTTTTCTATAACAATTTTTTTTTTTGTTGGAAATCACTTAAGACATGGAGAAATGCAAAAAAAAATTCAAATATTTTTTCAAAATGGCGGCCATAGCGGCAATATTGGACTTTGGACCAAGTCCAAAATCTAATGGCATGATCCTTGGACCATACCTAATCCCCCCACCAAGTTTTGTCGAAATCCGTCCAGGAGTTTTTCCGTAATACTGTTCACAAACAAACAAACAAACAAACAGGGGTGAAAACAGTGACCTCCGTCCATCTTTGATGGCGGAGGTTAATAAAATCAATACCCGAATAGGAACTATATAAATTTATATGATGAGTACGTGTTGTAAAATTCACTCTTTCCTCTGGCCCCCTCTCCCCGATTGTGGTGAAATGTGTCATTACTTTTAGGTGAGTTATGTAAGACCTTATTGTATATTTTGAAGGGATTTTAGCCAAAAAAGACAAATCTTGTTTTTTTATTGCCACATTGTTCTCCTCCTTTATTCCGACTCTCTTTAAGTATGTGTTTTTGTGGCACTGTCGACACAACTATGCTCACAATCCCAGGTTATTTGTGTGCGTTTCTTGTTACTGCACTTTGATGACAGAGTTAAAACTATTTGCAAACTCAAATATAAATACTTCATAGTTTATCGATGTGTTCAAGTACATTCGTGATAGTATGTACAGTTTACAAATCATGGATGTGATCACATGTATTAATGTCAATGAAGGACATTGCCCATCTGAGGCTAGATAATGGTGGGGTAGGCGCATACTGTGGTTGGGATACACATAAAGTAGTGGACGTTTTTCTGATTAAGAACTAACCCCAGACAGGTTGTCATTGCATCACTTGGGGAAAAACTTGTGAAATCAAATCGAACACATACCAGTGCGGACAATGCAGCAAGACTTGACCAAATTAATCAACAAGCCATCTATCATTTAGCTCAGGGCCGGTTGGTTCCTCACATGACAGAGGTTAAAATGGGGACACTGTCGGACCAACTCGGTCATATTTTCCTGTCCTGCGAACGCTTCAATATCTAGTCTCATAACAACAAAGTCCAACGGTAGTACTACACACAAGTGCCTCCATCGGAAGTGCAAATGCCTTTGTATTCAAATTTTACGATTAAATACTTGACTACACGTTCACCATAACCGTTTAAAACACACCTGCAGATCTTGTGAATTAAGACAAAAATTTCCAAAATAAATACGTATTCATATCAATCATTGTCCCTGATTATAAACATGTGTGTATTCCATCAACGGTTCCAAATTCCAAAACAGAAAAAGTACGAGCACCGACCTTACCTTCCCCTTGAATATTATAGACGGACATTTATACAGAAAAAAGAATGTCTTATACATGTCATTTCTAGATATTTATAGTATGATGCAATGGCAAACCTGCAGTAGAACTTCTTACGCAATGTCAATCCTGCAGTTAAAGGTGACGGACGTCTTCTGCTGTTGTGTGACTTTATTTAAGGCTCTTGCCAGTTTTCTGTTTGAATTACAAACACAAAGCCTGACAGTGCTTCATGGAAAACATTATTCATTTACACTGTCAATACCGAAATAATTAATGGCATGCTTGTTGAACTTTGCAAAGTTCGGTAGAAGTTCATAATATTCCACCAGTTTTACCCATAACATACCTAGACATGCTAATTATATAAACCAAAGTTTTATCATCAACTCATTCAGGAGTTGCCATGGCGAAATACAATGTCAATAATATACTACACACAAAAATAAAATTAAACCACAAAACTTTTGAGGTTTGGATTGCTTTTCATGTTCGTTCAAACGTGTCCATGTTTTGGTTGAATAGGACCAGCACATTGGAGTGGATATTCCACAAACAAACATGGTGCTTGAAAGCCAAAGTTAAGTTATCCGAAAACGATATTGCTGTCTAAAATGAGCATGTAAATTAGCAAAGATGCCAGTCTACAAGTGATCACAGAGGTTTAGATTGGCAGAAATGGCTTCAATATCACGTGTGACTACCATTGACCCCAATGCAACCTTGTAGACATCTTGTCATTGATCAAATCATACGATGCAGCTTTTGCTATGGGATGTTGTGCTATTCTTCGATCAGGGCCCATTCCAGTTGAGGAAGACTGGTGGAGGATGAAGGTGAATAATAGGATGAAAAGAGCAGAAAAAGGATGAAAAGAGCAGCAAAGAAAGTTTTCAGGACATGTGAGCTGATGTTGTCTGGTCCAGTTGCAGAATCAGAGTCGAGGGTTGGTACAAACTTCTCCACTTTTTCAGGTGCAAAAGACAGAATCCAGGAGCAGTTGGGTATGACTGGGTACGGTGGGGACATGGAGCGAGTGGTTGGGGACACAAGAAGCAAACACAGAATTGAGGCATTTGGCCTTCTCACGAGTGGAGTCTGCTGTTGTACCATTTCAAGTGATGGAAGGGGAGCATACTCCAGAGACAAACTTAAGAATGCACCACCATAAACCTAGGTTTTGGAGGAGGGAGATGAGTTAGAAAGTTCAATCGTGAGGTTTGCCAGATATTGTTTTCTCGCTCTCCTAAGAGTGGACATAAACTTTTTGTTGGAAATCAGTCAGTCCCATGGAGTCACAGAAGTTCTTTGCTGAAGTGCCTGGGCTGGTAAGAGGGGTACCAACACCCAGCTAATTGACTTGAGGTAATTGACACCCAGCTAATTGACCCAGCTAAACAATTGAAATCACAACAAAGGAGGAAGATAGACTTGAGATGAGTGGTTAAAAGTTGGTCCATGTTGTCAGTGGGAGAGATAGATATCTGTAGATGGTGTCCTCACTGTTTGGAGGATGGTAAAACACACAAAACAAACGAGACGTGGGAGCGGAGGGGAAGTTGAAGCCAACGGTACTCCTGGGGGTTGGGAGGAGTAAGATGTATATAGACAGTAAGAAATGGAGTTATTGATGTAAAGTGCAACTCTGCCACCAGGGGAGCTAGGAGTGAGTGGTACAAGGAGGTAGCTGAGAGGAGGGCAGATGACGTGAAAGCTGAAAGAGAGAGAGCATGATGAGAGGGAAGCTTTGAGCGGGTAGGATGAGGGAGAAGCTTTGAGGTGGCTGTACAAGGGGAAGCTTCGAGGGGATGATCGCAGGATAAATCTCTCTCTCCCAGCCCCCATCAAAAGATTTTGGATTAAAGGTAATTGAATAAGTCTGACATTTAAAGTTTTTAATGTCTGACATTTAAAAATGATAAATGTACACTGCATCCTTTTTGAGCAAGAACTAATTTTAAAAAGCTTGTCCTCACCACACAAACAACATAAGATCAGAAGGACATCGTGGCAAACATGATTTAAAAAAAAAATGTGGTGGAGTTTTGTTTCACTCGATCCGGATCATGCTGTTAGGCTGTGTAGAGTGGATCGGATGGGATTCCATTTATCCATGATCATCTCTCAAAACTGGTTGTGACGAATCACAGCAAATTACCAATGAAAATGTTATTACGTTGTTGTATTTCGATCCGACATTAAAAATGAAACATATATATGAATGTGTATATATGAATATATCCGTCATTATCAGTGAACTGAAAATAAATAGGATCATAACCCGTCTAAAAGTGGAGCCACCATGAGCTCGTGGTCACGTGACTGGCGCCATCTTTGTTTACACCACTTGGCGAACTCGCATTGCGTTTCGGTTTGTTTTGAACTCGTCCCAGATTGAAAAAGCCAAATATATAATAAATGCCATTTTGTGCACCAACAAACTGCTCTAATCGGTTATGGGAGGGTTGTGGAAAGAAGTTTGACAGAGATTTTTATATGTTGATGAACAGGGATAGCATAATTTAATTCTGAAATATCACTGCAGTCTCACAGCTTCTCACTTGGCATTCATCACACGAATCCTGTTTGTAAGTCGATTTGTTTGGAGGTCGGAAATTGGTTTATAACAGTTTTTTATGCGGAGAGGATTAACATGGGTAAGATTAATGAGTGTACTTATGTGAACAGCTCCCATTCGTCCCACATTCTCATCGGGTTGGCGGAAAGAGGTGTGATTGAAGTCTTTCATGAACAGGCTGGTGCCGGCGATAATGTGACAGCTTAGAAGTGAGCGTGCGATGGGAAATCCAGTTTAACATCCATCCAAGGAACGGCACACAAATTGATGAATCACCCTACCTGTGAAACACTGGGATGACAGTTAACAGCCATGACCTCTCTCTTCCCACCCTTATTTGCCTCTCTCTCTCCCATCCTCCCTCTTTCCCGACATTCCCCCTTTCTTCCACCTCTCTCTCTATTTCGCCCTCTCTCTCTCTCGTACTGTCATGGCTGCTTCTTGTCTCGTGTCGTGAGTACTTGTCCTCCATTGTGCTGGTTTGTGTTTCCATGCTCCCCATTTCGTTCCTCTGTGTTCGTGTTTTTTTGTTTGTGACGTTTTCCCGTGTTTCCCCTCTGTGTGGAAAAAGAGAGAGAGAGAGAGAGAGAGAGAGAGAGAGAGAGAGAGAGAGAGAGAGAGAGAGAGAGAGAGAGAGAGAGAGAGAGAGAGAGAGAGAGAGAGAGAGAGCACGTCGTGGCTCTAGTCAGGGTATTGTTGGTTCCTGGGTGGTGCCCTGTTAGTCATTTCAAAATTCAAAAACTTTTCGCTTTAAACCTTTATTTTGATATTTTTTATTTCGCTTATCTTTCCTTATTTTGTTCAGTTAGTGCTCCCTTTTCCAAGGTTCGGGAAAAGTTGGAGTGTATACTGTATTGGTAACTTCCTCTTCCTAAGTGAGGAAGACGTCGAGTGTCGTGTGTTAAAACACGGCGGCCGTTCGCTCGCAGCGATATACCACATTCGAACGGTTATCGCGCAAGAATGGCATCACATGCTCCCCACCGGAGGGTATTTTGTTGGAAGCGATTGTTCTCGCGATCGGGAACATAATCGGGTTTTTTGAGGTCCGTGCCGCGTCGCGGATGAATAAACGAGTTATCGTGTTTGTGTCCGACGAAGAGCACGTCGCTCTCATCGTTCAACAAGGCCTGTCCCTCGACTCTGGACACTTTGTGATGACGTATCCTTTAGATACTCCTACTCAGAAAGTGGTTATCTCAAATGTTCCGCCATTCCTGAGCAGTAATGTAATCCTGAAAGCGCTGCAGTGCTATGGACACTGCTTGTCCCCTCTAATAATGCTCCCTTTGGGCTGTAAAGATGAACGTGCCAGTCACGTGATGGGTTTCCGTAGACAAGTATTTATGGTACTCATTAAGGATTAATCCTCTCTGAACGTCATTTTAAAGTTCACTGTTAATAGTCACAACTACCAAGTATATGTTAACACTGACACCTTAAAGTGCTTTGGTTGTGGTGCAGTGGGACACATGAAACAGTTTTGCCCTCTTTGGAAAAAGCAGCTTTCCACGGCCGAACCGAATAACGACGACTCACAGATTAATGTTAACGCTTCCCTTTCAACCAACGGACAGGATAAACCGGCTGAACGAGTGGACACGCCCCCTCCCAATGACGGACAGGCCAAACTCGTTCAACAAGTGGACACGCCCCCTCCCATTGACGGACAGGACAAACTCGTTCAACAAGTGGACACGCCCCCTCCCAATGACAGACAGGACAAACTCGTTCAACAGGTGGACACGCCCCCTCCCAATGACGGATAGGACAAACTCGTTCAACAAGTGGACACGCCCCCTCCCAATGACAGACAGGACAAACTCGTTCAACAGGTGGACATGCCCCCTCCCAATGACGGACAGGACAAACTCGTTCAACAGGTGGACACGCCCCCTCCCAATGACGGATAGGACAAACTCGTTCAACAAGTGGACACGCCCCCTCTCAATGACGGACAGGACAAACTCGTTCAACAAGTGGACACGCCCCCTCCCAATGACGGACAGGACAAACTCGTTCAACAAGTGGACACGCCCCCTCCCAATGACGGACAGGCCAAACTCGTTCAACAAGTGGACACGCCCCCTCCCATTGACGGACAGGACAAACTCGTTCAACAAGTGGACACGCCCCCTCCCAATGACAGACAGGACAAACTCGTTCAACAGGTGGACACGCCCCCTCCCAATGACGGACAGGACAAACTCGTTCAACAGGTGGACACGCCCCCTCCCAATGACAGATAGGACAAACTCGTTCAACAAGTGGACACGCCCCCTCTCAATGACGGACAGGACAAACTCGTTCAACAGGTGGACACGCCCCCTCCCAATGACAGATAGGACAAACTCGTTCAACAAGTGGACACGCCCCCTCCCAATGACAGACAGGACAAACTCGTTCAACAAGTGGACACGCCCCCTCCCAATGACAGACAGGACAAACTCGTTCAACAGGTGGACACGCCCCCTCCCAATGACGGACAGGACAAACTCGTTCAACAGGTGGACACGCCCCCTCCCAATGACGGATAGGACAAACTCGTTCAACAAGTGGACACGCCCCCTCTCAATGACGGACAGGACAAACTCGTTCAACAAGTGGACACGCCCCCTCCCAATGACGGACAGGACAAACTCGTTCAACAAGTGGACACGCCCCCTCCCGATGAGCTAATGGACAGTGTAAGTAAGGGGTTCATTACCGTCTCAAAAGTTAAAAAACGTAAATCCCTCGCACCACGTGTGTCACCTTCTGGTAAAAGGCAAATCAGTGAAAATGTAATTACTGGAATCCCATGTAATAACAGATTTGCCTTTCTGGAAGAAGAAAGTAATCCAGAAGTATCCGCTTGTTCAAACGTTATCAATGAAACAATCGTATCGAACCTGCCAATCCCAATCAGCGTCTCCAACCCCACAGAGAGTGTCCGCTCGCACTAGAACGTTCCTAATGTAGACTGCTTCCATATCCAACAGTCACAGGAGGAAGAGAAACTTTTACAGTCTTTCTCTAATAAAGCATTAAATGAGACAAATAAGAACACTGAGTAAACAATGGAGGATAGTTTAAATCCTCCAATAGAGAGTGATACTCATGACCCGAGCACCGTGGCCGTGTCACGGACAAGCTTGGAGTCCCCTCTCTTACATTCCCAAGAATCCCCAAACATTACTCTGATACGTAAGGGGCCGAAGAAGATTGTTTCCTTGAAACCGAGCAATCATGTGATGCTCACAATGAAACTGAAACACCAATCGATACCCCATGTGAGGAATCTGACGGTGAAGGTCAAGATGACTCCTCTCAGATTCTAAAGGCTGAAAGCAGACTTTCGGATGACGAGCTGCAGGACTTCTTGAGGGACTCTTATCGTAAGAGAAATATTGAACTGAAAGATCATTTCCCTGATCTTCCGGTGTTAATTATTAAATTGAAATAAATTGTGCGTAACCTTGTCACCCCAAACTTCACTGAGGCTCAGAAACACAGGTTAAAAAAAATGATCCAGAAAGCTCGACAGGAGCTTCTTAAGTGAGGTCCTTATGGTGTGTTTCTCTTATTTATTTATTTTTCTTCTTTCCCTTTCTCAGCACATGAATGTCAATTTCGGAAGTCTAAACATTAATGGTGGTTCTAGTTTCGAACGCAAAGTTCAGGTAAAAGACCTCACTCGGCATTTGCACCTGGACGTCTTGTTATTGCAAGAGACGGATGGAGATCTGACTGCCCAAGCCCAATGGGGAAGGGTCATGAAGGGTCAGTGGTTCTTCAGTGATATAAATTCCTTCACTGCCGGGATTGCCTTCTTTGTCTCTCCTTCATTAACGCTCTCGCAAGTTCATTTTAATAAAATAATTCCTGGACGTCTGGCTTGTCTTCAGTTCATTGCCAACAATCAAATCATTATTTCTGGAAACATCTATGCCCTCAATGAGAATGCTGAAAAGTATAACTTCTTCCTTAACCTAGAGGCCTTTCTAAGCACACTTGACTTGAACTGTTGTTTTATACTGAGTGGTGACTTCAACTGTCCCCTTGACCCTGCTTGTGACAGAAACAGTGTGGAGCCACATCGAAAATCTGCCAAAACTTTGGAAAAAAATTATAAAGACTGTGGGACTCATGGATGTTTGGCGTATCCAACACCCCAGACAACGTCAGTTCACCTGGTTAAGATGTGTGTCCCAGAGACACACTCCAGCTCAGTTAGACATAATTTATGTCAATGCTACAATGCTTGAGAAGATATTAAAATCTAATATTAGTTCTGGATCCAGCCTAAATTGTCGCAAAAAAGTTGATGTGCAGGGATTTTCAAATAGTTTTTGCAATCTATGAACATAAAATGTCAAAATTATTTTGGTTAGACATTTGCACGATGGGACATTTTCAGAATGGCAGCCATTTTGGAAAAAGGTTGTTTCCAACACTCAAATCACCAAAATTTCAACATTTTATTGTATGAAAAGGACTGATAAAGTGATATTTTGCCTTTTCAAGCTGCAGGACGTAGGGAATGCAGAAATGATTAGACTCTCGCATTACGCAATTTCCAATGTGACCGCCGCCAGTTCAGCAATGTGATGGTTTAACCAAACCGGTGCTTAAGAACTCAACAATATTTTGATTTAACGATTTTAAATTGAATTATTTATGTACAGATATATTTGTGTTGTTATCTCTACAGAGAAGTTGTTCTCAACTTGAACTTTTCAATGTCTTTTATGTATTATCACATGAAGTAGAACATTTGCAAAATACACAACAATTGAGGTTTGTCTTTCTACATTTACACCGTTTGGTTTTACAGTGTTTACAGCCGCAAACAGTTACTAGGACATCTGGAAGTGGTTTTAGGTGTTTTGATGGTACAAGTACTCCATCAGATTCTTCCCAGCCATAGTCAGTAGGCTCAAGGGAAACTCTCTGGTCCAAAAGAGTAACAGCTTCACGAACAGCAAGGAATGTTCTTTGTAAATGTCCCTCTATGACACTGGATGTTGGTGGAAGAGGAGCCAGTGACTTATTTAGGTTTTTGTGATAGTCTTCATATCGAAGTTCATCAGACGTGTTAACTTGTGCCTTCGTTGACCAGACCTTAACAAGATATTTCTCTAGATTCTGTACATCAGTATCAGAAAGGTTATCTGTCTCACCAAAGTCGGTTAGGAATGACACCGGATCAGCAGCCAATGCTCCATGCTTCGTGCCTATCTTGCTGAGAGCATCATTCCCAGAGGCTAAGTGAGCTTTGACTAACATACGACTTAAATCAGGGTCAAGTCTTTTCTGGAGAGTATGGAGTGGTAGTAATCGTTGTTTCTCGCCAGTTCCGAACTGTATCCAAAGTTCTGACAGCCCGTTAGATTTGAATGTCTCAATATACCGCAGCATGATGGCGATGACATCTGTGTCATTCGAAAGCAGGACAACCCTCTTAGTGTTGTGCTGAGCTGCCCAGTTAAGATGCGGTACAAGCCGATAATCTGCCTCCTCAATAGAATTCTTCAGTTCCATGAGGGAATGGGATTCTCCGTTTGTAAACCTCTGATCTGGAAGAACCTCACCATTCACTATAACCCCACTCACTCCAAGTGGTGTACTAGTCTGTGCTGAATACATCTTGGCTTCAGTGATGGCGAGGCTCTGTAGATTCTGTTTGTTAGTTGACGATGCCCAGGTGCCCAGCATTTCTCCAACTGGACAGGCACTGGTGTTTCTGAACAGATTGATACCAAGTCCATGCTTCCCGAGGATGATGCACTTCGGATTCTTTCTGACTCTTTGGTTGATTTATCAAAGTAACTGTCTAAGATAATGTGGATTTCTTGAGTAGAACATACAGACTGTGCCTTTTGGAAGATGGTCTTTATTGACTGGCAAAATCTTTTCTGTGTTGTCATCTTTATCATACGTATTTGTGATATGAAGTCGACAAGTACAGTTGTTTTAGAGCAGGATACAGGTTCAAATAAACAGTCCCCTGTTGAGAGATTCTTCTCCAGTTCTACTATAAGAATGTGCTTTGCTGGCTTCTTTGGAACTTCACCATCAAATAATGGGCTTGTCTGTTGTAGATCATGAGATAATATATTGTTACGGCTGTGGAAATTCGCAGAACACCATATAGGTCCTTAGTTCAGTTATGCCGATAAATCCGTGTTCAGTTAGATTTCCCCACCGTTGTTTAATGGATTTTATCCGTGTGGACAGGGCTGTGATCTTTGAGTTAGCCGTTTTTCTTTACTATCGTTATTTTGGACCAACCACAACGCCAGACACCAACCACCTTCTCCACCACGCCACCGCCCAACAACCTTCTCCACCATGCCACAAAGCCAACCACCTTCTCCACGCCACTCACCAGCCACCACGTCAACCACCAACCACCCTCTCCACACCGCCTTCATACAACGACATCTCCCCACCATCTCCTAAACTGCATCTCCCCCACCCAAATAACATCACCTCACCTTCAATTCCGCAAACGCTGCCATCTTTGTGCCAGCTGCAGCGAGTTCCCAGCGAACAGTGTCGCTGCAAACAGATGCGGGGGTTTCTTTGTTGGCACCAGCGACGGTGATCTCGCGCACGTCCGCTCTGTGGAGGCTTCGCCTCGGAATTCTGATCACAAGGCAAAAAGGGGCGGGGCCTGTGGGGGTCGAAGGTCGAAGGGTGGAGGTCAGATCTCGTCTCTCAGGCCCTATAAAAGGCCAAGCAAAGCGCCAGTTCGCCTGAGAGTGAGGCGGTCGGTGGAGTCAGTTGGTGAAGTCTGGAGTCGGGAGAACACAGGCGGGGGCGAAGTCCAGGAGAGCGGAGGACATGCGAGACGGAGAGCATGGCTGAGCCTGCTATGCCGCGCCGACATGCGCGTCCATGTGGAGAGAGCCGGAGAGAGCTCGCCAGCCAGCGCCGAACGGTCTGAGGTGATCGGGCTTCGGGACAGTCCGAGCATCGCTGAGGAACAGATGGGTTCTCACAAAGAGCATCAACTTTGAAAGAGCATCAAAACCCGTTCATTCCTCTCAATGCGTCGCCGGCAGAGGCCCGAATCACCCGGCCGCTTGGCAAGGCTTGGGCGCAACCGCGGTTACGCTAGCTGCCGTGGGGAAGGAGCATCGCGGGTCGCCCCATCGAGGCACCACGAGGGTGGAGGTAACCGGCAACGGTCTCGTGGAACTCCTTCGGTCCGCCAAGCTCCACATAATAATGGCCTACGGGCCCAGTCTGACCCCCTTGTCTTTGCGGTGGTCTTTTCCTTGCTTTTATTTGTGTGAATGTTGTGGCGTCATGTCCCTTTAAGTAGAATTGTTAAGTGCTTGTGAATTATAATAATAGACGGTTGTAGTGCTTTGCCTTGGTCGTTTTTTGTCCCCATCCCGCATTCATCATAAATCAACTGCATGCGTGTTTCACCTTTTCCATTGCATTACTGTGTACGTGTGTAAATAATAAATGTGCGTGTTTAAATGTTAACCCGTTCGTTGTGTCCTCTTTCCCCATTGAACCGCCATATTGCTCTCGGAATTTAGCGGGCTTTTTAATAGCCGATAAAAGAATTGGGTCCAGCGAGGTCTCGCGATAAACCACCGCTCGGTTATCCCAGAACGGAACGAACCGCTTAAGCGGTTCGTGTCCAAGCAGACCTCGCTGAGGTATGGTCTCTCGGTAGTCTGCCCATGCGAATACTTAGGTATATCGATAATTCGGCGATTGACCCTGTCGCGCGCCGGTAGAGTGTTGACTAGGCCGTGGTGTGCGCTTTGAGCACACCGGTGACCGGTTTCCGGCGTTGTTCCGGAAGGTCGCGACTGAATTGTCCGCCGGTGGGCGAAGCGGCCATTATTAGTTGAACGCGGACGTTCGCACGCCGGCGGGCGGAAATGCGTAACAATATCCTTCATCGTCCCTCCATGTTGTCTGGCTCTCTCAAGTCTGTTTTGTGCGAAGCCAAGTTCCTTGGTTGTCACTGGTACAGTACTAGTTTGTTTACTTGGTCCCTTTGAGAAGTTGAAATTCGGTAGGTTAACGCGAGATATTCAATCTCCCAGTTTCTTCTCTTTGGTGATATATCTCTCCTGGCGAAATGATGTATAAGCGTCTTCTCCATGATCCATTATATTGAGAAGCCGTTATTTTACACGTTCAGCAACACTGTACATTGTGACAAGGTTGTGAAGGCCTACGTTTTGAGTGACATCGAAGGGATTGCCCTTGGTTTCTAGGAACTGAAGTAACCGAGTGACATTTTGGTC
>NC_140972.1:87783288-87813288 GCF_056783735.1 Eptatretus burgeri | reverse complement strand
GGCTTGATTTCCGATCATCAATTTGGTTTCAGACCAGGTCACTCTACCCTGTTTATGTTGCTTCTGCTCTCCCACAATGGATGGAGGTCCTCAATGCCAGACAGGATATCCGAGCCATATCCCTGGACATATCACGTGCTTTTGACACAGTCTGGCACCCTGCACGACTCACCAAACTCTCTTCCTATGGTATCCAAGGCCATCTCCACTCATGGCTCGCAGACTTCCTCTCCTGTCGCAGTCAACGTGTCGCCCTAAATGGAGTTCTTTCATCCCCTCTTCCTGTCCAGGCTGGAGTTCCTCAAGGTAGTGTTCTGGGCCCTGTTCTTTTTCTGGTTTTCATCAACAATCTCTCCGACTCTCTGGAAAATCCTCTATATCTCTTTGCTGATGACTCCACCTTCTGCCGTACCATAGGTCATCCCTTAGACCGGCAAGCAACAGCTTCTTCGCTCACTGCAGATCTGGATAAAATCGCAAACTGGTCCAACACGTGGAACATTAGTCTGGGGGCCAGGAGGACCCACCATGCAGCCCCCTCAGCATTCATTGGGACGACTATTTTCTTACTTATATGTCGCTGATGAAATTTTAAAACATGTACCCAAAGAAAAAAGTGTCACGATCAAAGTTTTTTAGGGAAAAACAAAACCGGCTTTCAAGCAGTAGAAATTGCATTTCCTTGGTGGGGGGGGGGGGGGGGATTGGAAAATGAAAACGCGTCACTTTTTCCTCTCAAGAATGTCTTCATTGTCAATATTTTAAATGAACAAGTTGATTTACTCATAATTTCAACCTTTAGAAGAGATTTATAAGCACCTGGTTATTTTACTCTCACGAGAAACAAATATCATAGGGAATCTCTAACGCCTAAGATAACACTTGTTTACACAATCGAATCTGCTAATAATATCCTTTCCCTGCATCCCCACAGTAAAATATAATGTCCCAGTACTCCATTATCACAAATTACCCTTTTACTGTTTTAATCCTCATCAGAGGAGCTATCAGTACTACTACCTGCAGCATATTCCTGTTCTCCTGTTTCATCTTCAGATTCCTCCAGTTCTGTTGCATCTCCCTCCAGCACATCAATTAGTTTTTGTGGTAAGATCATTTCATTTGCACACCAGAGTGGTTCTCTATCCTCTTTCCATCCATGTCCTTCCTTGAGTTTGGGCATCTCATATACGGAAACATTTGCCATTTTCCATCTTCTTGTCTGATAATTTGCTCGAGCAACATGTTCTCTCAAGCATGCCCCACTCGGAGGCAATCTCGCCAGGTCAATGGTACTGCATGTTAGTCCAGTAGAAATTGACGTAAAAAATAAATTAACCTAGACATTTGTGTTAACAGACCAATTATTGCATTAAATCATCAATAGATGTCCACTCATCATGTACACAAAACCCAAGAAAAATCAAGATTGGGCAAATAGGTTTTAATTGATTTAAAAAAAAAGGACCCAATGCCTTGTTTCAGCAATATATATGACAATAGTTGTAGGAAGACGGTACCGTTGCTACTATAAACAAATACATGTCAAGGTTACTGGACCTGTTGGTACCTGCACAAATGGACTAACAAGAAGGTATGTACAATGTTCTTGTAAAATACATACAAAGACCCAAGAAACATTATGCCCACATATAATGATCTAGTATCCTTGCAATTGAAAGAAAATGAAAGTAGTGCCAGCCTATTGTATTTTACCTCTTTGGGCCTCAGCTCTGGATCACCAAACTGCCAATATAAATACTATGCAAAGGTGCTAACCACCTTTGACATCCATATATTATTGAAAGTTACCATTAGCTGTTTACAGCACCATGAAGTTTGTTGACTCTCAGAGTCGAAACCTTGGACAATGTTGTGCATAACTTACCTTTGACCAGCCCCTTTATGCCAAAGGGTACAAAATTAAGACAGACAACCCACAAGAGTTTTCTCATGTTCAGTTGAGACTTGGAGGATTTCATCAGCTCATGTCGTATCTTGGTGCTGGTTGCAAATGTATGGAGGACAGTGGTCTCGATGAACTTTGGGCAACTGTATATGCAAGGAAGAGCCTCCCTAAGATGTTTGATGGGAAGTCGTACACAAAAAGTCTCCGAGCATGCCTCTTGACTGATTCAGCTCTCCATGTCATATTGATGGAATCTGACAACCCAATAAAATAAATTTGGGATGAAGATGATGAAAATATCCAGGCAACAAGTGAGGCAGCTCTTTCAACAGAAACAACACAGCATCTCAGGAAACTTCAACACACACTCCTTGAAGTAGGTGATGACCTCAACTGCACAGACCAAGCACTCAAAGAGCTTCATGTGAAGTTGGCTGAATTAAAACAACGAAAGAGATTGTCGAGGACAAGTAAGTTGTGGTTGATGTTCATGGACTTTGTATCAACTGTGAGAATGTTCATCAGAGCAGAATGACTGGGTAACTGGAATTTGCATCTAAAGGCCACAGAAGACATGCTTCCACTATTTGCAGCTTCTGGTCACAACAACTATGCCAAGTTTGGTAGATTGTATCTACAAGTTGCCTAAATTTGTGTTCATGCCTGAAGGGACCCATGGAAGAGGGTATGTTCACAATTCGAAGAAACCCCAAAATGTTATGGAGTAGAACTTGGAGTGACATGATAATCGAACAGTGTCTGGAGGAGGTCTGATCAACATCACCCACAAGGACACAGCCAGGACCAAATGGCTGCTCTCTGCCCATATTGTTGCACAGTACACCGATGCACTACGAATGCTCACCAACACATCTGCAGAGCCTACTGATCACGACAGAGAGATGAATCCTGGAAGGATAAGACAAGACTTTCAGGATTTACAGACCTTCATCACCTTTCTGAGGAGTCACAATCCTTTCCAAGCAACCCAAGAAGATCAGTTGAAAAATATTGCCACCGATGTTGTTGCAAGTGACAAAGTCAATGTGGATGAAGCAGTCAGTCTTGGGAGCAAAGTTCAACATAAAATGACAGGAATGAAGTTCAGTGATGTTGTCCTGAAAAAATCTGATCAAGCCACCACCTTTGCGATCATGAAGAAGTCTGTACCTGTATCTGATGGAGTAGAGCTGAGAATGTCATTGGCGCAACTTTATCAAAGACTTTTGGCAATGGCTCTTGTCAGTGGTCCTCCATTGTTAAGCGTATTTTCATTCGAATTAGCAGCAGTGTCACCAGCTCTCTTCAATGATGATGGATCAATGAGGAAATGTCAAAAGTCTACACTGCCAATGTTTCTGTTCGACACGTATCACAAAGAAGACGCACATGGACACACAACTGAAGCAAGAACAGTTATCGATGGATGTGCACTTCTACAACAGCTCCCATGGCCAAAGATCAGTTCCATCCTCGATGTATGCAGAGCCTATATTGACAGTGTACTAAACAAGTCGGTGCCACACTATCCACTGTGTGTTGTCTTTGATAGCTATCAAACTTCCACTACCAGAAGGAGCCAGAGCAAAAGAGACGAAAACTGCAGAAAGTTTCTGCACCAAACTTCGCTGTGAAGAACATGATGCCAGTTCCTCCAGCCAAGTCTTCATTTTTGGCAAATAAGCTCAACAAACAAGTGTTAATTGATCTCCTGGCGAATCACCTGGAAGCTGATGAAATAATCGTAGAGCATGCAGGGGAAGAGGGTGATGCTGATGTCATTGTTGCCAAACAAGCTATCCAAATGGCAGAGAACACAGAGCAAGTAGTTGTCATGGCAGACGACACAGATGTATTGGTGCTACTACTTCACCACAGCAAGCCAAACACCAACATTTTCATGAAGACAAAGAAACACCTGATATCCATCAATGACTGCAAACAAGCTGTGGGTGCTGAAATGTGCAGGTTACGACCATTTGTGCATGCCATGTCTGGCTGTGACACAACGTCTGCAATGTTTGGTATGGGAAAAGTGAAGCACTTCAAGCTGCTACAGGCATCGGATACACTTAAAACATCTGCATCGACATTTGGAGACCTGTCAGCTTCCAAAGATACAATTGCAGGAGCAGGAGAACAGTTTGTAAGTTCTCTGTACAGCCATGTCAACAAGAAACGCCATCTTGATGAACTCAGGTATTTGTTTGCCATCTCCACAATGTACCTGTTGAAAGGATGCCACCTACAAATAGAGCATGCTATTTCAATTCTCCTCGAGTACACCACCAAGTATCCACATGGCTTCAGTTCAAGACTGTATTGGACAAACATGAGTATGGCTTTCAAACTGTGAACAGTATTGTTACACCTGTAATCACAGACAAGTGTGCTGCCCCAGAGAACCTCTTGGAGGAAATCAACTGTTCCTGTTCAACAAGTTCAAGACTGTGTACCAACTGTAGCTGCTCTAAGAAGAGAATTCCATGCAGTATTCACTGCAAGTGCAAAGGGTTCTGTTCAAACCCTTCCCCTGTTCTCAATGCCGATATGGATGATGACTAGTAAGGAATGTGAATATGGTGAAGTGTACAAAAGTTTATTGTTTCCCTGTGTCGTTAGTTGAAGATACACAAGATACTGATTTGCACAAGATACTGGTTGCCATATGTCTTCTATGAATAACATGAACACCTGTATTGCAAGTTTTCATGAATTAATGTACGAGGAGAGACACTTCGATTCATGTTATAATTATAGTTAAGTCATGCCATAATATATCTCAGGGTATTTTGCCATAAGATATGAAATATATTTTAGAAGATGTTCATGGGACAATAAGTATGTAGAATATTGTTTTAGTATACATAATGAAAATATTGCAATAGTATGGTTACAATTGCTGTAGAGTATGAATATCTAATTATAAAGTATAGACCAATCATATTTAAGTATTTAGACACTCTAACAGTGACTGTATTATTTCAAAACACAATATAGAAGGAAATGTGCAATTGATTATTCAAATGGTGGCCATCTTGGATTCATAATTAAATCAATAAATTAAATCATACATCTATTAAAGATAATATATTATATTTCAAAGCTAATATATTATTGAAATAAATTGATATTATTCACATTGTTCAATTTGGAAACATCTTATTTCATCATACCACATAAGACAAATCTGTATGGTGGCCATCTTGGATTTATGTAAATAAGTAAATTTATTTACCAAAGTTGATATATTTTATACTCTTTTAGTATTTGAATATCAAATTTCAATGACATCATAGTTGGAAGCCATTATTAGCAGAAATAATTTGATTACCAAAGTACACATGTGTAAATATGGTTTTGCACGAAAAGGCACCCTATCAATGTAATCGGTCCAAAAAAAATAATTTGCCCAATCTTGATTTTTCTTGGGTTTTATGTAGTGACTAAATACACCCTTCTGTACTGTTTAAAACAATAATTGGCCTGTTAACAGAAATGTCTAGGTCCAATGTAATTTCTACTGGACTATGTTGGACCGTCAACTGAAATATCCCCATCACACTTTGACTTGAGCATCAAGTGCCGCACTTCATCTACGCTCTCTGATTTGGATTTCCCATACATTGCACAGGTGAACTTTTCACACCCGATCAGAAGATCATCACCAACATTCCAGTCATCTCCCAAATGCTTCAGGACATCACAGTGTGCAGGAGATTTCAGTAACAACTTGAGAGGTAAAAACTTTCCAATACCCCTGAAAGAGCTGACTGAATCACAACCGGTGAATGCATGTCACGCCAGCGTTGCCTCATACATTTGCTCTGTGTCGTGTTTAGAGAGATTTGTAATGTTAATAAGGGTCAGGGTCACAAGGAAATTAACACCACACATCATGAAACGTGCACGTGATTCTAAGAAAAAGGGCCAAGCAAACAAAAACATTACTATACGTCACAGGCTGAAAGAAAAAGAAAAGTGATTGTGATTAATCAAATGTTCTGCTTCAGATAACCGACAGGCCTGTAATCACAACACAATTCTTCTTTGCTTGCTTAGGCTGGGAGTTTTTATTTTGTAGTTTTAGATTTTTCGCCTTCTTGATTTTAAGTGCATCCTTGCCAAAAACAACTTACAATTTTCCTCTTGTAATTACAAAATATATTTTGCTTTGACTCTCCATCACAGTTCATAGTGTTTTTGCCTATGCTTTAATTTCAGTATGATCAAAACACTCTCAGAACACTGGAGGATGTGTAAAACACCACATATTTTCCCAATATTGTAATAAATTTAGTAAGAATACACTCATGGAGCTTAATTTTATTTTTGTTTTTGTTTTTTTTGCCTCCCTCCCTCCTTCCTTTTTTGCCTGAAAAAAATCTAAAACATTAAAAAAAAAAAACTCCCAGCCTTATTGTATCTTCTGTATTGTGTGTTCATAGTTGCAACTTTTCTAAAATAGAACATACAAAACAAATTTAGTAAGTATGATGAAACTGGGTGATAATAAGTTAATTTGAAGATCACATGAATTCAACAGAATTGTCGTGAAGTTAAAAGCTTCAAGGTAATCATCTATCTTCCTCAGCAGAGCACTCCACTTTATTGTGACGAAGCAACAACCAACATTGCTTACAGTATATCTGCTCATTTACCTGAATATTTAGGCATTTACAACCAGAAATCCTTCTTCTTCAAATGACATGTTTGAATCTTGAAACTTAATTTGCAGCACTACAAGTAGCCAGTGCAGAAACTAATGAGACATCTATTCCCCCAGTATAATCTGCCACCTGGTGTCAGTCAAGTGAATTGTTCAAACCAGGTGGAGGTTGCATAATGCATCATTAAATCACAGGGAACTCTCACTATTTAAAAATAAAAACGATCATTTTTATTGTGGCCTATTATCAGTTAAAAATGTATCTTAAACTGATAAATCTATTCTAGAGGCTGAAATTATGAGTAAATCAACTTGTTCATTTAAAATATTGACAAAGAAGACACCCCGGAGGGGAAAAAGTAACACGTTTTCATTTTCCAATTTCCCACCCCCCATATCTGATGCAATTTCTACAGTTTTAAAGCCAGTATTGTTTTTCCCCAAAAAAAGTTGATCGTGACACTTTATTCTTTGGGTACATATTTTAAAATTTCACCAGCTACATGATAATTAAGAAAACAGTCGTCCCAATGAATGCTGAGGGGGGTGAATGGTGGGTCCTCCAGCCCCCCGGACTAATGTCTTTCAATCCGGACAAATCTCACACTCTAACTATGTCTCTCCGAAAGGACCGTTTAGAATCCCCCCCCCCCCGCCATCCACTTTCTCAACAATCCACTGGAAGAAGTCTTTTCTTTCAAGCTTCTGGGTCTCACTATCTGCCATGATCTTTCCTCGGAAAGCCACATTTCAAACCTCACCTCCAAAGCCAGTCGCCGACTGGGAATGCTCAATCGTGCAAAGTCCTTCCTCGGCCCTCCTGAGCTCCTGACCACTTACAAAGCTTTCGTCCGCAGCCTGATGGAGTACTGCTCTCCCCTCTGGGCTGCTGCTCCTGCCTCCCACCTTTCTCGGATTCATGCTGTGGAAACCAAGGCATTTCGGATCATTGGCATCTCCTGCAATGAGGCTTTGTCTTTGGGCCTCTCACTCTCTCACCGTAGGCTGGTCGGTGGTCTTTCTGTCTTCTACCGTCTCCTCTCCAGCCTCGCCCCCAACCCCTGCTCTCTCTGCGATTTGTATCTACTACATTTCCGCAGGGTGCTCAAGGTACGCCAACAACCCCCTTCTGGTAAAACTACCAAAATTACGAATCACTGCTCACCTTCTCTCTTTCATTCCTCTTTTTCCCCACCTTTGAAATAAACTCCCTCACTCTATTCATTCCCATTCTTCCCTCCAGGCCTTCAAAACAGTTGTTCACCACCACCTCTTATCATCCCCCATCCAAATCCTCGAGATTTTCTCCCCCCGATAATCCACCCAAACCCACCTCCTTCAAATTCCCTGCTTTCCTTCCTGAAAGTCCCTGTAATGTCCATCTTCTATTCCCCATGTTCCCCGCCCCATCCCTCTCCCTTCCACAGATCTCCTAATGTCTCTGTTCCCCACTGGTTTGTCCTTCCCACTCCTGCCCCTCTTGTCTCATGCCCCCCTTGCTGTGTGTTCTCTATTAGCTCTCACATGAGCCTCGACAAGGTATACAAAAAAAGGCGAATTAGGAGAATGGAGAGAAGAAACGTTGTAACAGTTGGATTTTTTTAGGCAAGGTATGAGGGAAAGGTCAAATTGAGAGCAGTCTGTTGAAATAGAAAAAGAGTGGTGAATTATGATACAGTAATGAGTACCACACGGATAAAAGAGGATGTATGAAAAAGAGATTTTTTTTATTATTATTAATATTATTATTATTATTATTTTCTTTTTTTGAGAGTTTTCATCAGATTAGGTCACGGAAAGGTTGTAGAAAAAATCGTGAGATGAATGCTGAATTTGGATCGGTAATCGCAAAGGGTGGAAACAGATTGCGTGGTTTCGGGAGAAGCACGTGGTTATGGGAGGTGTATCGTCAAAAGTGAATTTGTTTACTTATCTATCGATAATTCCAACAATCACTGTGTCTGTCTGTCTGTCTGTCTGTCTGTCTGTCTGTCTGCGACCGCCATTTCTCGATGACCGCCGGTCCGATCTGATTGAAACTTGCTATGAATATTGCTGGGGACCCGCGTATATGCCTTTTCAAGGATTGATATTAATCGGACAAGCCGTTCCCAAGTTACGGCCATTTTATTGCTTTTTTCAATGTTGGAAAGGTGTATATGTCGCAGCTGAAGTGTCGTTCCACCTTATCATGCCATTTTTTCCCAAAGATATCTCAGAATAATGATAACAGCATATTAATAATAATAACACAATAATTGGCAGTAATAAAGAGAATAACATGATACAATGACCAATGTCTGTCAACCAATAACGACCTATATATTGTCTGTCAACCAATAATGACCAATAACGTCTGTTAACCAATCACAGGACACGGTGCTATGACGTCATGAATGGCGTCACAATTAATGTTTATTTATTTTTATTCATTATTTTCTTTTGCACGATTGACGTCACAATTCTTCTTCTTCGTTTGGTATGACGTCACAATCGACGCTGGGTACCTGAGTATGTGCCTTTTCAAGGTTTGATATCGTTCTTCATCCGTTTCAGCTGTTTCTCAAGTCTTTCCCAAGGTTTGAAAGCTGTTTTTTCCCAAGGTTTGAATTAATTGTTCAAATTAATTAATCCCAAGGTTTGAATTTTCCCAAGGGAAACAGCTGTTTCCCAAGGGTTTGAAAGCTGTTTTTTCCCAAGGTTTGATTTAATTGTTGTGCTTGGTAGACATTTGTGAATACATTGACAGAGAGAGGGGCGAGAGAGGATGGGGGAGAGGAGGGAGAGAGGGGGGCAAGAGGGGAGGGAGAGAGGGGGTGAGAGAGAGGGGTGAGAGAGAGGGGTGAGAGAGAGAGGGGGCATCACAATTCAAGAGAGGGGGAGTGAGGAGGGGGCGAGAGTGGGGACGAGAGAGGAGGGGTGAGAGAGGAGGGGCGAGACTAGGGGGGAGAGAGGGGGCGAGAGAGAGGGGGCGTCACAATTCAAGAGTGGGGGAGTGAGGAGGAGGCGAGAGTGGGGACGTGAGAGGAGGGGGGAGGGAGGAGGGGCGAGAGAGGGGGCGTCACAATTCAAGAGAGGGGGAGTGAGGAGGAGGCGAGAGAGAGGGGGCGTCACAATTCAAGAGAGGGGGAGTGAGGAGGAGGCGTCACAATTCTTCTTCTTCTTCGTTTGATATGACGTCACAATTGACACTGGGGGACCTGAGTGTGCTTCCCAGGTGTTTCCCAAGTAATGGCCATTTATAATACGTTTGGTCCGATCTAATTGAAGCAATGCCCCAATCCAGTCGTCGTTTACAAGAGCGAAGGAACGAAGCTGCACATACTGGCACGCATCTACGGGCACGCACCTACGGGCATGCACTGGTTTATTTTAAATAATGATTGTGTAAGATTCGGAAAAGGGAAGGTTGAGGTAAAATCGTGGAGGTGTATGGTGAATTTGGAATGGTAAATGCAGAGTGAAGCTGATGGATCAATTAAAAGTATTAGGAAGGGGAGAGACACACATGGTTACAGGAGGTGTATAGATAGAAAGGTTGTTGTTGTTGTTGTTCGTCTCTTGGCTACTCCCGTTAGGGGTCGCCACAGCGGATCATCCGTTATGATCCGCATTCTGATTTGGCATAGGTTTTACACCGGATTCCCTTCCTGACGCAACCCTGGTCCCCTCTTACGACACAGGGATAAGGATTGGGTTTCGCCATGATTCCGGGCTGCCCTACACCCCCTCATAGCATGGCCCAGCGCAGAGCTCCCATCCTCAAGCGATCCTCCAACAACGCACGCCACTACACCTGGTTATTGTATAGATAGAAAGGATACAATAAAATTATAATTTTGATGGATTTTTGAAGATTAGGTAAGATTCGGGTGTATGCCCCGGTTAGAATAGGTGTACCATATCCCTGTGTGTCGTAAGAGGCGACCAGTGTTGCGTCAGGAAGGACATCCGGCGTAAAAACCGATGCCAAATCATTATGCGGACAACAAAACAAATTTCCATATCGGATTGGTCAAGGCCCGGGTTATCAACGACCGCCACCGGTACCGGTGGTCAGCAGGGTACCAGTGGAAATTGTGCTACTGCTGGGCGAAGGAGGAGAAGGAGACGGGGAAGGCGAGTCCGGAGGCAGTGGGAGAGGGGGAAGGGTAGAAGTGTGGAGGTGAGAGTTGGAACTCTGAATGTTGGGACGATGACTGGCAAAGGGCGAGAGTTGGCTGATATGATGGAGAGAAGAAAGGTGGACATACTGTGTGTACAAGAGACCAAGTGGATGGGGAGTAAGGCTAGGAGCATTGGAGGTGGTTTCAAACTGTTCTACCATGGTGTGGATGGGAGGAGAAATGGTGTCGGGGTAATCCTGAAGGAAGATAATGTCAAGAGGGTATTGGAGGTGAGGAGAGTGTCTGACCGAGTGAAGAGTGTGAAGTTGGAAATTGAAGGGGTGATGATGAATGTCATCAGTGCATACGCCCCGCATATGGGGTGTGAGATGGAATATAAAGAAGATTTCTGGAGTGAGTTAGATGAAGTGGTGGAGAGTGTATCCAAGGATGAAAGAGTGGTGATTGGAGCAGATTTCAATGGGCATGTTGGGGAAGGGAATAAAGATGATGAGGAGGTGATGGGTAGGTACGGTCTCAACAAGAGAAATGTGGAAGGGCAAATGGTGGTAGAGTTTGCAAAAAGAATGGAAATGGCAGTGGTAAATACGTATTTCAAGAAGGAGGAACACAGGGTGACGTACAAGAGTGGACAAAAGTGCACACAGGTGGATTACATTTTAAGCAGGAGATGCAACCTGAAAGAGATTAGTGACTGTAAGGTGGTGGCAGGGGATAGTGTAGCTCGACAGCATCGATTGGTGGTCTGTAGGATGACTTTAGAGGTGAGGTTGAGAAAGAGAGTGAGGGCTGAACCAAGGACCAGATGGTGGAAGCTGAAGGAGGAAGACTGTTGCGTGAAATTTAGGGAGGAGGTGAGACAGGCGTTGGATGGTGCTAAAGATGAGTGGGATGATTGGGCAACGACAGCAGAAGTTGTGAGGGAGATAGCTAGGAAGGTACTTGGTGTGACATCTGGACAGAGGAAGGAAGATAAGGAGACTTGGTGGTGGAATGAGGAAGTACAGGAAAGTATAAGGAAGAAGGGGTTGGCGAAAAAGAAGTGGAATAGTCAGAGAGATGAAGAAAGTAGGCAGGAGTACAAGGAGTGGTGGCGAAAGGCAAAAAGAGAGGTGGCAAAGGCCAAGGAAAAGGCATATGACAAGCTGTATGAGAAGTTGGATACAAAAGAAGGGGAAAAGGATTTATACCGATTGGCAAGACAGAGGGACCGAGCTGGGGAGGATGTGCTGCAGGTTCGGGTGATAAAGGACGTAAATGGGAATGTGCTGACGTGCGGATAGAGTGTGTTGAGAAGGTGGATGGAGTACTTTGAGGAGCTGATGAATGAAGAAAATGAGAGAGAGAAGGTTGGAAGAGGTGGAGATAGTGAATCAGGAAGTGGGGTGGATCAGTAAGGATGAAGTGAGGACTGCTATGAAGAGGATGAAAAGTGGAAAGGCGGTTGGCCCAGATGGTATACCAGTGGAGGCATGGAAGTGCTTAGGAAAGATGGCAGTGGGGTTGTTAACCAGATTGTTTAATAAAGTCTTGGAAAGTGAGAGGATGCCGGAGGAGTGGAGATTAAGTGTACTGGTTCCGATTTTCAAGAATAAGGGTGATGTGCAGAGCTGTGGAAATTACAGAGGGATAAAGTTGTTAAGCCACACCATGAAGTTGTGGGAAAGAGTAGTGGAATCTCGGTTGAGAGGAAAGGTGACGATCTGTGAGCAGCAATATGGGTTTATGCCAGGAAAGAGCACCACTGATGCGATGTTTGTTTTGAGATGTTGATGGGGAAGTATAGGGAAGGCCAGAAAGAGTTACATTGTGTGTTTGTGGATTTAGAGAAAGCTTATGATAGGGTTCGAAGAGAGGAGTTGTGGCATTGTATGAGGAAGTCAGGAGTGGTGGAGAAGTATGTGAGGATCGTGCAGGATATGTATGAGGACAGTGTGACAGCGGTGAGGTGTGCGGTAGGAATGACGGACCGGTTTAAGGTAAAAGTGGGATTGCACCAAGGATCGACTCTGAGCCCTTTCCTGTTTGCAATGGTGATGGACAGGTTGACGGACGAGATCAGACTGGAGTCCCCATGGACTATGATGTTCGCGGATGACATCATGATCTGTAGGGAGAGTAGGGAGCAGGCTGAGGCGAGCCTCGAGCGCTGGAGGTACGCACTGGAGAGAAGGGGAATGATAGTCAGTCGGAGTAAGACAGAGTACATATGCGTAAATGAGAGGGAGGGTGGTGGTATGGCGCGGTTGCAAGTAGTTGAGGTGGGGAATGTGGATGGTTTAAATACTTGGGATCAACTGTCCAAAGTAACGAAGAGTGTGGGAGAGAAGTGAAAAAGAGAGTGCAGGCAGGATGGAGTGGGTGGGGAAGAGTTGCAGGAGTGATTTGTGACAGAAGGGTAGCTGCAAGAGTGAAGGGGAAAGTATATAAGATGGTAGTGAGACCAGCTATGTTGTATAGTTTGGAGGGGGTGGCACTAACAATAAGACAGGAAGCGGAGCTGGATGTGGCAGAGTTAAAGATGCTGCGATTCTCGTTGGGAGTGACGAGGATGGAGAGGATAAGAAATGAGTACATTGGAGGGACAGCGCAGGTAGGATGGTTTGGAGACAAAGTGAGAGAGGCGAGATTGAGATGGTTTGGACATGTGCACAGGAGGGAAGCGGAGTATATCGGGAGAAGGATGTTTGAAGATGGAGCCGCCAGGCAGGAGGAGAAGAAGAAGGCCAAAGAAGAGGTTCATGGATACGGTGTGGGCGGACATGCGGGTGGTTGGAGTGTCAATGGAAGATGTGGAGGATAGAGCGAAATGGAGACGGTTGATCCGCTGTGGCGACCCCTAACGGGAGCAAGCCGAAAGAGGAAGAAGAACAAGAAGAGTAAGTTTCGGGAATAGAAGGTTGTAGGAAGAAATCGTGAAGGTAATGGTGAGAGAGGGTCAGCTCAAGTAGAATAAAGATGGTGTGCTGGCAGAAGAAGAAGAAGAAGAAGAAGAAGAAGAAGAAGATTAAGAAGGAGAAGATTAAGAAGAAGAAGAAGAAGAAGAAGAAGAAGAAGAAGATTAAGAAGGAGAAGATTAAGAAGAAGAAGAAGAAGAAGAAGAAGAAGAAGAAGAAGAAGAAGAAGAAGAAGAAGAAGAAGAAGAAGAAGAAGAAGAAGAAGAAGGATCGGGACTCGTGGGTGTGGTTATTTTTTTTTCATTTAAATTTAAGACAAGAAAGAGTGTTTAGTTGGGAGGGATTGGGGGACGTTGAGAAAGTGGGGAAAATATGAATTGAAGGTAACAGGGAGAGAATACAAATAAGATCGATCGTACACCTGGAGGGGAAGGATAGGTTGGCATCAAGGAATCCGGTAAGACAAGGTCGACGAAAACTTTGCACCCTTTAGACCACTTCACACATACCTTTTAGACCTGGAGACCAATGAGACCTTCTTTGAACACTTTGGACTCCTTTGTACTCTGTATACCCTATAGAACCCCTAAGACCCTTTAAGACCCCGAAGATCACTATGACTCTGAAGAACTCGAAGAACCCTAATACCCTTTAGACCCCTAACACTCTTTCAGACCCCAAATACCGTACTACCTTTAAAACCCTTTATAACCCCATGACTCATTAGAACCCTCAGACCCTTAATCCCCTGAAGACCCCATTATATCTTCTGTCTCATAGCCTTCTGCAGTCATGCTTCAGTGTCACCATCTATAATCACAAGGCCCCCAGGACCAAGGACCAAGCTATGAGGGTACCAAATCTAACTAATTGATTCCTTTTCGCTGTTTTTTTTTTCACGTTCTGCTCATACTGGTTGATAGCACAGCAAAAAGTGTCACGTGGTATCGAGAAAAGTCCCACATAGCAAAGAGAAAACGGTGTGTCCATGACAACAATTTCATCCCATTATAATCAAATGGGATTTTTTTTTGTGATTTTATTATTGCCAAACCTCAGGAATTTTTGAAGATATCAGATTGAAACTTACACAGCAAGTTTGTATGGATGTGTCCAGTAGTGTATTTGTCTAAAATGAAGTCAAAATTTGTCAAAGGTCAAGGTTGATGCCATCCAAAACATGTAAAACACCTATTAGGCCGCAATTAAAAAATGTATCAATCAAATTTATTATGCACAACATTCCATCATGGAAAACACTTGATCGGTCAAATTTTCCAAATTACCAAATTGCTGTTTCCATGGCAACTATTGTTTATTTGGATTTCGCAAGTATCGTGCTATGCACAATATCTTTCTTGTTTGTTTGTTTGTTTGTTTGTTTTTGTCTGTGAACAGGATATTTCAAAAGGTTATGGACAGATTTGGATGAAACTTGATGAACAGATTGGGTGTGTGACAAGAACCAGTTGATTAGATTTGGGCCCAGACTACTGTTTTAGGGCATTCCAGGTACTACAGGGAGAGGAGAGGAAAAGATTCCGTTGAGAGCCACACGTTGACTACAGGAGTATAGGAAGTCAGGAAGCCATGTGTGGGGTTGGCATTGGATGCCATTGGCAGAGTGTTTGTAGAGCAAATCGAGATTCCAGAAAGTATGCCATATGTCCAAAGAGATGGTCCTGATGTCATTGTCTGACATTGAGGACTTTCATCCATTTTGGGATGAGTATAAGCAGCATATCCAAGGAAGAGTGACCAACTCTGAATCCAAATAGATGGTTTGAGCTGAGGTTGTTGTCGAACAGGAAGGATTTCATATCAACTGCAATGATGGATTCAATGACCGAACTGATGATTAGGTCTGTAGTAAGCTGATAGGTCTGTAGTTCAGGGGATCAGTTTTTGCACCTTTTTAAGTAATGCGGTGATGGGGATGGATTTCCATGTCGATGGAAAGTGACTTAGGGAACTTGATAGGGTAAAAAGGACAGAGAGAGTGTGTGCAAGAGCAGCAGAGCAAGTTTTTAAGACACGTGAGCTGATGCCATCTGGTCCAGAAGCAGCATCAGAGTCGAGGGTTAACAGACACTTCTCCACATTTTCAGGTGTAAAAGATAGAGTCCAGTAGCACTTGGTTACCAATGGTGGTGGGGGGGGGGGGTTGGAAACAGAGAGTGAGGGGTTGCGGACACAACATTTGTTTGGAAATGAACACAGAATTGAAGCATTTGTTCTTCTCAAGATTGGAGTCGGCTGTGGTGCCATGTGAAGTGAAGGAAGGGGTGGAAGGGGAGCATACACCAGAGAGACTCAACTAAAATGGCACTTGGTAGAGTGCATACCTCCATCAGGCTGAACAGTTTATATGTTGTATCCACTGATCGGCTGGATCTGGATCCGGACCTGAACCAAAATCGAATCGGCTTGTTCTTGTCACCTAACCAACTCATCCACCAATTTTTCTCATTATCCATCCACAACATTTTGAAATATTGTGCTGTACATCGTTTTAGGAACTTGTGTTTGATCAGGGACATGACTGCATGGAGATGATTGCGAGAAGGTACTGATTGCTCAATTTGATCCCTTTTTTGCAGATCACATTGCTAAATTTGGACAGAAGGGTAATCGCAGTACTTCATATATGTCATCAACTGCTTGTGAATAATTAATTTATTTGATGGGGCAGAATATATAAAAAAAAACAATAGCTTTAGAACTTCAACAAGCCAAATATTTTTCAGTTATTGTAGATTCAACACAAGGTTTATGACATGTTGATCAGCTGAGTTTTATGATTCAGATTTGTCAATTAAGAAGGGAAAACTGTTGAGTGATTTACTGGATTTGAGACACGAGAGAGTCATACAGGTGCAAGCCTTGTTGATCATGTAGTTGCAATGACAAGCAACTTGAATTTGGACATATCTAATTGTCGTGGACATTGATATAACAATGCCAGCAATATGTCAGGATGATACAACGATCTGCAAGCACATCTAACTCAACTAAACCCACTTATTCACGATGTTCCTTGCACTGCCCATTCAATAAATTTAGTGGGAGTTAACAGCATTAACAACAGCTGTCCAAATGCAATTAATTTTTTCTGGTTTCTGCAATTGCTGTATGCTTTCTGCGCAGCATCTGCATATCACTGGAAATTTGTTTTTTGTAGCGATGAAAGCCACTAACTTTTGACACTCAAATCTCCATGAGATACATGATGGAGTAACCATGTTGATTCTACAAGAGCTCTTTTTCAGAATGATAACACTATTTGGCAAGCCCTGGAAAACCTGTCAAATTATATGAACCAATCACATGACATGCGGTTGGATGAGGCTTTACTTCAGAGCACACTGGAGCATTTGCAAGCAGCCTTTATGGTAGGGTCTTGAGGCACCGTTCATCAGCGGTTTAAAATGACCAGCTTGCAGTTACAGAAGAGTGACATCGACCTGAAGACAGCAGTTCAGTTATTCCAATCACCGGAGTCTGGAATCATCTTTGGCTTCCCTTCAAGATCATTTTCAACATTTTGAAAATTCTGCTACTGCTGTAATTAATGCTTCACAAAAATATCAACATGATCGAACTCGAACCAGAAAACTTTAAATGTTCGCAGATGAATCCAGGAAATCCAAGGTTTTACTCGAGTAAAGCCACAAATTTTGAATCGAGACTTTCAATGTTGTAATCGACCAGTTGCTAACTTGTCTTCAGCACCAACTGGATGCCAAGAGAATGCTGAATGATCGCTTTGGAGTACTATTTGAAAACAACTTGCTGGACATCATTGACATTCAAAAAAGTCTCTGAATTTGCTGCAGTTTACCCCATTGACTTGGAACGAAACTTTTTTGATGAACCCATACAGTTTAAAGTGTTTGTTCAGGATGAGCCAAACAAATCTCCTGCCCAATTGCTGCAAGTTGTTAGGCAGAACAGCATTCAATCAACATTCCAGAATGTACATTGCTTTGAGAATTTTACTGACCCCACCAGTTTCAAATTGTGAAGGAGAACATAAGTTTTCAAAGATGGCAAGGATTTAAAATGAGCCGAGATCAACAATGCATCAAAGGCATCTGAATGCTTTGTCTTTGAATGCAAAACTGGAACAACAAACTGACTTTGATGACAAAATACAGGATTTTTCTTCCAGCAAAACTAGTAAGAAATGAATTGCATAAAAGGTAAGCCATAACATTCTAATTACATTTTGGTTACATAATGTGAGGCATTATTGGTTACGTAACGTGGTGTTCAATTATCAGGAGTCAACAAAACTATATATATATATATATATATATATATATATATATATATATATATATATATATATATATATATATATATATATATATATATATATATATATATATATATATATATATATTGTTGTGAATTCACGCCCGCCGGCATGCGGACGGCCCCGTAAATCGGATCACGGCACGTCGCCCACCGGATGGAAAATTCAGTCATGACCCTCCGGGAACTATCGCCCGGAGCCAGTCACGGGTGGGCCTTTCAACCTCACCACAATCGTGCCAATTGGCCACCCGCATAGGATAGGGTTGTTCGCCAAACTCGACCTACCTAAGTACCCTCGCGGATGGTAAACCGGGCGATCATACCTCGCTGCAGGTCGACTCCGGACATGAGCCACTTGGGCAGCCCGTTCCGTACTATCGGGATAACCGAGCGGTGTTATCGTCGACCTCGACGGTTCAGATTATTTACCGGGCATTGTACCCACAACGAACCCTTCACGTGAAGCAAGATGAGGGTCAATTAGAGAAAAGATGAAGCGAAACGGGAAAACAGTTCACACAATGCACATTTATTTCCCGGCACACAGAAAGCACATATATACAGCCATACAGTCAAAATGCACATATAGCAACCAAAACAAAAGCAACAACGACACAGAGTTAATACCGACGACGCACACACACGGCAACACTTATACAGCTTTACTTTACAGATGGCGCCAACACACATTTACACCAAAGCAAAGGAAAGAAGCCACCCTCATAAACAAGGGGGCAGACAGGCCTGTAGGCCAAATGTGCACGTGACCTGGAGGAGCAGCCAGGTCCACGAGACCGGGGGGGGGGGGGTCCTACCCGCGTCCTCGTGACGCGTTGGCGGGCGAGCCGCAAATGTGGCCGCACAGCTGTGCCCCGACTCCGTGCTCCTTGGCGGGTTTCGTTGGCACGACGTTTGGAGTGGGGTGGGAACGGGGCCCCCTTTTGCACTATCTCAGCGCGGGGGAAAGGGGGAATTGTTGATGCCCTGGGGGAGCAGAATGGCTGGCTGGCTTGGGTCCCGCGATGAGACGAGCGATTCCCCACACCGTAACCTCGTCGCCGACCGCCGTCCTTCTCGCCTCGGACCCGAGCTCCCTTGCTTGCAGTTCCACAGCGACTCTTCTCCCTTCCGCACTCTCCTCACCCGACTGACCGACTCTCTTTTCCAAAACTCTCTCAGCGACTCCAGAACCCAACTCTCTTCATTCGCCTTGCGCTCGCCTTCTTATAGGCTGGCAGGAGCAGCTAATATGCAAATATTCGGATCAGAATGACCTCGGGGGCGGAGCCATGCTCGCCCATTGGTCAGAGGAAACGGGGGCGTGAATCTCCCCTGATCCTAGAATTTGCATATATCGACTTCACACACATGTGCATGGAAGCGGGGCCAAGCCGCCCCGCGCTCGCTAATTGGACGGAGGAAAAGTGGGCGTGTAGCGGTTTTGATCCAAATTTTCCCTCGGAAAGGCCGCTATTTGCGCTTGCGGCTCGGTGCGTTCGGCACCAATCGCCGAACGGGCCCGAGACAGCCCGACGTTGAGTGTTCACAGGTGGTGCGGGAATGGGCGTAGAAGGAGAGAGGTGAAGGCGGTGGAGGGTTTTCGGTGGTGGGGGTTGATGGTTATGGTGCCGTTGGGAATCGCGGTTATGCGATGTTTGCGGGATTGAGTTGTGAAGGTAAAGGTCGTGGCTGTTGGTGTTGTTGTTGTTGTCTGAGGGTTGGAGCATGGTTGTAGTTGGTGACGATGGCTGGCGTGGTGGTTAAGGTGGTTGTTGTGTGATGGCGGTGGAGACGTGGTTGGTTCAAAATAAAGATAGAACAGAAAAACGCCAAACTCAAAGGATCGCAGCCCGGATGAATCACATAAATTCCCTCGATACAACGGGTTTGAGCTAACTACACATGTACTTAGAGATATCTCACCTACGGGTCCTGAATGGTGGTTTGCGAATTTCCACAGCCATAACAATATATATGTATATTTTTATGTATATATATATATATATATATATATATATATATATATATATATATATATATATATATATATATATATATATTGTTGCGGTTTTCGCGCCCGCCGGCGTGCTGACGGCCACGTAACTCGAATCGCGGCACGTCGCCCACCGGACGGACAATCCAGTCGTGACCCTCTCGGACTAACGCCGGGAACCAGTCACGGGTGGACCTTTCGGTCTCACCGCGATCGAGCCAATCAGCCCCCGCGTGGGATAGGGTTGCTCGCCAAATTCGAACTACCTAAGTACCCACGCGGAGGGTAGACCGGGCGATCGCACCTCGCCGCAGGTCGACTTCGGACATGGGCCACTTAAGCGACCCGTTCCGTACTATCAGAATAACCGAGCGGTGTTATCGTCGACCTCGACGGTTCGATTAATTATCGGGCGTATTCAGCCCACTACCAACCCTTTACGTGAAGCAAGATGGGGATTCAATGGAGGAAAAGACGAAGCGAAGCGGGAAACAGTTCAACAATAAAGCACATTTATTCGCGACGAACGGGAAGCACACAAATACAATTCCACCAAATGCACACAAAAAAAAGAAAACACAATTCCATTTACACAAAAAGCAAACATAAAAGTGAAAACACAGTGCAGAGCTAATACCGACTACCGAGCACACGGCAACACTTATACAATTCTACTTCACAGACGGCGCCGACAACACATACCCAAAACCAAGGAAAAGAAATACCCTCAAGAATGAGGCAGGCCTGAGGCCGAGACCGGGTCGGGCCTACCCGTCTGGTGATGAGACGCGGAGCGGCGATGGCGCCTCTCTCCGCGGGCCTCGCGGACAGTGTCAGGCAGGGGGGTGGGAAAAGGGGCCCCCTTGGTCGCACTATCTCAGCGCGGGGGGGAAACAGGAGGGGGTTGCTGATGCTCGGGGTATAGAGGATCTTTATTATCCCTGGTGTGCGTCTCCACCTCGGCCAGGTCGCGCTGCCGGCCTCCCGCGGGCGTGCAGCTCCTGGCACCGACGCGAGCACCCCCTCGTCCGGCTCTCTTCAGCTTCTCCAGCCACTGCAGGCTTCGGGCTCCAGACTTCCACACTCGTCCCCTCCGTTCCGACTCCTTCTCGTTCTCGTCCTGCTGACTCCTTCTTGTTCTCGTTCTCCTTTGTTCCGACTCCTTCTCGTTCTCGTTTGCGACTCTCTCCTGACTGACGAACACCGTCCTTTTATCCCCCCGTAACTTCGCCTTTGACCCCCTCCCTTTGACCTTTCACCTCGCTCCCCATTGGCCCGAGAAAAAGTGGGCGTGAAGGCTTTTTGATCCACAAATTTGCATATATCGATCGCCCTGGGGGCGGGGCCAATTCGCCCCTCGCTCACCGATTGGACGGCAAAAAGTGGGCGTGTGTCGTTTTTGATCCGTTTTTGAAGCACAAAATCCGTGATTTTGTACACGCTGTTCGACGCGCGTTCTGCATGAGTCCAACACCGGTACCCACAGCGGGGCAAGAACGGTGGCGATGCTACGGTTGCGAGGTGTGACGTGAAGGTCGTGGCGGTTGTGGTGAAGCGGTGGTTGTGGTCGGTGGTTGATGTTGTGGTTGTGATCAGGGCGGTTGGTCCAAAATAAAGATAGTAAAAGAAAAACGGCTATCCTGAAGAGTCGCAGCACGCATAAATGACATGTATTCCCACTAGACAACGGGTTTGGGCCTAACTACACATGCACTTACCGAGATACCTCACCTAAAGGACCTGAATGGTGGTTTGCGAATCTGGTAACCACAACACTACCCCCTTCCCTTTTTACAGACTCGTCCCGAGTCGTCAAATTTTCGTGTGCCATCATGTGTCGTTTTCCCCTAGTACATTTTACCTACGGATCCCTGAGTGCGACATTCATGGTATTCGTGTCCCCAAAATAAATAACCTGAGGGCTGCGTAACTACCTAAACAAACTGACTCATACGGACGACTTAAATAAAATTGCCGGCGCTAAGACATACATGCCGGGGGCGCACTCATATTTACAGTACATCTTACCTTAACTTACAAATTTTACACTAAACCATGGCCCAGGATCATTGACTCTGCAAAAAGAAAGCAGTTAGCAGGGAGCCAGGCTGCCCGCATGCAGTCTCTGGCTCAAACAATGCAGGTGACAGGGAACGTGGCTGGCTGCTCACACGCAGTCCAAGGCCTTCCCTTTTGAACTGAACTCAGTGAACCACAACGGTGCTTGGGCTGCACAAACGCAGTCTCCGTGCCAGCTCAAGTGGCACACGCAATGAGCACAACGAATGGATGCATGAACACAAACACGGTGCACGGGCCGCCACTGCAGGCCCGTGTTGTCGCTGCCAACAGGGCAGTTCTTGCAGCTTGCAAACTGTTGCCTTGCGGATCCTGGCGCACATGGAAATGAACAGGGGGGGGGGCAAAGCAAAAATTGAACGGGGCTGGTGAACATGGGCAGTGGGCATGGCATGGCAAAGGCAGCAGGCAAACACAGCCCGCAGAAGAAGGCCGCTGCAGGCAAACACAGCCGGCAGATGAACTGGCCGGCACAGGCCTTGCAGAAAAACAGCCAGCCGGCAGACGATCCAGCCGGCACAGGCCTTGCAGCACAGCAACTGCAGATGAAGCTGGCCAGCCTTTGCCGTTCAGTGGAGGTTGGTGGAGGGAGTGCGGTGGTGCTGGCCACTTGGAAGGCGGGCTCGGACCTACCTACCCGTCTCCCTCCCAACTATCGCCTTTGCCTGTCACTGTCTATACCCACTCCCTTAATTTGTCAAACCCCAATTTAGCCCCAACTTAATTTTTTTCTGTTGTTTTTATTTTTACTTCCCCACTATAAATCGTCCCCTAACCCCCTTTATCGTCCTTGTTCGGCTAACCTATCCTGTCACCTAGCCTACTCCCAACCCCTACGTTCCCTTCCCGGAGGGGAACAAGGGAGAGCTAACGTCCTGTGCTGAGGCCCAACGAAGCCTCAGGATGGCCTCCCCAGAGTTCAGCGATCTATAACCAAAGTGGGTCCAGCGGCCCACAACGACAGCGAGGGGATGGATGGTGCGGAGGGGTACATCTCCTAATCTACCCTAACCATTTAACTGTTAAACTACCCCGGGGCTTTCAACAAGCGCCTCTCGCTTAAACTATTGGTTCTAACAACCAAGATTCCCGTCGCCTGTGTTGGTGTCCTTACAATTTCGGGCCTCGCCCCCCAATTTTCTCTCCGTGCCCTCACACGATCTCCTGGCTGGGACACGTGGCTCCCTTTGGCAGGCACGACCCTCTGCCGATTCTCCGACGATGGCACCCCCGGGCACTACACTGCCTCCGAGCCTACCAGCTCCCTAACACCGGGGAGTGCCCCCCATGGCACCTCCCCTGAAACGCACACGTGGCAGGCTGGCTTCCCAGGCCCCTTTCCGAGGGTCACCCGTGCCCACAACACTGCCCACGCGGCTAATGGCGCCCCGGGCCTCCGCACCAAGCAGGCGCACCCGTGCCCACTACGCTATCCCGGCCCCCCATGGGCCCTTGGCCTACCACGGCCGACTAGCCTGGTGCCCGGGGTACCCACTCAGCGATACTCACCTTTCGCAGCCACGCTCCCAGCCCGTCAACAGGGCTCCTGCACCCCTCCAAACGGGTTTCGAGCCTACACTCCCACCAACAACAAAACGACCTCCATTTTTCAATTTAACTAACCCCCTAACTCACTCTACACTGACCCCGGGGTCCCTTGGGCGGGAGTCACTCCTCCCCCCAATCACTCATCGCACCATGCATTCCAGACTCGCTCCACTCACACAGACCCGCTGGCCTCACTCACTCACGCAGCACATGCTTCCACTTCACTCACCAACTCTTCAACACACACCACTCACACACGGGGTCGCTTCCACACACGGTGCCGCACTCACACCTTGCACCACACACACAGGGACAACCACACTGGGGATTTGTGTCCCCACAAGGGTCTCCGGGGCCTCTACACCCCCCAAGCTCTCCGTGCACCCGTCCACAGCACTCGTCCCCTCAACCTCGCAAAGCACGACCGAACTCACCTGGTCGTGACTCGCCTCAAGGGGGCATACTCCCTCCCCTCGTTCCTGGAGGAGGCCATCCCGCTGCTCGCAACGGGTCCCAACACGCTCCGCGAGCTCACCCCCATTATCCTCCACTACCTCCGTGTGTGTGTGTGCGTCACTTACCCCATCTTCATCGTGTAGTCTTCCCTCTATTTTTTCTGTCTCCCGTGTCTCTGCCAACTCTTCACCCTTTACCTCCCTTGTCTCAACTATTATTTCTGTTGTCGTCACCTCGTGTCTCGTCTCACACGTTTTGGTCTCCCCATTTAATTTTTCCCTTTCGGTCATCGTCACGACCCTCGCCCAACACGTTCCACGAATTATTTTTTCACCCGCCTCCACCGCGGGCCTGTCAGCCGTTGCACCCCCACCCAGCTCGTTTGCTCCCACACGTGGAGTCGCCATTTTTATCTCCCCGGTCACGGCCTTCATGCCCGCCTGCAGGCTTCGGCCCATGTTCTGCGTCTCACCCCGTAGCTCTTTCATTTCTTCTTTCATGTTTGTTTCCATTCCGTTCATTTGTTGTGTATTCGCATCCATCGTCGTTTTCACTTCATTTGTATTTGTATCCATCTTTTCGTTCATGCCTTTCATTTCGTTTTTCATATTCGCTTCCATCTTTTCGATCATTTGTTTGTTCATGCCTTTCATTTCGTTTTTCATTTCATTTGTCATTGCCGCATTCATTTGTGCCAGCATGGTGAATAGCTGGGCCATGTCGGATGCACTCAAGTGAGCCGTTTCGGCAGGGGTTGGGGAAGGGTCTTGGTGGAGAGGGGGGGGGAGGTGTCATACACCGCGGCCGCTGCCGCACCCACCTCGGGCCCTGGGTTCAGTTGGGCGAGTCCGTGTTCCTGCACAATCAACATTTCCTGCTCGGGGATTCCATCCTGGACCATGGATTCTACATTACTACACATATACATTTCTAATACCCCCGGCTCCCGCTCGCCTTGAGACGCCATCTTGCTTCTCGTGAAGGGTTAATTTAAATCGCTCGTAATTTGGAGGGAATCGGGGGTCGCTTCTCTCACCCCTGGACCGATTCCCGTGAATTTAGCCGGAGACAGGAGAGCCCGTTTTCCTGTTCTCCGATACCAGTGCCGCGAGGAGGGCGATGAATTTGTATCCCACTCCTGACACCAGTGTTGGGGTTTTCGCGCCCGCCGGCGTGCTGACGGCCACGTAACTCGAATCGCGGCACGTCGCCCACCGGACGGACAATCCAGTCGTGACCCTCTCGGACTAACGCCGGGAACCAGTCACGGGTGGACCTTTCGGTCTCACCGCGATCGAGCCAATCAGCCCCCGCGTGGGATAGGGTTGCTCGCCAAATTCGAACTACCTAAGTACCCACGCGGAGGGTAGACCGGGCGATCGCACCTCGCCGCAGGTCGACTTCGGACATGGGCCACTTAAGCGACCCGTTCCGTACTATCAGAATAACCGAGCGGTGTTATCGTCGACCTCGACGGTTCGATTAATTATCGGGCGTATTCAGCCCACTACCAACCCTTTACGTGAAGCAAGATGGGGATTCAATGGAGGAAAAGACGAAGCGAAGCGGGAAACAGTTCAACAATAAAGCACATTTATTCGCGACGAACGGGAAGCACACAAATACAATTCCACCAAATGCACACAAAAAAAAGAAAACACAATTCCATTTACACAAAAAGCAAACATAAAAGTGAAAACACAGTGCAGAGCTAATACCGACTACCGAGCACACGGCAACACTTATACAATTCTACTTCACAGACGGCGCCGACAACACATACCCAAAACCAAGGAAAAGAAATACCCTCAAGAATGAGGCAGGCCTGAGGCCGAGACCGGGTCGGGCCTACCCGTCTGGTGATGAGACGCGGAGCGGCGATGGCGCCTCTCTCCGCGGGCCTCGCGGACAGTGTCAGGCAGGGGGTGGGAAAAGGGGCCCCCTTGGTCGCACTATCTCAGCGCGGGGGGAAACAGGAGGGGGTTGCTGATGCTCGGGGTATAGAGGATCTTTATTATCCCTGGTGTGCGTCTCCACCTCGGCCAGGTCGCGCTGCCGGCCTCCCGCGGGCGTGCAGCTCCTGGCACCGACGCGAGCACCCCCTCGTCCGGCTCTCTTCAGCTTCTCCAGCCACTGCAGGCTTCGGGCTCCAGACTTCCACACTCGTCCCCTCCGTTCCGACTCCTTCTCGTTCTCGTCCTGCTGACTCCTTCTTGTTCTCGTTCTCCTTTGTTCCGACTCCTTCTCGTTCTCGTTTGCGACTCTCTCCTGACTGACGAACACCGTCCTTTTATCCCCCCGTAACTTCGCCTTTGACCCCCTCCCTTTGACCTTTCACCTCGCTCCCCATTGGCCCGAGAAAAAGTGGGCGTGAAGGCTTTTTGATCCACAAATTTGCATATATCGATCGCCCTGGGGGCGGGGCCAATTCGCCCCTCGCTCACCGATTGGACGGCAAAAAGTGGGCGTGTGTCGTTTTTGATCCGTTTTTGAAGCACAAAATCCGTGATTTTGTACACGCTGTTCGACGCGCGTTCTGCATGAGTCCAACACCGGTACCCACAGCGGGGCAAGAACGGTGGCGATGCTACGGTTGCGAGGTGTGACGTGAAGGTCGTGGCGGTTGTGGTGAAGCGGTGGTTGTGGTCGGTGGTTGATGTTGTGGTTGTGATCAGGGCGGTTGGTCCAAAATAAAGATAGTAAAAGAAAAACGGCTATCCTGAAGAGTCGCAGCACGCATAAATGACATGTATTCCCACTAGACAACGGGTTTGGGCCTAACTACACATGCACTTACCGAGATACCTCACCTAAAGGACCTGAATGGTGGTTTGCGAATCTGGTAACCACAACAATATATATATATATATATATATTTCTATATATATATATATATATTGTTGTGGTTACCAGATTCGCAAACCATATATATATATATATTATATATATATATATATATATATATATATATATATATATATATATATAACCACAACAATATATATATATATATATATATATATATATATATATATATATATATATATGTATATATATATATATATATATATATATATATATATATATATATATATATATGTATATATATATATATATATATATATATATAGTTACGAATTTGGAATTCAATTGCACCTAACATACAGGCTCCCTTAGTCAGCTATGTCGATAAGTGCATGTTCCCTAGATAGCTCACCTTCCATTGTTTAAATGTTTTGAAATCGATTAGATGCGCTGCGGATCGATTTAATAGTTAGGGAGCAAACAATGGAGACGTCCCTCCCCCTCTTTTTCAGAGGAAGAATAACCCTGCCATCCCGTGACGTCAACAACTCACTCCCACCCGTGGTTGAGCGGGGGGCGGGGGTGGGGGTGGATCACAAGAGCATGAGTCACGCCGGGTGCGGGGGAGAGGGTGGGAAAGATAAAGGGGAGATCCTTTCTTAGTTCTTGTGGGAGTTCGTGGGCTGAGTTCGTGAAAGTCCCGTGTAAAGAGTTCGTCGGAGTCCCGTGGTAGGGCTGAGTTGGTGGGAGTCCCGTGGTAGGGCTGAGTTCGTGGGCTGAGTTCGTGGGAGTCCCGTGGCAGAGTTCGTGAAGAGTCCCGTTCTGAGTCCCGTGTGCAGAGTTTGTGTGCTGAGTCCCGTGGGAGGAGTAAGCTTTTTGCTTCGGAGAGAGCAGTCATTCAGCAGGCCATCGGGTCCTGCTTGGCTTGCTTGGCTTGAGGCCTTCGGAAGCTTTTTGCTTCAGCTGGCTCAGTGAGCTTCGGCTGCTGCTTTGTTTTGGAAGGAACTTGAGCCGTTTGTTCGGCTCGAGCTGCGAGTGGAGGCTTCTTCCTCTTCTTCTTGGTTCATGGAGCTTTTTGTTCTCCATTTTGTTTCCCGGCTTGGTGCGACGCATCGGCCTCTTCATGGAGTTGGATCCTCGGGGAAGCGACGATCGACAGGAAGGATCGGCACCTCGTCTCACTGGCACGTGTTGAGAAGCGTGGGAGGATTCGCGGGAGCTCGGGAAGGATCACGGCGATTGGATCCAGCTCGCTCTCGCTGGAGCCCGGGTCCGGACAAGTTGAAGACCACACGAGGTGGAAAGGTTCGAGTCAAGCTCTTAGTTTTGGCTCACCTGTGCTCCTAGGTGGAGCTCGTGATTAAAGGCCTCAGCCACCGTTTCTTGTGTGTGTGTGTGTGTGCGTACATGTGTCCGTGGGCCGGTCTAATAACACTGAACAACAAAAATTTTTTACTGGAGATGTGTAAAGTGATTTAGACTAATTTGGGTACGCTGATTTCAAAAATCATAACCGTTTTTCTGTATCACGTCAGGATTTTCAGTAACAAAAATATTCCCATTGCCTAGAAGTCAGGATTTCAATGAAATTTACAAAAATTCATTTATTCATTTATTTCATCATGAATGCTTCAAAATTATAGAAATTACAGAAAAACTCCACTAGAATGTAATTAAAAATGCTTTAGGCATTTGGCTTTGCGTTTGTGCTGCTCTGTGTCAGTTTCACGATGCAGGAACCAGCAGAAATCGCCCATCATGTTCGGGTTGTGCCGCCCTTGGTAACGCGTCTCCATGAGTGAAATCTCTTGGTGGAATCGCTCGCCGTGCTCGTCCGAGACTGCTCCCAAGTTGTCAGGGAAGAAGTTCAGGTGCTGGTGTAGGAAATGGATTTTCAGGGACATCCTGGAGCCAAGTTTCCTGAAGGACTCCAGCAGCTGCTGCACTATTTCTTCATAGTTGTCCGCGCGCTCGTTCCCCAAGAAGTTGTCCGTCACAGCTTTGAAGCTCCTCCACGCTGCCAGCTCTTTGGGGTTTAGAGTTGTCGGAAAAGTTTCGTCCTTCATAATCTGTCGGATTTGCGGTCCAACAAAGACACCAGCCTTGATCTTGGCCTCCGACAAGGTGTTGCCAAACTTTTCCTTGAGGTATAAAAACCCACGCCCATTCAGATCCATTGCCCGTACAAAACTTTTCATCAAGCCGAGCTTTATGTGGAGTGGTGGAAGGAAAACCTTGGCTGGGTCGACAAGGGCGACATGCTTCACGTTGTGTCGACCAGGTACATGCTCTTTTCGCTCTTCCCAATCTTTCTTCGTCCAGTGATTCTTGTCGTCTCTGCTATCCCAGAGACAAAGGAAGCACATGTATTTCGTGTAGCCTGACTGCAGCCCTAACAACAGCGCCACCACTTTCAAGTCTCCGCAGATGTGCCAGTTGAAGTCATTGTACTTGATGGAATCAAGCAGCTGCCGCATAGTCTCATAGGTCTCTGTCATGCCGAACGTGTGAGCCAGTGGGACTGCTGGTTTCTCGTTGCCATTGTGGAGCAAAACAGCCTTCAAGCTGTTCTTCCCCGAGTCGATGAGGAGGCGCCAGTCTGCAGGATCGTGATCACACCCAAGTTCTTTCAACAGACCGTTGATGTCACTGCAGAATGTCATCGTGTCTTCCATCTCAAAGAACTCAGCCATGTCTCTGTGACGTGCTCTGAACAAGGATATCTTGGTGTTAGGTTCAAGTAGATTCCACTGCTGCAGCCTTGATCCAAGCAGCTCTGCCTTCGCCTTTGACAGCGAGAGATCTCTTACAAGATCATTTAAGTCTCCCTGGTTCAGAAGGTGTGATTCTTGAGTGTCGGGTTCAAAAGGTTCATCATCACCATCCTCTTCACCACTGCTTACAGCTATGTTCTGATCAGCTGGAGGTGTTGGAACGGGGTTCTCGTCATCATGAGGCACAGGTTTACGAGCAGAGACGCAGTCAGCATACTGGATGTGACCTTTATTCTTCTTGTTGAAGCCGGCGATGCTTGTGCAGCAGAAATAACAATCATCATGATGATTCTGCGGCTCACGCCATATCATGGGCACCGCAAATGGCATGCTCGCGCGCTTGCCCACCAACCACTGAGTCAAGGTTGTGTGACAGCTTGTGCAGCAGATGTGTGGTGCCCAGCTCTGTTCTTGGTCCCCCAC
>NC_140972.1:87750788-87778288 GCF_056783735.1 Eptatretus burgeri | reverse complement strand
AGTTAATCTGCTAGGTAGAGATTTGTTGTGTAAGCTAGGATGCACGATAGCATGTACAAAGGAAGGGGTTATGTTGATATTCCCAGGGATAAGACACATTTGGCAATGATGATCCTGATGACACCGCATCCGATTGTTTATTGGTGGAGACTGCCAGAGGAACCAATTAGAAATGCTTGGTCATGCCTAAATCTTATCTCAGACGAAAATAAGGAAATGCAAACGTGGCTAGACAATGCACAAGTGACAATGCACACATATTATAACCCTCCACATTGTACAATCTATTATGATGCGGGAGGGGATGACATTGAATTTGCGGAGAAAATTGCTCCGCATTTGGAAACACGTAATGATTTATTGCTTTGCCGCCTAATGGTTGGTAAGGAAGGTGTCGCAATGGAGGTTAAGCTCACAGACGAGCAAAAGCAGTTGACAAAGTATCCGCCGGGAGTAACCTCACATGCAACAATGACTACAGCAAAGGGATATCACCCAAAGGATTTGGGATTTATGGTTTACCGCCTACAGGAGGCAGCAGTGAGCTGCACAGAAACAATAGTGCACTGGGAAGTGCATAAGCTGGAGAATAACGAAGGATGGATTTGTGATCTTATGGAAAAAGAGATACAAGGACTGGTGGAAGAGGTTAATTTACCACCAAAGCGTGAAAAGGCATTGGAGATGATGAACACGATAGAAAAGGTGGAAAATCTGATGGGAGAGGTCCCACCACAATTGTGGACCAAACATGACAATGATGTGGGTCGAATCATTGGGGCAACGCCCCTAGTGGTTAAACTCAAACCGGGAATGCCTTTGCCAAATGTGTGCCAATACCCTCTCCGAAAGGAGGCAGAGGCTGGTATTGCACCAGTAATTAAGTCCTTGAAGGAACAGGGTATAATTGTGGAAACTACAAGTCCGTGTAATACACCTATATTGCCAGTAAAAAAGCCACAGAAAGATAAATGGAGATTTGTCCAAGATTTGCGAGAAGTGAATGAGATACTTCAAGGTGTTCACCCTGTGGTACCTAGTGCAGAGGGACTGATAACATCTATTCCCGCTAGCTCCACTCATTTCTCAGTCATCGATTTATGTTCTGCGTTTTTTAGCGTACCCATTGATAAGGAATCGCAGTTTTTATTTGCCTTTACGTACAAAGGCCGTCAGTACACATGGACTGTGTTGCCCCAGGGGTTCGCAGATAGTCCAACATTATTTTCGCGGCCTCTACACAAGGATCTAGAAGATGTTGTTTTCAAAGGTAACTCAGTGCTGCTACAGTATGTGGATGACTTGCTAATTTGCTCCCCAAATAAAGCAGCGTGTACAAATGATACGCTGCAGCTGCTACGGGCGTTAGCAAGAAAAGGACACAAGGTAAACAAGGACAAACTGCAAATGGTCCAAGAAAGGGTTAAGTATCTGGGACACCACATCTCCCACGGAAAGAGGGAGTTGGACAAAGGGAGGATATCTTCGATCACGGAAGTCCCCCGCCCTCGCACAGAGAAGGAGATGATGCGATTCCTAGGTATGGCAACTTACTGTAGACAATGGGTTGTTGATTATGCAATTCTAACTAAGGAACTGTATGTTGTGGTCGGGAAAAACCAGCCACATCAAATTGTGTGGAATGAGCAGATGGGGGAATGCTTTACAAAATTGAAAGCCGCACTCTCGGTGGCTCCCGCTCTGGGGCTACCAGATTATGACAAAACGTTCTTCCTTTACTCTCATGAAACAAAGGGATTTGCACAGGCTGTGCTAACACAATCGCACGGCGACCACCAACGACCAATCGCATACTTCAGTCGAAGGCTGGACCCGGTCGAACGCGGCCTACCTCTTTGTTTACAAGCAGTGGCTGCAGCCAGTTATGCAGTGAAACGCACGGCAGAAATTGTAACGGGGCACCCTCTGGTTTTAAGGGTTCCCCACTGTGTTGCGGCTTTGCTCACACAAAAACAAACACAACATTTAACCAATACACGTTTGATGCAGTATGAGACGACTCTCCTACACCAACCGAATCTACAGATTGAAAGATGCAACGTTCTTAATCCAGCCTCTTTGCTGCCAACGGAGGACGACGGCGACCCACACGATTGCACGGAGGCGATCCAGGAAGTATCCACTGTACGCCCGGATCTAAAGGATCAACCACTAGAGCGACCGGACCTCACCTTGTTTGTTGATGGTTCGGCATACCGAGGACTAGATGGCTCGGGGCATGCAGGATACGCTGTGTGTACAGTTGATAAATTAATGGAAGCGTCCCGTCTGCCTTCTCATTTCTCCGCCCAGCAGGCGGAATTGTGTGCCCTTATTAGGGCCTGTGAGCTGTCTGCCGATTCCGCGGTGAACATATATACTGACTCTAGCTATGCTTTTGGTGTTGTACATGACAAAGGTGCGATATGGAAAATGCGAGGGTTTCTTACCTCTGCAGGAACACCAATAAAGAATGGCAGTTTGGTGTCTGAGCTGTTTACAAGCATTACACTGCCAGCGGAAGTCGCAGTTATTAAATGCCGTGCGCACCAGAAACTGACAACTGACATTGACAAAGGTAATGATAAAGCAGATAAAGCTGCAAAAGAGGCGGCTAGTCTGCCTTTGCCTTAGATAATGCCAGCACGATTGGCGAAGGAGCAAATCAAGCTGCACCAATACAGCTTGTCAGACATTATTGCAATTCAAGCTGCTGCAACACAGGAGGTTCATGATAAGTGGCAAGCAGCAGGAGGAGCAGCGGATGACGACGGACTTTGGTCAAACAGGGGGAAGGTAATAGCACCTGTTGAAATCCTTCCATGGCTTGCACGCATGGCCCATTTGAATGGACATGTGTGCAAGAGGGGGACTGTGAGACAAGTCCAAGAATCATGGTATGCCCCAGGGATTGGGAAGATAGCAGAAGGGGTCTGTAAAACTTGTCAGGTATGTCAACAACACAACCAACACAAAATTGATAAGATAGGGCAGCCGGGAGCCCACCCGGCCCCCTGGGGTCCTTTTGTGCACCTACAAATAGACTTTATAAATATGCCACCATCATGCGGATATGGAAATGTCTTGGTAGTGGTAGACATGTTCACTAAATGGGTAGAGGCATACCCATGTACAAAGGCAGATGCTGCCACCGTTGTGAAGCACTTGTTAAAAAGCTTCTTCTGCCGATTTGGCATCCCTCACAAAATATCACATGATAAAGGGGGACACTTTACGGGGGAACTAACACAGGCAGCGTGTAAAGCACTGGGAATAAAACAGGCATTTCACTGTGTTTATCACCCACAGTCAGCGGGCCCCGTGGAAAGGCAGAACGGTATCCTAAAGAACAAGCTGGCGAAACTAACAACGGAAACAGGGTTGAAGTGGCCAGATGCATTACCCTTGGTACTAATGAGCATGCGATCCACAGTGAACCGGAAGACAGGGTTATCCCCTCATGAAATACTAATGGGAAGGCCGATGCGGCTTCCCGTGACTGCCCCACCAACATAAACAAATTGAGTATTGCAATGATGGATGAAAACATGCTGACATTCTGTAAACAGCTCTCCAGGATCGCGAGGACGATACACACGAGAGTGAAGGAGGCCTTACCCGAGCCAGTGGAAAGGCCGTATCACACCTTCCAGCCAGGAGACTACGTACTGATAAAGCACTTTACAAGGAAAACGGCCTTGGAACCAAGGTGGAAAGGACCGTTTCAGGTATTGCTGACCACCCCAACTGCCGTAAAGTGTGAAGGTAAGCCTGCTTGGATACACTTTTCACACTGCAAACTTGCCATCCCAACAGAGGAGGAGGTTGTGCAAGAATGAACCCATTACAGCAAATCCTAGTTGCTATAATTGCCTTCTGGATGGGAAGCTGGGAAGTGGAAGGGCAAATTGATAACTGGACAATCCAACCCATCCAACAGAGGGGGAAAAGAGCAATTGGGAACCACACTGAACATTTACACGAGTTGGGAGTACATGGGATAAATACATTCTTACTTTTGTCGCACAAATATGCTACATTGAGTAATAAGACTAAGTGCTTGGTGTGTGCTTATCTCCCGCACTCCTCACAAACGGGTTTGCCATTATCTGTGATCCCATTTGAGGAAATAGACTATTGTGGTGCTGCTTGGTACAACAATTTTAATTTGACTAAAACAACCGGTAACTCATCATGTGTGGACTTTACAGGTGCGTGGTACCCTCCTTTTAATTTAAAGAAAAGACCTCCGTACTTCAGAATCACATATAAGCGTATGGGATTTATCTGCCTTACTTGGACAAAGCCCCATGCCAAATTTCAGGCAGGGAACTCCACTTGTAATATATCAATAGAGATAAATGACTTACCAGCCAACAGGAAGGGAGAGAATGGAACATATCCGAAGGTTGCATCTAATGGCACATATTTTGTGTGTGGGTATAGAGCCTACCCATGGCTGCCAAACAAATGGGGCGGTTCATGTTATCTAGCTTATGTCGTACCGCACATGCGTTTGATCACTGATCCATTCTCTGGGATAGATCAAACACGACGTAAGAGAGCTATATCAGATGGGGCATATGCAGCAATGATAATTTTCCCCCGATATGGGGCCTGGGTGGCAGGAAGAGAATTATCAGCATGGCATCAACATTGGAAATAATGGGGAACGATACCGCTGATGGGTTTGAAAAAAATAGCGCGGAGCTGGTCGCATTAAGGACTACTGTAATGCAAAATAGAATAGCTTTAGACATGATTCTAGCTGAGAAAGGGGGAACATGTGCTGTAATTGGCAAAGAGTGTTGTACCTACATCCCAGATAATTCAGAAAACATTAATGACCTCGCGGGTCACATAAGAAAAGAGGCGAGCAAATATAAAGACTACAGTAATGATAACATGAGTAGCTGGTTAAAGGGATTGTTTGGGGGTTGGGGAGGAAGTGTTTTAAGATTTTTTATAACAATCCTGATAATCATCATGGCAGCCTTTATATTACTGATGGTTTTCAAGATAATTGCCCAAAAGGCCATTGGAAAGTGTTTTTCAGGATGGACAACAAAGCCCAGTTCCCAGCTAGTACAGACGGTGATGGCTCCGGTGAACACTGCTGGACTGCTGCCATCCTCAAACCTCCCTGCACTTACACCTACCCCCCCCCCATTCCAATACTATGTACCCCACCCATGTCACCCCAACCCACGAACAATGAAACATATTGTAACCTTGCCGTAGTTGCCGATCCATTACTCAGGCTTCCTCCGAGTGATGAACAATTGCTTCAACTCACATTGGACGAATGTCTTTCGTTGCTTGCACCAATTGAAGGGCTAGGTAGAAATACCATTTGATTTGCCTTGTTGGCAATTGCTGGCAAATTGTGCCTTCATTATACTCTGGCTTGCAGTTTATCAAATATCTTTTTGCTTTGTTCATAAAGAACATTACATTTATATACTTTAACACTGCCTTACTTGTTGTTCATGAAGTTCATTAAGCGGCAATATGTAATCAAATATTTAATGGAACGTATATTCCTGTATAACTTCATTCTTGTTTAGCCATGAGCAATTCTTGTACGAACAGCTTTTGGGAGTGCTTGGCTTCCTTATATTCTATGTTTAAATGTTGCGATATTTCCCGATTTCCCTTGTTGAAGACTTGGGGTGTTAGTGGACCGGTTGGAAAGTGGGTAGGAACCCCCTTTTTGGCTAGGGGGCGCAGGTGGAACTCCCGACCGTCTTGGACCATCTGGAGCTAAACATAAGGATGGCCCACGCACTGGGGGTTGCTATCTGCTGACCTGCCGGCCTGCGGATGCTCCTTTTCTTCATTTGTAGTTTCTTTTGCAAATGTTTCAAAGAAACAAGAGGAGGGAAATGTCGGGGATTGTATGTACTCCAACAGCAACCAAACATGTGTACTAGTGTTTGGTTAAAACTCTTGAGTTAATTGGAAATGGGGAAAGGATAAATCTTCCCAATGTTTATCTGTGCACTGTCAAGGAACTTGTTTTCGCGCCAAAGGGCTGGCACTGTTACAACACAGCTGGTCTTGTTGACTGTTTGAAATGGCCTTGCTAATCGGGCAGCTGGGCTACCTGGAATCTGTTGGATCACTGCCCAGAACTGCTAAGGCCCAACAACATGTAGGAGGCTACCTTTGAATATTCTTTAAGGGAATCAAGGGTGTTGTTTCTGCACTTTTTGTGCTCTCTTATCAGCAGTACTGACAGGAGAATGCTATAAATTAATGAATGGTAATAAATCCTCTTTGACACACAGTTATTCAAAGGTCGCAGTAAACTGAATATAAGGCAGTGCCGAAAGACAGCTCACCAGAGGATTAGGCTGGGTGGACTATTGTGTTCAAAGCCTGTTGTCTCCATATGCATATGTCTGATGTGTAATAAACCCTTCTCTACCAAGATCGGTGGGAACAAAGCTTGATCTTAATCATTGTGGATCTCACCTGGATCTCTATATATATATATATATATATATGTATATGTATATATATATATATATATATATATATATATATATATATATATATATATATATATATATATATATATATATACATATACATATACATATATATATATACATATACATATACATATATATATATATATATATATATATATATATATATATATATATATATATATACACATATACATATACATATACATATACATTGTAAGGGATTCCAAACAGTGCTTTTGGAGACATAGTGAGAGTTTTATCAGGATTGAAAGATATGTTCCACACGTGTTGGACAAGTTTGTGATTTTATCCAGATCTGCAGAGAGCGAAGTAGCTGCGGCTTGCAGGTCTGAGGAACGACAGATGGTAAGACAGAGAGTGGAGTCATCAGCAAAGAGATAAAGAATATTTTCCAGAGAGTCGGAGAGATCATTGATGAAAACCAGAAAAAGAACAGGGCCCAGAACGCTACCTTGAGGAATTCCAGCCTGGACAGGAAGAGGGGATGAAATAACTCCATTTCGGGCCACAAGTTGACTGCGACAGGAGAGGAAGTCTGTGAGCCATGAGTGGAGATGGCCTTGGATACCATAGGAAGAGAGTTTGGTGAGCAGGGCAGGGTGCCAGACTGTGTCAAAAGCAAGCAATATGTCCAGGGATATGGCTCTGATTTCATATCTGGCATTGAGTACCTCCATCCATTGTTCGGAGAGCAGAAGCAGCATATCCAGGGTAGAGTGACCTGGTCTGAAACCAAATTGATGATCGGAAATCACGCTATTGGAGAAGAGGAAGGATTTAATGTCTGAAGCGATGATGTATTCCATAACCTTTCTGATGATTGGGTCAAGGCTGATTTGTCTGTAGTTGCATGTATCTGTTTTTGCACCTTTTTGTGCAGGGCAGTAATGTTGCTGATTTCCAAGAAGATGGCAGATGACCTTGTGCAAATGAGAGGGTGAATATAACAGAGAGAGGGTGAGCAAGAGCAGAGGAGCAGGTTTTTAGGAAATGTGGGCTGATGCCGTCTGGACCGGTTGGAGAGTCTGAGTCGAGGTTTGACAGCAAGCTCTCCACTTTGCCAGAAGAAAAGGGACACAGAGTCCAGGGACAGTTTGCTGCGACTGCACAAGTCGGGTGCAGAAAGCGATGGGTTTCGGACACAAGATTTCGATCCAAACACCGAATTAAGCATTCAGCCTTTTCACATGTGGTATCAGCAGTGCGGCCATTTGAGGTGAGAGAGGGGATGGAGGGGTAGCATACACCAGAAATAGATTTGATTAGATGCCACCAAGATTTTGAGGAGGGAGAGAAGTTTGAAAATTCAGACTTGCTATTCTAAAGATGTTTTCTGGCTCTCCTGAGTGTCGACACACACTTGTTCCAAGCTTTATGGAAGGAATTGAGATTATCCTCAATTGGGTTTGCTTTCCATAAGGCAAAGGCAAGTTGTTTAAGGACAACTGCCTCGCCACAAGCTTCAGTGAACCATTGGCGGGCGGAACACTAGGACAACTGAAGATGAGAGGGGATAAATCTGTGCATGAGAGAGAGAGCAAGTTTCTTTGAAATAATTCCTAGGATGAGTTGATGTTAGAGAAAGTAGCGATGGGAGACCAGTCTAGAAGTTTGATGGCTGCTTGGAGACCTTGCCAGTCAGCTTGAGTGAAATGCCAGACTCGACGGTGCTGAGGTGGTTCTTTGGTAACAGCCCGAGAGATGTCCACTTTGACAAGGACGTGGTCAGAAGAACCGATTAGAGTGGAGAAAGAACAGCAGATATTTTCTGGGAAATTTGTCAAAATCAGATCCAGAAGAGATGGAGCACCGTTGGTTGAGATCCGGGTCAGGAAATTGACCGATTGAGTCAGTTCAAATGACTCGCAAAAGTCTTTTGCTGAGGTGCCATGACTGGTGAGAGAGGTACCAACACCCAGCCAACTGGCATGATGGCAATTGAAGTCACCACATAAGAGGAAGAGAGAGTTTGGATGAGTGTATAGAAGTCTGTCCATGCTTTCAGATTGTGAGGTGTAAATGGAGTTATCGCTGTTTGGTGGATGGTACAGCACACATATAAACATGAGGTGGGAGTGGAGGGGAAGCCGTAGCCAGAGGTATTCCTGGGGGTGTGGGGGAGTGAGGGCAGCACATGGAGAGTGAGGAATAGAATCTTTGATGAAGAGAGCAACTCCTCCACCAGAATGATGCTCAGGTCTGTGGTGGTTTTGAGGGTCGAGGAGCAGTTACTAGTTGAAACCCGAATCATATCCAGCTTCCTCCTGATGACTTCATATTTGCTTTTTACTTGTTTGGGTTCCTTCTGAATATTCCAATGTAGGACTGTACCAATTTGGTCTTCCATTTGATTTGAATTGAATTATTTTCATCCCATTCTGAATTCAGTTGAATAATAATAAACGTCATGGGCCAGGGTCAAGTGTCTAATCAAAGCGGGGTTGCATCAAAGCAGGACGTCTTGTTTTGAATTTATTTTCATCCCATTCTGAATTCAGTTGAATAATAACAAGTGGAACTCCATTGAGAGATCGGTGCAAAAACGATACAGAGCACGATATATCAAAAAGTTGTTTTCGGGTTCAGATGAAACTTAGTGGACATGTTGGGTGTGTCGCAAGGATGAATTGATTCGATTTTGGTGAAGATCCGAATCTGGGTCTGGATGAGAGAATTATTAAATTTTGAAAGTGATTCTTCACTCGATTGAGTTCTGCACGGCATGATATTTCAAAAACGAATTGGGCCCGATATGTTCGCGTGGCTCAGGCATTACGTGGCGGACGTATGTGCTCCACCGAGTACCCTTCCAGTTTCAGAGATGAAACAAACCTCATGCGAGAATTTACACGATCCACTGCAAGAACGTGATGAACCCAAGTGACTTCACACTCACAACTTAAACTTGATGATTCCTCGAAGATGTGTGTGTGTGTGTGTGTGTGTGTGTGTGTGTGTGTGTGTGTGTGTGTGTGTGTGTGTGAGAGAGAGAGAGAGAGAGAGAGAGAGAGAGAGAGAGAGAGAGAGAGAGAGAGAGAGAGAGAGAGAGAGAGAGAGAGAGAGAGAGAGAGAGAGAGAGAGAGAGAGAGAGAGAGAGAGAGAGAGAGAGAGAGAGAGAGAGAGAGAGAGAGAGAGAGAGAGAGAGAGAGAGAGAGAGAGAGAGAGAGAGAGAGAGAGAGTCCTTTTTACTGAATGAATAGATTCTCACCTGCACGAGCAGCAGTTTAAAATGAACCAGTTCAATTTATTCTTGATGTGTGTACCAAATTTAATAAAGAAATAGTTAATGGTTTTGCAACTATGCTCTGGAAACAAAGGTTAACCTCAATTAAGAAACTTATATTCCCTAAGCGTGTGCAATATGGATGTGAAGTTTCCCTTTGATCTGACCAGCCGTTCTGGAGAAGATGTTTGAAGGTTTTAGGGTAAATTCAATATGGCTGCCAAACCATGTGACCTATCAGTTAGAAATTAACAAACTTCTGAAAGGATGTCTTGGGGAAATTGTATGTGAAATTTTGCCTCAATCTGTCCAGCCATTCTGGAGAAGAAGATTTAAAAAATTTATTAATTTTCAATCAAATATGGCTGACGAACCATGTGACCTATGACATCATAAATTTACATTCTGCCTCCAATCCTCCAGTGGAATACATGAGTGAAGTTTCGTGTTAATCGGATGAGGTGTGTTTTTCTATCCAAGATGGCCGCCAAACCATGTGACTTGTGACGTCATAATTTTTACTATGTATGCAGACATTATGGAAAATGATAGTTGCAAATTTTCGTTTCGTTAGATTATGTGATTCCAGAGAAAACATTATTTAATATTTTTCTTGAATCCAACATGGCTGCCAATCCATGTGACCTATCAATTAGAAAATATCAAAAGGCACCAGTTCACCACTTGCTTGATATGTGTATCAAATTTCGTAAATATATCTTGAGGGGATTTGTAGTTAAGCTCCAGAAACGAAATGTGACAGACTGACGGACAGACGGAACTCATTTCTATATCCCCCGCCAACTTCGTTGGTTGGCGGGGGATAATAAACGTCATGGGTCAGGGTCAGGTGTCCAATCAAAGCATGGTTGCATCAAAGCAGGACGTCTTGTTACCTGGTCATCACTGGCAGCAATTATAAAGTGGCAGTTCTAGTTATGTCTATTAGTAATTACGTCGCACACCAGTACACAAACACCACAAAAAATACACCACACAAAACTACACAAACATCATGCAAAACAAGTCCGAGCAAGGATCTGTATTCTCTGATTGCTATTTTTCTTGTGTAGTTTATGCTTCATTAACTCAGTTTAACATTGAATGGAGTCTATGTGTGAATGCATTTTGACCCATTCGTGTTTTTTGGGAGATGTTTATGGCCAAAATATTTTTGGTTCCCAGGGCCCCCCCAAAAAAATTCTTAATCCACCTCTGCGTATGACCCACCCACCTCTGACTCACCCCCACTATATATTAACCCTCATTCCTGTCCCTTTTGTCTCTTTTGCTCCAATGAAGGGTTAATGCCTGAAATGTCAGTTTCTCTTTTCTTTAGATGACGGTTAGAGCACCTCGTTGAATGTCATGTTGATTTCATCCATTGTCTTTCGCAAAGCCGAGGCGAGTTGTCATCTGATCTGTACCCTGAGGCCTGAACAAATTATAAATTTCTTTCTCCAATCACCTACAATGAACGTCAGACCTGGGCAACCGGTTCATTGAAGACTTGGATCAAAGCTTTGCCCCACTCCCCAGCCAATCTCACAAGAAGGTGGAAATAATTGGGGTGTTAAATCAGTAGTAGTAGTAGTCGTCGTAGTAGTAGTAGTAGTAGCAGTAGTAGTAGGCGTAGTAGTAGTGGTGGTAGTAGTAGTAGTAGTAGTAGTAGTAGTAGTAGTAGTAGTAGTACTAGTGGTTGTAGTAGTAGTGGCAGCCCTGTGTTTTGTCCACAATTCATGTACAGTGCAGCACTTATAAGTGATAATTATCTCCGATGTTCTGACCCAATTCATTCTTAGATGAACTAAATCAAACCATCCATACTCCTCCTTAATTCAGTTACATGTCCCATTAAACACTTGGCCACAGGAATTTAACCGGACTATGGGAACACAGTGACCTACCCTTTTTCATTCACAGCGACATCTTTCCCATCCCAAGGAATTACACTTCGGTTGATTGTTTGGTCGATCATTTAATGTATCGTTTGTTCACAGTGCAGCCGCTTTTACAGCTCCCTCTGAAGGATCGTTTGTTTCGAGAGGAAACACCCCCTGATGACGCAGCACTGAGACAGCGTCTTAAGTAGGTTTTAACCCCACAATATCACAAATATATGCCCAGACGACTCGGAGGGGAGCACAGCACCAACGACTCCATCCTAACGCCCGTCGGCCAACATCACCTTGTGCTCCAGAGAGGTTTCCCTCCCTTGAAGTAATAACATGTTGTATTAACTCCGTTTGACAATGCTGAGCTGTCATAACAACCACAATACAAATTCAGTGCAGGATTTTGTAAGTAAGGCGTGTCACAATCACAGGGAACAGTGTACACCGAACCACGGACACGCCCACCGAGGTATCAAGTTCGAGGAGGACTCGTTGCAGGGGATTCACACGAGTCTGAGACACATCTGATGAGATCAGGATTTACTCGGTTCTACTTTAGCGAGCACCGATCTATCGATTCAAACCAAGCCTGTTCAAACCGGACGTTCATTTGTGGTAAGAAATTTATTTTTCAAATATTTAATTTGGTTACGATGACTCCATGCCGAACTGAGCCGTACACAGACGTCACACAGGCGAACCGTGTACACAGGTGTCACACAACCAAACCGTGTACACATGTGTCACACAACCAAACCGTGTACACAGGTGTCACACAACCAAACCGTGTACACAGGTGTCACACAACCAAACCGTGTACACAGGTGTCACACAACCAAACCGTGTACACAGGTGTCACACAACCAAACCGTGTACACAGGTGTCACACAACCAAACCGTGTACACAGGTGTCACACAACCAAACCGTGTACACAGGTGTCACACAACCAAACCGTGTACACAGGTGTCACACCGCCGAACCGTGTACACAGGTGTCACACAGCCAAACCGTGTACACAGTTGTCACACAGCCGAACCGTGGACACAGGTGTCACACCACCGAACCGTGTACACAGGTGTCACACGGCCGAACCGTGCACGTTTGTGTTATATGATCACAGTAGATTACATCCAGGACATGGAACATATTGCGATGGTTTCACATCTCACAACATGATGATGAGGCGTTTCAATCCTTCCTTGTTCTCCTTCCTTTCTGTTGAAAGGTTCACAATTTACTTGTTAAATAATGTGAACCGCGGCGATTAACGAGGGACGAGACTTCACGAGCTGGATTACGTCTTCATTCCACGATGAACCATTTATCCGATGAAGGAGAACCGAGGAGTGTTGATTTACAGTTCCTACACTGTAAGAGAGAAGAGAAGATGATGCCAGCTCTCTTCCAAATGAATACATACATACATACATACATACATACATGAACGCACACACACACACACACACACACACACACACACACACACACACACACACACACACACACACACACACACACACACACACACACACACACACACACACACACACACACACACACACACACACACACACACACACACACACATACACACACACACACATACATACACACACATACACACACACACACACACATACATACACACACATACACACACACACACATACACACACACACACACACATACATACATTCAGACATCTACATCACTGCTCTCTTTTACATCGGCCGACAGACTAGAGAACCCACCGCCCCCACCTCCCCTCATGTGAGCCTACTTTAACCTACTTTAACTTTTCCCAAGGAACCCAAGAGTATGGTAAGGAGAAAGATGGGGAGGGCCTGACAAAGGCTGATTGTGTGCTCATGCTCGGTCTCCGTGGTGACGGGTGCTGGTACGACTTGTCATCCGAGAACCTTCTGCTCTGTGCTTCCCCTCCCCGACAATTAACTTTTGAAAACGCACGTCGTGCATTACTATGAATAAAACTTCAGCATTTATAATTATGATTCACTTTACAAGCAAAAGGGGAATCTGATGCTGATTGTACGTTCTCATCGTTCCACACTTTTCACAGGATATGTACATGAAGAAACGCGCTTCACAATGTGTAATATGCATCACGTGATGTCATACCAGGTGTTCTTGCAACAAAATTGATCTTTACAATGAAGGATTCCACTTTCCGTGCTTTGAGTTTACCGAATGTATGAACCAATCCCTCCAGGTGAATGTTTTGTGTCGTTTCATGTTCTGTTGACGAGGTGGATCGCCCACAAGTGTTTGTTGCATCATTGAGGAACGGATGTGTGTTTTGATCAACTTTGGCTTGGAAAAGCTTCGCTCACCATGAGTCATATAAACAGGAAGGGGTAAAGAGGATGCGGACAGGAATAAACGAGTTTGGGATATTATCCGTGAGATTATTTTTTACAAACAAAGTTCAAAACATCTTGTGGTCGTGCCCACTTTGGAACTCGTCTTGGAATGGCTCACAATTCCCTGAACAAATCTGAAGCATCAACACCTTTGGAGTCCTCGTGTTGTAAAGCTTGCTCGAGCTTCAAGAAATGTTCCATCACTTGATTTGATGTTATAGTCTGTAAATGGTGAACATGATCCACGAAGTCAAACAGAACTAATTTGATGCATCTGAGTGACTCTTTTTTTCAACCGATTGCATTGCTGTGTCAAGTACAGTCTTTTTTTTAATTTTTTTTTAATGGTTCACTGAATTTTTTACTTGGAGTTCTGAATAGGCTCATTGTCTATTTCAAATGTGAACTACGTCCTGTTTCTCCTAAAACTGAATGGATGCGGTTCAAAGTGTGCCGGAATTCATGAAAACAAATAGCACAAAAACAATGCACAAACATGTTAATTAAAGCTACAGTTTGGACAAGTTTTTAAGTTGAACTCCCTAACCCGATTTTACCCAATTACCTCCAAAATTTGCGGATTTGGGGTTCACAAAGATTTTCAAGAATGTAAGCGGTGATTTTCCGATCAGGTTGAAAAAAAAAATTGAATTCTTTGGCTTGAATGCAAATGGCAAGGCCCTCCTGTGTATACTTAACACTGTGCGGGGTATCGTGTTCTATGAACTCTCTAGTTGTGCATGTACTAAATTCTAAGTCACATAATAACAACAATAAAACTAGAAAAGCACGAAGTCGAGCACATAACTCCGCCAGGCTGAACAGTTTATGTTTTGTATCCTATTGATTGGCCGGATCTACATCTGGACCTAAACCAAAATCTAACCGGCTTGTTCTTGTCATCTAACCAACTCGTCCACCAAGTCTCGTCTGAATCTGTCCACAATTTTTTGAGATGTCACGCTATATGTCACTTTAGGCCCGACATTTCAATGGTGAAGAATCACTTTTAAAATTATCATATCTGGATCCCGATCTTCACCAAAATCAAATCATTTCGTCCTTGTCATACACTCAACAGTTCCACCAAATTTCGTCCGAATTCCTCGACAACTTTTTGAGATATCCTGCTCATTGGCAAGCAAACAGACAAACAAGCCGGTAGGCAGACATGGGTAGTCGACTACCCAATAGAACCTGACGCAATGGGCCCGTTCGATGGGGAATGACCTGAGGATTAGGCACAAGAAAATTCATGATTCTAGCTTCAAGGGTTAATGCTGCAGATTGTTTTATCGTTAAAATACCCCCACATTTAGAGGTTTTTCGGCCGTTGCTAGGCAACAGAGGGGTCCATAGCAGCGGTTCTTTCTCACACATAACTAGGACATACCATGAACCTACCATACCAGTTTCATGTATATCTGACTCATAGTCTCTGAGATATAACGAACTTCGTTTTTTATTGTTTTCGACCAGGGTTCATTCAAAGTCTATCTTCTCCGACAGTTTTCATAGGATCCGGCTTGAAATTTTTGACAATATGGCTCAATGTACTGCCCACAGTCGCTCATGGCCCGATTTTTGATTTTCGAAAAAATAAATTTTTCATGATTTTTCAAAAATTTCAAAGTCCCGTTGCTAGGCAACGGTGGTGTCCATAGCGACGGTTCTCATTTGCACACAACTAGGTCATGGTATGAACCTACCAACCAAGTTTCATCGAAATCGCCATTGTATTAACTGAAATCGCCATTTTAAATACTGATAATAAGGGTAGAACAAATCTCAATTTTTTTTTTCGACTAGATCGACTACCCAACAAGCCGGTAGGCGGCGATGGGTCGCCGAGCATGGAAACTATAAGATATAAAGCAAAATTGATGTCATATAGCGGATAGGGAATCACCTTAAAGGCCCGGTCACACCTTGACGTTTTAGCCAACGTATGCCGATTTTTGAATTTTTTTTATAAAACGCTGGCACACGTTGAATACGTTATGGGTAAATTTTGATAACATTGAGAGAACGCTGAAAAACACTGCCATACGTCGTTGTACGTTGGCTTTAAACGTTGTACTTTTCGGTTGTCCTCAAATTTTTTCATGCTTGAAATTTCACGACGTATGACGGCGTATGACTCACACGTTCCGCTACGCTGGCCACAAGTTGTATGCACGGTCTGCGATCGTTGACAGACGTCAACAAATGCTCCTTGTAAGTTAATCATAAGTTGAGACACGCCGAGGTAATGTTTAGCGTACCCGAAACTTATTTCTAACCTACGATTAACGTGTTGTTGGCACGTTACGCGATCCTTGCCACACATCGACAGACGTTACTTTTAAGTTACTCATAGGCTGAAAGACGTCGGTATAATGGATCGTCCTTGCGTCAGCGTCCACGGCCACGGCCAGGACAATTATTTGCAGCATTCTTCAAACTTTTCTTCGGCATGACGAGGATGTTCACACTTCGATGTCTAGCTTGGCTATGATTCCAATTGTCCATCGGCAGCGTCTATTTAAAATAGTCGAGTTTGAGCGTTTTAACACGTTCAGAAGAAACGCTTCAAATTTCCAAACCCCAGCGTCAAAAAACAAAGGCGAGTGACAGCAATTTAAATCGTTCATTGTAAACAATGAAAATGGCAGAGTGGTACCGTTTAAAAGTCGTTGAGTGCAAAAAAAATCCAATTGTTGAGCGCAAGCGTCTACTTTCAATAGTGGAGATGCAGCCATTTAAATCGTTGAGTGGCAGCCTATGAACCTTCCCGTGGACACGCGGACGCAAGGAGGATCCATCATAACCCACACCCTCCCCCTCACACTCACCTACTACTGCCAACATGAACAAACTACTACTAATACTAATACTAATACTAATACTGATACTGATACTGTTACTGCTGACATGGACATCAACTCAAAAAGGAACTCGAAAACACTGTTGGGTTCCCCTTTTATGAGCAGCATTTTTATATACCAATTCCCAAAACCGCTGTGAACACGTCTTTATATGGCAGTTGTAAGGTAGAAACACATTCATTTTTTTTTTTGGCGACCGGAAGACGTCATTGGAATACGTCTACATACGTCGATGTGTGTTGGGACTACGTAAAGAATTGGTTCAAAGCACGTCAAACATAAGTTATAAATAAGTTTCGCGTAAAAAAGACATTACCGCGACGTGTTTCGACTTATGAGTAGCTTATAAATAGCCTTTGTGGACGTGTGTAAGCGTCCGCATATCGTGTGTACAACTTATCCCCATCGCATGCGGAACGTGTGTCATACGCCGAGTACGTCGTAAAATTTTGAACATGTTTAAAATTTCTTGACGTACTCTACTTACTACGACGTATGATAGCGTACTTTAGCGTTCTACTCACGTATACCAAACTTACCCATACCGTATTTGACGTGCCCCCAACGTTTTAGACACATTTTTCTTAGGTCGGCATATGCTGATCGCCAAGGTGTGACCGCGATGTTGTCACTTCCATTTCTACGGCAGTTATGATTCGAAAGCCTTTTAATAGGCTACGTCACGACATCATCGGCGATGCGTGCAACGCGCTATGCCTAAGTTAGACTATCGTTGGGCATAGGTTGTGTAGGCCAACAACAGGTTCAGCATTCGTTGGTATAAGTTATCTATAACACAACGAAACGTTCTGTGTCCATTACTAATATGTTATGCATACGACCAACTCGTTATGAATACGTCCGAATCTTAAAAAAAAACATCAAAAGTTTAACGTCAGCCAGCGTTTTACATACATTTTAATACGTTGCCATCGCTGGCTAAAACGTCAAGGTGTGACCGGGCCTTAAGATTATGCATCTCAAATCTCATTACATCCAGTTCCATCTACTGATAACTACTCGGTATCCATTTGAATGAAAAGTACCGAAAATGCGGTTTGAAATCGGAAATCCCCAAAGTTCGAGGGGGTGCTGTGGGTGAACAAAGATCTAAATCGAAAATCCGGCTCGATCAATTGTGCCCAATGTGTTTCAGACGATTAGTGTGAATTTTCATGACCATCCGACCATAACCCTAGGAGGAGTAGCATTTGGCGCGAAGGCACCTCCAGCTCTCGCATATTATCGATTTTTGCACTAATTGACCTTTGACCCCTGACCTAAGTGAAATCGGTAAATATGTCCTGAGGCAAAGTTGTAGTACTCATTGAGTACCATGAACCTGCAAAGTTTCATTCGTATCGATGCACTCACCTGGTCGCAAGGGGCCTTCAATTTTCGCCAATTTTCACGCATACCCCAATTGTAGGTGGCGCTGCGGTTAAAGTATTCCATATATCACAAAAAACGGAATATATTTGATAGAGCATCACCTGTAGATCATTCATGCCAAATTTCATAACCCTACGTGGGATAATGGCATTCGGAATTGATTTAGTGAAAACGGTACCGATTTTTAAAGTTTTTCGGTTGTTGCTAGGGAACCAAAGCGTCCCGAGCAACCATCACAATTTCCAAAGCACGAGGTCATAAGATGTACCTACCACCCGAGTTTGGTCAAAATTCGCCCACGTTTACTACCAATTATGTTGACGACAAACGAACAAACATCCAAACAAACAGAATTACTGACAATAAGGGTCACCTATTTCGGCGACCCAACAGATTGACATGCAGGGGTGAAAACATAACCCACGTCCACCTTCGGAGGTGGAAGTAATTACATCATCCATTCCACTCTATTAAAGGAAAACGTCATACCAAAATAAATAAACTCATTTTCGTAACTATATGATCAGGTACTTTAACTATATGATCAGAGCCATTTCCTTGCAGGATTTGCCTTTGTTACCTCCACCACCGGAGGTGAAGGAGGTAATTGTTTTCATCCCTCTCTGTCTGTCTGTTAGATTTTGTGCAGGATTTCTCAAAAAGTTTTGGACGGATCTGGACGAAATTTTGTGGACAGGTTGGGTGTGTGACGAGGACGAACTGATTAAATTTTGGTGAAGATCCGGATCAGGATATGACTACTAGAATTTTTAATGTGATTCTTCACCTTTGAGAGATAGGGTCAAAAATGATAAATAGCACGATATCTCAAAAAAGTTGCAGATGGATTTGGACGAAGCTTGGGAGACACGTTGAGTGTGTGACAAGGAAGAAATGATTCAATTTTGGTGAAGATCCGAATCCGGATCTGATCATTTTTATGTGATTCTTCACCATTGAGCGACAGGGCTAAACTCATATAAAGCACGATATCTAAAAAAGTTGTAGAAGGATTCAAATGAAATTTAGTGGATCGGTTGGGTGTGTGACCATGACGAATTCATTCGATTTTGTTGATGATCCGGATCCGGATCCATATACGAGAATTATTTAATTTTTAAAGTGATTCTTCACCATTGAGAGATGGGGCCAAAAACGATATAGCACTGCATAGCACGATATTTCAAAAATGTATTCATTGGGCCCGATACGTTCTCGTGGATCAGACATTACGTGGTGGAGGTATGCGCTCTACCGAGTACCCTTCTAGTTCTTCATTGTGCTCTGGCAAATGAAGGTTATAACAGAAGGATCATGATACTTAAGATCAGATTTACCATTTTATACCAAGTATATGAGTTTTTTTATTTTTTATTTTTAAGAATATCTCGAATGTTTCACGGCTAGTCTGTCTGTCTGCCATATCGTGGAAGAGCTCGGATTTTTGTGGAAGAATTATATGTTTTGCACAGAAACCTGGGTCCCGCCAATGTTACTGTTGTTCATTTGGAAAGGGGTGGGGGTGGCACGGGGAATACCAACAAGTCATTTTTAACTGAAAAATGTAAACAAAATCATAAAATATTTCATGTTTCTTCATAAAGACTCAGGGCGAATGTCCTATTTGATGGGTTATTTGGATGGGGTGTGGGTTGGGGGTAGGGTGGTTCCTCCAGCCATTAATAAGTTTTCCTATGATGGCAATACTCAGCGCAGATTTAGTCTCTCCTATGCACAGCACATTCCAGGCAGTCACACATTTTCCCAGGATTGGGATAGTTTGTCGATGGAATATGTCATGCTTTTGACGATGAAACTTAGTCTTGCTTCCACCTCACACTTTACACATCAAAGCTTTCAATGATTTTCCCATTGAATGATGAAAATGTAGTTGTCATAACTTCCACATGAGGAAGGACAAAATATAAGTGTCTTGGAGTAATTAATCTGCCAAAACTATGGTTGTAAGATATATGTAAAGGCATTATTTTATCCAGTCCAGAGCTGTTACACCAATATTTGTTTACTCCTCTCACTTTAGTTAAGTTTGAGTTTTTTTTCGTGAATCACTCATTCAAAAGGCGTCTCCTCTCTGAGAAGCACTAGATACATACATGGACAGATATCGATGAACCAAGTGAGTCACATACTTTCTACAGCTATAAAAAAAACCCAGACACATCATGTTGTCGTTCTGAGGGCCAAACATGAAATGAATCAAATGAATTTAGAGATGAAGTCATGACCACACAGCAAAAAATAAAATGTACTCAATCTACCTCCACTTTTTTTGATTTGGTGCTCTTGTTTTAGATGTCCAAGATGACAGACAAGTTGGATGTGATGGCCTATCTGGAACGCATAAACTACAAGGGTCCTTGTGAGCCAAACATTGATTGTCTGCGTCAGCTACATGTTGCTCACCTGACCTCGGTGCCTTTTGAGAACCTAAGCATTCATTGTGGAGAGGGTATTGTGCTCGATCTACTCCTCGTTTATGACAAGGTAAAAAGTTATGGAAATCATCACGTCAATACCTTTGGAAGGTGCTGAAAGTTCATGAATAACAACCTGTGTTCTCAGTTCTTAAACGAGGATAATGCGCTATTGTTCAAATGTTTTGTACGATAAACAATGCTCATGATTTCGTCGTTCCTTTCAATGTATTCCAAATATTGAGCAACATTCCGGTTCTGGGTTTGGAGCATTGGCAGGTCTCCTTGGGGGCTCCCTGCTGACGATCTCAAAGTTAAGTTTCCGGTCGTTATCTGTCCCGTTTCAACTGTTTATTTTCTCACCTACGTGTTACTGTGTGTTCCTAGTTCGGTTTTGTTTCAAAAATCGTGCTATTTTGTGAGATTTCGTCGAACTTGTCTTACTGGGTGCTTCAGGCCTATCCTTGAGGCTTGAGGCCGACCCTTTGTTCCCCTCGGTGTACGATCGTGTTTATTTGTTTTTTCTCCCCATTATCTTCAATTTCTATCTTTCCCACTTTCTTAACGTCCCCCATCTTCAATTTCTATTTCACTCTATTTCTTATCTTAAATCAAAAAAAAAAAACAAGAAACACTACCTTTCTATGATTTGACTTCTTCTTCTCCTTCTTCATCAGCTCTTCTTCCTTGATTTTTTCTACAACACTTCCATGACCTAATCTGTTGAAAACTCTCTCAAACATTAATAATAATAACAAAAACGATCTCTTATAATGCTTCCTCTTTAACACGTGTGGTACTCTTTACTGTATGATAATGCACAACTCTTCTACGATTTAAACAGACTGCTCTCAATTCGAACTTTCCTTCATTCCTTGCCTAAAAAATCCAACTGTTACAGCATTTCTTCTCTCCATTCTCTGAATTCACCTTTATTGCATCCCTCAATAAATGTGTTTAATCGCATAACTGACCAAAAACTTTTGAAAACCCCAGTTTGCTATGAATGTTTGCTTTCCATCAACCATTCTTTTTTTTCCAACTTCAGTGCCAACTCACTCCTCTCACCCCTCACTCTCAAAGCAACCATCCCACTCTTCACCCTCCAGGCCTCCCTCTCACCTCTCTCAAACCCCCCCCTCACCTTTCTCCCACCATTCATCCCCCTCACTCATCCTTCTCAAAGTTGCCCTCCCCTCTCATCCACAAAACTGCCTCCTTCCACTGCCCTCTCACTTCCATCTCTTCACTCTACCTACTCAAATCCCCCGCCCTTGTCCCCTCTCTTGTCCCCAAATTCCCCCTCTCTTGTCCCCCTCTCCCCCAGCACCACAGAGCCTTTTCTCCTCTTATCTTCATTCGGCCCCCTCCCCTAGCTATTCTGCAATCCCCCACACTCTTTCAACAACACTCCTTACCTCCCCCCCTCGTCCCTTGTACTACACTCCCCCGCCCCCATCCCCTGCACCCAAAGCCTCCTCCCCTCCCTCTTCATTAAAAGTATGGACCTCAAATATCCGGGGCCTTCGCTCAAACGTTTCAGATCTTTCCATACAGGTTGCCACTGACAAACCAGACATAATCTGCCTAAAAGAAACTTTCCTCCCCCAAGACATGTCTGACTCCCAAGTATCTCTCCCTGGTTACTCCCTCCACCGGTTTGACAGACCTGAACCTCGCCCTGGTGGAGGTGTTGCTCTTTTCATCAGACTCTATTGCTCACTCTCCATGCACTGCCCTCACTCCCCCACACCCACAGGAATACCTCTGGCTACGGCTGCCCCTCCACTCCCACCTCATGTTTATATGTGTACTGTACCGTCCACGAAAGAGTGATGACTCCATCTACACCTCACTATCTGAAAACATGGACCAACTTCTATCTTCTCATCCAAACTCTTTCTTCCTCATATGTGGCGACTTCAATTGTCATCATGCAAGTTGGCGAGGTGTGGGTACCTCTCTCACCTGTCATGGCACCTCAGAAAAAGCTTTCTGCGACTCATTGGGACTGACTCAATCGGTCAACTTCCCTACCTGGATCTCAACCAATAGTACTCTATCTCTTCTGGATCTGATTTTGACCAATTTCCCTGACAATGTCTGCTGCTCTTTTTTCCGCTCCAATCGGTTCTTCTGACCACGTCCTTGTCAAAGTGGACATCTCTCTGGCTATTATCAGAGAACCACCTCACCGCCGTCGAGTCTGGCATTTCACTCAAGCCAACTGGCAGGGTCTCCAAGCAGCCCTCAAACTTATAGACTGGTCTCCTATCACTACTTTCTCAAACATCAACTCATCCTGGGAATTCTTTCAAAGAAACTTGCTCTCCCTCATGCACAGATTTATCCCTTCTCGTCTTCAGTTGTCCTACCCTTTCTCCCGCCCTTGGTTCACTGAAGCTTGTGGTGAGGCAGTTGCCCTGAAACAACTTGCCTTTGCCTCATGGAAGGCAAACCAAACTGAGGGCAATCTCAGTTCCTTCCATAAAGCTCGGAACAAGTGTGTATCTACCCTCAGGAGAGCCAGAAAACAACATCTTTCAAATCTCAAGTCAGAAGTTTCAAACCTCTCTCCCTCCTCAAAATCCTGATGGCCTCTAATCAAATCTGTTTCTGGTGTATGTTCCCCCTCCATCCCCTCCCTTACCTCAAATGGCCGCACTGCTGATACCGCACGTGAAAAAGCTGAATGTCTAAACTCGGTGTTTGCAGCTAAATCTTGTGTCCAAAACCCATCGCTTTCTCTACCCACCTTACCCAGTTGCACCCAACTGTCCCTGGACTCTGTGTCCTTTTCTCCTGACAAGGTGGAGAGCTTGTTGTCAAACTTCGACTCAGATTCTGCAACCGGTCCAGACGGCATCAGCCCATGTGTCCTCAAAGCCTGCTCTTCTGCTCTTGCTCACCCTCTCTCTGCTTGGATATGATCTCAAAGAAAAATGGCATGCATCTGTAAGCAATCATTCATTGTCTGTGTGCCAAGTTTGAACAAGATCGGTAAATGCATGTACAATAAATGGTTGAGGACGTGTTTGACACCGGCTTTTTTTTTTTACAACTAAGATGGCTGCCAGTCTGTCATTTTTTATTGCATCGCGAATCAAAATGATGTGTGTATGTATACCATAATTTGTTGTCTTTGTGCCAAGTACGAATAAAGTTGGTCAATACATGTCCGAGATATGGTTGCGGACGCACACATGCACACACGCAAGGACACGAAAATTGAGACCAAATCCATAATCCTCCATTACAGACTAAGTCCAAGAGTGATAAAAAATCACACTTATTCCCCATGAGGAGTGCTTGCCATGTGCCAAGTTTAAATTTTTTCCTTGGTGCGGTTTCAGAGATCCAAAGTTTTTCCTTTTTTCCAAAACGGCTGCCACACTACATGACCTATGACATCATAGTTATCAACTAAACATTCTCCATGAGTAGTCACTTGTATGGTGAAAATTTCGTCCAAATCTGACAAGCGGTTGCAAAGAAAAACACATATTCTGTGTGGACAAACAAACAGACAAGCAAAGAAGCAAGAAAGATGTCATGCAAAGCACAATACTTGCGAAATCCATGAAACAAATTTGACCTCAAAAATAATTGGTGGTTGAATTAAATGACCAAATATGCATATACTCTTCAAATTTCAAGTCAATCAGATTAAAATTGAGGATTTTGGAAAGTTCACCAAAGTTGTTGACCTTTGGCCTCTGCTGACCTTGCTGCTTATGTTGACACAAATGTTATTGATGGTTGAATTCAGTGACCTGATATGCAAATCTTCTTGCTTTGCAAGAATCTTGCAAATCAGGTTGAAGTTTATTGTACCAATGTAAAAATTGCCACCAAAATTTCAATTTTGGTATAGAATCATCGTTTTCTTTTAGACCACATGTTCGACGTAGGCTGCACGTTGTCTGATCACTGCTTGCAAACGCGTTGTCATGTTCTCCATCACTTTGGGAAACGTTTCCTGAGGAATGTTTTGGATTTCTCGGTGGATGTTCTCCTTCAGCTGATCAAGAGTCTGAGGCCGAGGGTTTCCATAGATCCTGTCCTTGAGATACCCTCACAAGAAGAAGTCTGGAGGAGTAAGGTCAGGGGAATACGGTGGCCACTCAATGTCTTCCTAGAGGGAGATAAAGCGGCCCTCAAAATGTTGGTTGAGAAAACGCCTTGTTTCCCTGGCTGTATGGGGCGGTGCCCCATCCTGCTGGAACCACTGGGTTCTCATCTGGATCAGGTTGTTTCTCCTACGGGCCTGAGTACGTAGCTCAGGCAGATAGAATTCCTGAATCATTTCGTGATAGCTTCTCTGGTTTACCGTGCAAGTGCATCCCTGGTCATCTTCAAAGAAGTATGGACCAATTATCCCATAACAACCAACCACCACCCACATGGTGACTTTGAGAACAGATCGAGGCACCAGTTCAGTTGATGCATTACCAGGATTTTCAGTTCCCCAGTAGCGAAAGTTTTGCTTGTTTACCTCCCCAGATAAGTGAGCATGGCATTCGTCCGTCATGTGAAGTTTTTTGAGGAAGTCTGCATCTTCCTCCAACTTTCCTGGGAACCAATTTGCAAAGTCTAGTCGTTTGCATTTCTGTTGATCAATAAGCACCGTTTCCGTTTGAATTTTGTATGGAAAGGCATGAATGTCTTGGCGAAGGATCCTCTGAACGGTGCTCTTATGAATGTTTGTCTCAGCATAAAGTCTTCGAATCGATTTTTTTGGACTCTGAACGACCGCCTGTCTCACCATTTCCACATTTTCTTCACTACGACCTGTCCTCTTCTGACCACTGTGACCCTTGTGAAGGTCACAGATGGTTCCCACATTGGTAAACTCTGCGACGGTGCACTTTATTTTCCGAAAGTTTGGTGCATGGCGCAAGTGGATACTGAAATGTCTCGAGTAAAGACGTTGCACCTGTCTGACACTTTTCGTCTGGTGCCAAAGTTCAACAATTTTCGTCCATTGTTGTACGGTCAGTCTTGGCATTTTTCTGGCACTTGCTTGGTATGAAAATAAACTTCAGGGTCTCTGCAACAAGAAATGAAACATTATTGACAAAATTACTGCTTTTTTCGGATCAAACGAAGCATTTTAAAAGTTGTATTTTTTTGGGGACACCATATATATATATATATATATATATATATATATATATATATATATATATATATATATATATATATATATATATATATATATATATATATCGTTACGGTTGTGGAAATTCGCAGAGCACCATATAGGTCCTCAGATCGGTTTTGTCGATAAGTCTGTGTTCAGATAGATTTCCCCACCGATGTTTAAAGGGGATTATTCGTGTAACCGGGCTGTGAATCTTCAGTTAGCCGTTTTTCTTTTGCTATCGTTATTTTGGACCAACCGCATTTCAACCACCACAACCACCTTCTCCACAACGCCGACCACAACCACCTTCTCCACAATTGCCAACATCCCCACAGACAACGAACCTTCTCCACCGCTGCCTTCACACAACCACCTTCTCCACAACGCCAACCACAACCACCCTTCTCCACAACGCCAACCACAGCCACCATCTCCTAAACCACATCTCCCCCGATAACCAAGAACGAACACAACGCCTCACCTTCAACCCCGCAAACGCCGCCATCTTTGCGCCAGCCACAGCGAGTTCCCAGCGAACAGCATCGCTGCAAACAGACGCTGGGGTTTCCTCATTGCACAAGGACGGTGATTTCACCCACGTCCGCTCTCCTTTGTGGGCGCCAGCGACGGTGATTTCACCCACGTCCGCTCTCCTTTGTGGGCGCCAGCGACGGTGATTTCACCCACGTCCGCTCTCCTTTGTGGGCGCCAGCGACGGTGATTTCACCCATGTCCACTCTCCTTTGTGGGCGCAAGTGACGGTGATTTCACCCACGTCTGCTCTCCTTTGTGGGCGCCAGTGACGGTGAGTTCAGCCACGTCCGCTCTCCTTTCTGGGTGCCAGCGACGGTGATTTCACCCACGTCCGCTCTCTCCAAGCTTCTCCTCGAATTTGGATCAGGAGATCGAAGGGTCAGTCGGTCTGGGTTTGGAGTGGTGTTAAGATCAAGGTTCGAGTCCAGTGGAGAGCAGTGGAGGTCTGGGTTCGCCAAGGAGACGGGAGCTGGGAGCGCAGCCAAGCCTGCCATGCCGAGCAGAACTGCGCGTTCGTGTGCGGGACGTGGGGAGAGCCGGAGAGAGGTCGTCAGCCAGCACCGAACGGTCCGAGGTGATCGGCTTCGGGACAGTCCGAGCGGCGCTGAGGGATGGACCGGCTCCTTAAGAGAGCATTAACTCTAAGAGAGCAAAAGACCCATTTGTTCCTCTGAGGAATTGCCGGCTGGGCCCGAATCACCAGGCCGCCCGACCATGCCTGGGCCGAACCGCGGTCACGCCAGCTGCCGTGAGGACGGGACGTCGCGGGTTGCCCCAGCGAGGCACCACGAAGGTGAAGGAAACCAGCCCGACCTCTCGGAGCTTCTGCGGTCATCACAGCTCCATGCTCATAAAGACCCAAGAGTTCCAGTCTACCCCTCGTCTTTCCTGGGGTTTTTTTTCCTTGTTTCTTTGCATGAACATTGTGGTGCCATGTCCATAGGTAGAACTGTATAAGTGTACGTAATTAATAGAATGGTGGTAGTTCTTTTTCTTGCTCGTGTCTTGTCCCGACCCCCATTTATTGCATGCTTGTATATCCCTGCATTGCTGCTTTGACCGTATATGTGTGCAAATAAATGTGCTTGTGTGAATGTTAACCCGTTC
>NC_140972.1:87560788-87745788 GCF_056783735.1 Eptatretus burgeri | reverse complement strand
AACGCGCGCAGAGGCATGCTGTATAATCCAGGTTGTGCTCGAGCCGTGTGGTGCGAGGACGGGCGGTGGATATTAATGGCGCCAACCATGTGTCACCAGGAGTGTCCCGGGTGAACACACGGGATTGATACGGCCCTCATCCGGTCGCCGAAGTGCGGAAAGGTGGGCAGGGGGGATGGGTGGGTGGGACACAGAGAGACCCCTTGGCGGTGCATGGCTGTGGCCGCTGTGGCCAAATAGAGAAGCGGGATTCAGGTCACAGCGCATCACTTCAGGTCATCACCCCACCCTTCGCCCTGGGGTTATAAAAGGCAGATCGCGGTGCTGCTCGCCCTCTTCTTCACTGCTCCTCATTGCCTCTGTCCGTCGCTGGCTCTTCACTCACGGTTGGTGTGCCACTGAGACATGATTATTCTGAAGGACTATTGTGGCGCGCACATTGCCACGAGCCCTGGAAAAGTGACTAAGCCAGAGATAACGCACCAACTCTCAAGGTGGGAACACTCAAGTGTAGCATCCCAGGGAGGTACACGCTACACTCACAGACCTATGCACGACTAGGTTAGGGATCTGTCGCCTCACGCATCTTCTCTCCACTCTCTCTTTCCACCCCTCAATCTCGTTCCATTTGGATGCACAAAAGATAATTCATTACTGACTCGCAATCAGTTTCCTCTGGCACGCCACTGCACCCCCCCCTCTATATTGCACTACACCACACCTCCCACTCTCACACCTGAGTCACCAGTATTTCTCCCTCCTACCTCCCCTAAAGCGTACTGGGTTGCATTGGTCGGCCGACGGCGCTAGGAATTGCGAGGCCGTTTATCCTCATCTGCTCTCTTTCTTTCTGGCTATCTAATCTTTCTCGGGTTTGTGTATGTGGGTATGTGATGGCGCCTGTCGTAGCATAAGTTAAGATTGTAGAAGATATAACGGGATAAGTCTGCTCTGTGTCTGCTTTTGTAAATTTCTTGCCTTTTGGCGCACCCCACAAATTCCTTGCTATCCCTGTTTGTACATAATAATAAACCCATTCACTGTGTCACATACCTTTCCTCGCTTGATTATAAATAAATGCTTTGTATAGAAATGTTCCCAGCTCCATTTCATCTTTTCCTTCATTGGTCCAGCATGTTCATATATTCCCCTCTCCCCCCCACCCCCTTTTTCCTTTACGCATTATTTTATTTATATCTTGGCAAATATGCCTTTGTTGTTTCGCTTCTCCCCCTCTTCCTTGGAATTATCTCGTGATATCTGATGGGCTGTTTAATTGTCTTGTCTGTATTATCTTGGTGCCTGTCTGTCCTTTCATTACTTCATTGTTACCACCACATATCAGCGGGATTTCTTATTAATATGATTTGTCTATTGCTTGGTGGTATGCACTGTGTTTTCTTTATCCTGAGTGAAGGATTTGCATTCATTGCACTGTTTTGAATTTGCATTGCATTCCTGGATTTGCATACTGTGTTGAAGAGGGGGAGGTGTAAATTTGAGTCAGCATTTAGATGGTAACTTTGCCTGGTCACATCTGACTACTTATATGGCACGATCCACACACGGAGAATGTATTGGTCTCCGAAGCATGTCAATTGAGACCAATTGAGAGATATAGATAGGTACGGAGCAATAGGCCGTACCCCGAGCCCTTTACCCAGGGCTTTAGCTTGGATGGAATCCATTACTGACTGAGTCAGTCATGTATTACTCACCTCTAGTGCGGTTTCTAGTGCGATTATGATTTAAATAGTTGAGCGGCAGCCTATTAATTATATTATATTATAACCACACTAGAAAACGAAGTGTCAACATCACCGTCATACCGAAGAAAAAAAAAAAAACCAAGGAGTCTGCAACACTGACGCTAACCATTACCTTGATGTGTTTCGACTTATGAGTAACTTACAAGTAACGTGTGTCGACGTGTGTCAACGATCACGTAAAGTTCCTACAACTTATGGCCAGCGTTATGCGGAACGTGTGAGTCATACGCTGGCATTCGTTGGAAAATTTTTCAAGCATGTAAAATTTGTCTAACACCTCGGCGTACAAAGACGTTTTCCAGTGTACTACGAAAAAAGCCAGCGTACTGCGACGTATGCCAGCGTGCTCTTAATGTATACAAACTTACCCATAACGTATTCGACGTGTGTCAGCGTTTTAGCCAAATTTTGCATATGTCAGGCATACGCTGGCTAAATCGTCAAGGTGTGACAGGGCCTTAAACAATGCACGAATAAATTATTTCAATTAATGATTTATTAATAAACAATAATCTGTAAACAACAATAGTATTTGTGATGGTTATTTGTGCTAGTTCTGTTGTGACTTCCTGTGCCACTTGGGGGTGCTGTAATCGCATTATTCCACTTCTGCTTTCTTCCCACCAAACCGTTTGCTCACAACGAAGGAAGGTGCTCCATTATCGATTTCTCATTAATACCCGACCCTGGGATAGAAGAGGCTGAATCGATCTCAATGTATTGTTGAACCCCATGAAGTAACTTGAGCTAAATTTTTGTGTTGTGTGTAGAAATATAAACGTATCATGCTTGGTTTTGTGCGGAGCATAAGACTATAAGTAACTGCATGTATACATTTTGTATCCCACTGATGGGTCGGATCTGAATCCGGATCTTAACCAACATCGAATCGGCTTGTTCTTCTCACTTAACCAACTCGTCCACCTGGCTGGGTCATAACTCATCCACAAATTTTATTAAATATCATACTGTATGTATTTTTTGGTCCCTTCTCTCAATGGGGATGAATCACTTAAAAAATGTTCAGATCTGGATCCGGGTGTAGATCATCACCAAAATTGTGCATTACTATCCTTGGCTGGTCACCTACATACACACAAAAAAATTCACACCGATTGCTTGAAAATTGTGGCCAACTAGATGGTATTCATAGAATACTTACCCTGCGCAGACTCTGGTTTTGGAGATATAGAGGTGCAACAATTTTCTTTTTTTTTTCCAAGATGGCACCTGTACCACATGACCTATGATTACATGATTATCATTAAAATATTCCACAGGATGAGGCGCTCCTTTGGTGAAAATTTCGTGTCAATCGGACCAAGAATTGTAGAGAAATTAAATTCATACTGATCAGATCAAGCGTTGTACTTGTCGAATTATGATGTCATAATGAATGCACCACTGACATCATCAATATATCTTATTCCCCATTGGGAGTACTTGATAATGTGCCATGTTTCAAAAATTTTTTGCTCTTGAATGGTTTGGGAAATAACGGCGTAACCTTTTTCCAAGATGGCGTCCGCACCACGTGACCTGTGATGTCATTATGAATAAAAAATTCTCCAGGGGGTGGCACTCCGATGGTAAAATTTCGTGTCAATCGGACCAATGGTTGCCGAGAATATGAATTTTTAAAATGCAGACATGCACGAACGCAACCAAATGCCGAACCCTGCTTTTCGCTTCGTGGGCGCAGGGTAAAAACCATGTGACAGACAGACAGACAGACAAATGGACCAACATACTTGGCGAAAAAATTTTTGGCCAAGTAACAAATGGACCAAAATACAATCCCCTCCTCCGGCGAGTGTAGCAACATAAAATGGATTTATGTTCATTTCCATTTTGGAATATTTGGGCTGAGGGTTAAATCTCACCATAAGTGTTCCAACCCTTGCATCCTCCCTGACCTCTCATTTCTCCCCCCCCCCCAATCACTTATTTATCCAAGCCTCCATCTATTTCCCTGTTGTTGGTGACTCCCACCCCCTCTCTTGCGTGTTCCTTTTGTTCTGTTGCATCCTGATCCATTTTATGTTCTCACTCTTCCACAAACCTTGAACTTGCATACAAAAAAGGGTTAAATGTGAAAGCATTTTAAGTCGGTGCTGTGCAATTAATAAAGAGTTTAATTGCTAATGGTGACTATGGATATTATCTTTGCTCTCCAGGTTCCCAAAAATGGAGATGTCTGGGTTCCACGCTTCAAGTTCAACCTAACCGAGAAATGCTGGGGAGACTTCAGTGCCATGAGTATCTACCAGCAGGTTTCTCCTGCCTCTCTTTGCTGCTGTAAGAGCCTCTGCAGCAAGCATCTTCCGAATGGTGCAATCACATATATGGGTTGGAGGGTTATCTCAACCATCTACGAGGATGGGAAGGCACGGAAGACGACTCGGCAGATACTTGAGGAGGAAATTCCAGCGTTTCTAAAGGACACTTTTGGGTTCACCTTGCCAAACAAACTTATTCCCAGGGATGAACCAATTCAGGAAAATTGTTCAAACCAGCATCCTCTCCAGCACTAAGTTCAACACTTACTTCTCTTTTACTTGTTTTTGTAAAAGACAAGCGTTGAATAACTGATTGTCTTTTACTTGTTTTTGAAGGTAATGTACTAATTGGTTCACAAGCGCCAGCCAGAGTGACCACTATATTCGTTATGTCTGTGTGTCTGTCTGTTGGGTGGTCGCTAGACTACCCTTAGTCTCGGGTTTTCCGTCTGTCTGCTTGTTTGTATGTAATGGACAGCTCTGGAGGCCAGAGTAGTCAATCGATTTTGATGAAACTTGACTGGTAGGTTCATACCAGGATCTAGTTGTATGCTTTTGAGCACCGTTGCTATGGACGCCACCGTTGCCTAGCAACAGGACTTAAATGTTGTCTAGTTGTGTTTTCTTGAATGAGGGCGTGGCTACGCCCATTGTGGGCGGAGCCACGCCCCCAAAATAGCCAATTTTTGGGGGTAGTCGGTTTAAAAATCTATCTTCTCCTAGGGAATTGACTGAATGGAATGGGTTCTTCGGTATTCCAAGAGGAAAATGAATTATCTAAAACTTTTCCTCCGATTTTTCATTTTCGTCCCAAGGTCAAGGTCACAAGGTCAAAAACTTAGAAAATTGCGAATTTTGACATAAAAATCATACGACCGCCCAAACTTTGAGAGCTCGGATGACTATGTTTTATGCTTAATCTTGAGTTCATTCCCCACCTAAAGTCTTGAAACCGTTTTGCTCTATCTCGAACACCTTGCCCGTGGCACCCCCTTCAAGTTTGTTTTTACTCTGATTTCATCAAGGTATGGATAATCCGAGGAGTGCGAAATGCCATAGAGCCTATATGACGTTATAGTGTTCCTGGAATGTTCCAGAGGAAGTTTTGCATCAAAGGTAATAATCCTTGACATTTGACCTTTAAAGGCTACAAAGGTGAAATTTTCAAAGTTGTGGGAATCGAACCGGGTTTTTGACCTTCTTCGGCGAACTAACTCCATTAAGCTATAGCACGTATCCTGTTTCCTTATTTTAATGTCCACTAAATTGTTTTGTGACCTTAAAAGGTTATGCAAAGGTCAAATTTTGAAAGTTGTTGAACGAAACCGGGTTTTCGACATGTTGCAGCTAATAACCTGTCACCCGTACCACATCATGTTGATCATTTTTATAACTTGGTCAAACATTATCACATTGTCTCATCCTTGACTTCTGAAACAATCTACATCGTCAAATACCGCTCGTGAACCATCGTCGTCTTCAGACTTGTTGACTTTATTTTTTGTTAAAGTTTTGATGAACATAATTTTGAGTTAATATTTAGGTCCACGAAAATGGCACAGGAGTAACTCACTTGCCTTCGACATCGAGACATCACCAGATATGCCACTGCCCATATTATTACAACATTAAACATACTTGTACCATGTTTGATTTAAATCCTGAACTCAGAGTCAAATCATTAAATAATTCTGGCGACTGTCACATATCGTATTGATATGGATACAAATTGTTTGGTTCCACTTTGAGAGTAGACATTCCCCCCTCCCAACTGCATAATGTGTGGACTTGTCCAGGCGCGGGGCGGAAGGTGCCATGTTGGGCATGGAATAAAGCTGAAGAAACAACTGGAATCTTTCGGTCAGTGAATATTACATGGGGGCAGCGGTAAATTATCCAGAATGTTGCAATTTAAACCTCCGGATATCCTGTGTCTTGAATGGAATATAGCGGAAAAATGGAAATGCTGGCAACAACGATTTAAGTTGTACTTGAAGGCCACGAGGGCTGACAGCAAGCCGGAAGATGTCCGAGTCGCGTTTCTCCTCCATGTGTTGGGGAGGACGGATTGGAAGTGTTTACCACCTTTGATTTTGGTGACGGAGAGGACAACAACAGACTCGAAGATGTCCTGAAGAAGTTTGCACACTCCTGCAATCCCTGCAAAAAAACACCTTGTTCGGGAGGTACAAATTCTGGAAGCGCTCACAGCACGAGGGGGAAACGATTGATCAGTTTGTCACGGACTTGAAGAAAATGATTAAAAAAAAACCGTGAGTACAAAGAACCCACAGATGTTATGATCCGAGATTGCTTGGTGTTTGGAATCGGCGATGTGAAATTGCGAGCACATGTTCTTCATGAGAATGTTGATGATCTTACGCTACACAAAGCACCGTCGTATTGCCGTGCATTGCCATAGTGAAGCAACTGTGAGCCAGCTGAAGGAAATGAGAATCGCAGCTGATGATAAGCCGATCCATGCCGTTTCTGATCAGAGAAAGAAAATTTCCCCAGGAATTTGTGTCTCACAGCTGTATAACGGCACAAAGTGTGGCCGTCACCATGGTCCGAGGCAGTGTCCGGCATTCGGTCAAACTTGTTATACATGCGGAGGTGAAAATCATTTCTCCAAAATGTGTAAAAACCGTAAGAAGAAAATGCACATGTTACAGACAGTCACATCTCAAGGAGCCGAAGGAGGTGTCGACAGTGATGGCTCTGATTCAAGGGAACTGCTCATTGGTCAGCTGACTGTGAATGTGCACTCCCGTGAGAAAGCTTGGCTTACCAAGCTCAATGTGAATAGTATGGTCATAAATTTCAAGCTTGATACTGGTGTGGAGGCCAACGTGCTGCCTCGGAGTATTTTTCGACAACTTCCGGTGCAGAAGAACCGACAACAAACAAATCTGGTGTTGTCCTCCTATGGCAATCACAAGGCGTCACCGGAAGGCAAGGTCCTACTTGATTGCTCAATCAATGACGTCACACACAGCTTGGAGTTTTATGTCAGCAATGTGTCATCTCCACCCATTCTTGGATTAAAGGTGTGCACATAGTTGGATCCTGATCAGAAAATTCACATTGTAACTGAGACGTGTCTGGACAAGGATAAATGGTTGCAGGAATTTCAAGATGTGTTTGAGGGGCTTGGAGAAATGCCGGGCGAGTACCATATTGAATTGAAATCTGGTGCTACTGCAGTAATACACCCACCAAGAAGAGTACCACTCAGCCTACATGACAAACTCAAACACACCTTTAATAATCTGGAGAATGAGGGAATTATATCCAAGGTGGATAAACCTACAGACTGGGTTAACAGTCTGGTGATGGTTGAAAAGAAGAATGGTTCCCTGCATCTCTGTTTAGATCCGAAGGACTTTAACAAATCAGTTAAACGTGAACACTACAGGATACCTACAGCAGAGGACATGGCTTCCAGACCAAGTGGTAAATGTGTATTTTCCATTTTGTATCAGAAAGATGGCTTTTGGCCGATCAAGTTGGATGATGAAAGTTCATTGTTGTCTACAATTAATACGCCATTCGGCCGTTACAGATTCCATAGGTGTCCTTTTGGGATCTGCTCTGCCCCGGAAATCTTTCAAAAGAAAAATGACCAATTGTTTGGTGACATAGATGGAGTTGAAGTGTTTTTTGATGACCTGATAATTGTGGCAAAATATATTACTGACCACGATCGCATTCTGGAGCGTGTTACAGTGTGCGAGAAAGAACAATGTTAAGTTTAACATAAATAAGTTTCAATTTCACGTGAGTGAGATGAACTATGTGGGAAATGTGGTGTCTGCTGGGGGCCTAAAACCAGAGCCAGAAAAAGTGAGAGCAGTTACCGAATATCCTAAGCCTGAGAACAAGCAAAACTTTCAACGATTCTTCGGAATGGTGAATTATTTTGGCCAATTTATTGCCAACCTATCTGGGCGTACTGCCCCACGAAGACTAATACTGAAGAAAGACATTGAATGGCATTGGTGCAAGGAGCAGGACGATGCATATCAAGATGTGAAACAAGCTTTGATCACCGCACCCACATTGAAGTTCTTCGATGTCCAGTCTGCCATTGTGAGACAAGCCGATGCTTCAAAAGCAGGTCTGGGTGCTTGCCTCATGCAGGAAGGTCACCCAGTAGCTTACGCTTCCAGGTCACTCACTGAAGCAGAACAAAATTATGCTCAAATTGAAAAGGAACTTTTGGCGATTGTGTTCGCATGTGAAAAATTCAATCAGTACGTGTATGGTAAAGCTGTGGTCGTTGAATCGGACCGTAAGCCACTTGAGATGATCAGTCAGAAGAATCTCAGCAAAGCTTCACCCCAACTCCAGAGAATGCTTCTCAGACTGTTCAAGTACTCCGTCGACATTGTCTACAAACCAGGCCCTCAAATGCATATTTCTGATGCATTGTCACGTGCCTACATTCAGGATGATTCCATTGACAAGGGCCTTGTGGTGGACATGGAAGTCATGGTACATAATTTCATCAAAACTCTTCCCATCACAAAAGGAAAGTTATTGGAAATGTAGCATTCCACATCAGAGGATGACTGTCTTGTGGAGCTTCAGAGACTTGCAAAATACGGTTGGCCAACCTCAAAACGACATGTACGCGAGGTAGTTCGCCATTACTGGACCATGAGGGATCAAATTCATGAGACTGAGGGACTGTTGTTCCTGGGTGACAAACTCATCATTCCAGCCACAATGAGAATGGAAGTCCTTACTAAGCTCCATGAGAGTGACCTTGGAATAGACAGGACCAAGGCATGGGCACGAGAAAGAGTTTACTGGCCTTAAATCTCAAAGGACATTGAAGACACTGTGGCCCGTTGTAGTAAATGTGCCCAATATCGTAGGAGCAATCAAAAAGAGCCTCTCATGTCCCATGAAGTTCCAGAGCGTCTGTGGCAAAAGTTGGGCGCAGATCTGTTTGAGTTTTGGGGCCAAAATTACCTTTGTGTTGTGGATTATTTTTCCAAATTTCCTGAAATATGTCTGCTGAAAGATAAAAGTGGGAGTAATGTCGTCACTCACTTAAAATCTCTGTTTGCGCGGAGTGGTATTCCAGAGGAATTGATAGCAGATAACATGCCGTTTGCTGGTTGGGAGCGACAACAGTTCGCCAAAGCGTGGGGATTTAGAATTGTGACTTCGAGTCCCTGATACCCTCAGTCTAATGGCATGAGTGAAAGGACCATTGGGACCATTAAGCAGTTGCTGACGAAAGCAAACGATCCGTATATTGTGTCATTGGAGTACCGCAGCACTCCAATCACTGGCCTGAAATAGTCTCGTGCTCAGTTTCTGAACAGTAGAAGGCTAAATTCGAGATCACCTACAGCTGCACATCTGTTGCAACCTAAAGTGGTGACGGGTGTCAGAACAGAACTATTAAAACTGCAGGAAAAAGAAAAGTATTATTATGATTGCAGTGCCAAGCCCTTGGGAAAACTCGAAGTAAATGATGGTATTCGCATTAAGGAAAATGTGGTGCCGAATCAATCCAGGGTAACTGTGAGTCATGCAAGTACTGGGTCATACATAGTCCAATCAGCAACAGGTAGTGTTTTGTGTAGAAACAGACGTCATGTGCTGAAAACAGCAGAGCCTGCTCCTGTCGTTGTCCCTGACTTTGAATCGTTGCCAGTAGGTCCAAGCTTGGAGCCTGGGTCTTCCCCAACCAGAGGATCGGATTGGGCTTCCACCGCTTCAACAGCTTCTCCCACTTCAACACATCCCAACAATAACCACGACTTCACCTGAAGCTTTTCGCATCACACGATTTGGGCGACGGGTTGAACCCCCTGATAGACTGGATTTGTGAATTGTGGTTACTGATGTCTTCATGCAGGATGTGTATGCGAGGCAGAATAATCCCTTTGGGTCAGAAGGCAGTCCACCTAATGACGACACAAACGTCACAAATACTATTGCAGTCACCATGTGTTGGAAATACTGTTTATGCTGATCTGTTCAGAGTGATTTGGTTGTTTAAATAATCATAATAATAATCATAATAATAATAATAATAATATGAATGTAATATTTTTTTAAAGAAAAAAAAGGTGTCACATGTCGTATTGATAGGGATACAAATTGTTTGGTTCCACTTTGAGAGTAGACATCCCCCCCCCCCAACTACATAATATGTGGACTTGTCCGGGAGAGCGGGGGGGGGTGGGGGGGTGGAAGGCACCATGTTGGGCATGGAATAAAGCTGAAGAAACAACTGGAATCTTTCGTTGAGTGAATATTACAGCGACCACATGTATCTGATTGGAATGAAATTTACAACGTATATTCCGCATGACGATGAGATTATAACTGTGAAATTTCAAGTCGATTTGTTGAAGGAGTTCAAGAGAAAAAAAAATTGAAAGATTTTTTGTTCAACGCATTATGGCTGCCAGACCATGTGACCTATGATTTATTCATGAACACCCTGGTATCCCCAAGGATAGAGGAACATGTAGGTGAAGTTTCCCTTCGATCTGTCAAGCTATTCTGGAGAAGATTTTTAATGGTTTCTTCTTCAGAAAATCATAGCTGCAAAACCCTGTGACCTATCATGTCATAGGTGGAGAACCTTTTGTTCCTCATGGATAGGTGATCATACCTGTAAAGTTTCACCTCGATCTGTCCAGCCGTTTCAGAGAAAAATACTTTTGAAGGTTTTTACGTTAAAAGAATATGGCTGCTGAACCACGTGACTGATGACATCATCAATATTTTTCCCAAAAATTTAGCCCCAGATCACCCTCAAATTTTCATGCTCATTGGGTAAAATGATCGACGTATGCAATTGTAATGGCCTCATGAATAACGAAGCTATGACATCATCAAAAAAATCACTTATTTCCCATGGGGAGTACGACACATGTGCCAAGTTTCAACTTTTTCCATGTCGTGGTTTCGGAGATAGAGGTCCAAAGTTTTTCCTTTTTTCCAAAATGGCTGCCACACGATGTGGCCTATGACGTCATAACTATCATTAATACATTCTACATGAGTCGTCATACCTGTGGTGAAAATTGTGTCAAACAGATAAGTGGTTTCAGAGAAAACAGCAAACTAGAAGGGCACTCTGTGGAGTGCATACCTCCGCCAGGCAATGCATGATATCGGAGAACATATCGGGCCCAATAAATTTTGAGATACCATGCTATAATATATCGTTTTTGACCCCATCTATCAATGGTGAAGAATCACTTTTGAAAAATGAAATAATTCTCGTATCCAGATCTGGATTTGCATATCAACCAAACAGACAGACAGTGGTGAAAACATGACCTCCTTCCACCTTCGGTGACAGGAGATAATTAACATGGACGGACAGACGGAAAACCCGAAAACATAACGCCGTCGACGACTTCATCGGCAGAGGTAAAAAACATAGGGGCATTACCCCTGGGCGCTCACCTGGTCGTGGCTGGATAAGAAAACCAGGGAACCACTGGAAGGCATGGATAACCCACAAAATATTTAGTGGAGAAGAAAGCAAATACCTCATGGATTTTGTTTTTTACTGCAATGAACAAACTTTGGTACATCATGAGTGATGAAGGTTGTGGTCAAGTTTCACCAAATTGTGTGTAACGTTTCTTGGAAGAATGAAAATACCTATTTTGGGGGGCAACCCCCCCCAAGACCCCCATCTATATTTTTTAAATTCTGTAAACAAGGTAAGGTTAGGTAGGAGCATGCGTCGGAGCAGTGCGTCGCTGCGTCCACTTTCCACCGATACTCAGGGAGCTCCATCTGGTCATCCCCCAGGCAGATGCCTGGCCCATCTCCATCTCCTTGAGATGTCGATCAACCTGATGCAACCACGATAGATGTGGTCATCCCGTTGGCCTTCTCCACTCACAAAGCTCTCTCGCTGAGAGAATCTGGTGAGTGGGATGAGCGTCAGGAAATTGAGCCACATGTCCATACAGCTACATCTGATAGTCACGGACTATACAGGTAACAAATCTCATTTGAGTCTCTCAGAAACCGCTCATTGGACACAAAGTCTGACCAGCAATTTCGAAGGATTCTCCAAAGAGACCTGGTACCGAAAGAGTTAAGTCTTCGTCTCAGATCCTTTGTCAGAGTCCAAGTTTCACATCAATAGAGCAAGACTGGAAGCACCAAGGACCTGAAGACTGGGACTTTCGTCCTCCTACACAGGTACCAACAGTGCCACACTGCATGATCCAGTGAATCCATGACTCCCCAGGCCTGACCCAGACGTCTGTTGACCTCCGGCTCAACCTGTGAAGACATGAATATCACTGCCAAGATAAGTGAATCTCTCCGTGACCTCAACATCCACACCACAAACAGGTACAGACAAGATGTCATTGAAAGCCTGGATCTTTGTTTTGACCTTAGAAACACATAATCCCAGCTGCTCTGATTCCTCTTTCAGTGCCTCAAGGACCCCTCCAAGGACATCCAGTGTTTCCGCAAGGATGACTGCATCATTGACAAAATAAAGGTCGGAGATCTTGGCATTCCAAAGCAATGCACCACAGCTGGATCTCTCCAACATCTTCAACAAAATCCAGTCCATATCAAGTGTTGAAGCATGTTGGAGCCAATACACATTCCTGACAAATTCCAGTAACAACTGGATATAAGTCGTAGATGGAACTACCACACTTCACAGCACTCTCTGCACTAGAGTATAGTTCAGAAATCAGATCGATCAATTTTGGTGGCACCAGGCGAAGTCCGAGAATTCTCCAAAGCGCATCCTGATTCACTGAAGCGAATCCTTTGCGGAGATCGACATATCTTGCGAGCAGCCCCTGCCTAAACTCTCATCTGCATTCAGTGAGGAGCCGGATAGCAAGAATACGGTCAATCGTTGGAATATTTGGTGTAGAGCCCGACTGCTCCAGGTGCTGGTGATTAAGCAGATTGTCGTGAACCTGATGAAGAAATATCTCAGCAAACACATTGTCTGGCACTGAGAGCAGCGTCATTCCTCGGTAGTTGTCGCAGTCCTGGAGACCATCTTTCCTTCTCCAGAGTCGGACAATGAGGCCCCTTTTACAGTCAGTTGGGATGATGCCTGTGCTGCAAATAGAGCACAAAACTGCACGTAACGATACCAGGTCAGCATTTACAGCAACCTTGAGAAGTTCAGCAGGGATGCCACAGATCCCTGGGGCTTTTTCCCCCTTTCACCTGGTTCACCGCATCATGTGTTTCCATAAATGAAGGTGGTTCACAGTTGATTGCAGGATTAGCTATGGGGATAGTTATATCCCGAGCATCCAACTCAACAGCCGGTGCATCAGCCTGGTATAGCCTCTCAAAGTAACTGGCACAGCAGGCCTTCACTTCAGATTCTTCGTTCAAGATTCCACCACCCTCTACTCAAACAGCAGCATACCGAGGGATGGGCTTGGAGGAATGTATTGCATGAATTCCTCTGTAAGCAGGACAAGAATCATTCATCCACAAGTGATGCTCTACTCCGTCACAGATTCTTCGCACATAGGCCTCCTTGTCCACCCTCAGTGCATGTCAAGTTTTACTCCTCAGCTCCCTGAACAGGTCAGCTCTGCCATTAAGCCTGGCCCTGTGACACTGGTTAATGGTATGCAGTCTCCCTTGGAAGACAAAGTTCCTCTTCATCTGATGGTGTGTTCCAAGACATCCACCAGGACCATCAAGGATGGTCCTCTTGAAGGCACTCCACAACTCTTCAGGATTTCCCACAGCAGCCAGATCCCCCAAATCCCCACTCAGCCTTTTCACAAACTCCTCAGTGAGACACTTATCCCTGAGCTTGTCAATATCTAGCAGAGGCTGGGATGGTACCGTTGTCCTGGATTTGAACTGCAACTTCAGAGAAGCCACAACAAGCCTGTGGTCGTTATAGAGGATCTGGGCACTCCAGTCAACCCTGCAGTTCTGAATCATCCTCCAGCGACCATCAACGAGCACATGCTCAATCTCCTTTGCCACACCACCAGCGTTAAAATACCAAGACCAGTGATGAGGCCGTGGTTTCTGAAACCAAGGACCAGCCACCCTAAGTGCATGACTTCTTGCAAAGTCAAGGAACTTACTGCTATTCTGGTTCACAGTTCCAGACCCGTGTGGACTGATACATGTCTCGTAGCCATCCCTATTAGTGCCAGTCGATGCATTGAAATCCCCCAAAACTAGAAGAGTATCTTCTCTGGGGCACTGATAAAGCACGGATTTGAGTGTGACACAGAATGCCTCCTTCACAGTGAGATCACTCGCTGCTGTCGGAGCAGATATAGAGACTCGGGAAATGACACCCAAGGAGTGATGAGTCCTCAGTCTCATAATACACGCGTGAAACAGTCACCTGAATTATAATGGGAGTCAGCTTATGGGACATAGTTAAAGCAACTCCTTATGCATGATAGAAATCAGAGCAAGATGAGCAGTGTTGAAGCGGACTTCCTTTTTAAATGGTAGTTTGATAATCAATCTGTTTAAACATGCCCATTAATTGACTCAATGTATGTCGTTTCAATTACTGTTACACCTGTCAATTACTGTTACACCTGTCAATTACGATTCTGCATTTGGATGTAACTCATTTTATTGGAACCTATAATCAAACGTATTTTATTGGAACTTGTATCTTCTCTTGCTTATTTTTGCACTGGAGCTAGAGTCCTAATGCCAATTGTCTCCATATAGTGGAGCAGCAGGGGCCACCAAAAGAGGGAGATACCCACACCAGCAGTACCACATTTTCTAATGTGGTTATTGTTGACCACCTACTATCCCTGTACATGAAAACCAATGATGCCAGTCTGGGAAATGGTGGCATTCTGAGAAATAGGTCAATTAAGGTCGTTGACCCCTGAATTTGGCAATATTTACTAAAACGGCTGTAGTTTATATAATTTTCATGTTACAATACCTTGATATACATCAAACTGATCCTAAGACAATAGGCTATAACATCCAATGACAAACAAGGACAAATGTGTCTAAGAGCCGCGTCCTAAAGGTTTTGTCTTCACCAGAAGAAGAACAAGAAGAGGAAGAAGAATTTAAAAAACAACAACAACTTCCGATATTTCGTCACGTGCCGGTACGTCACGTCTGTCATGGACGATCTCCATTCATGAAGAGAAATAGTGTATTTACGAAATTACAACACATTAAATGGAATAATCTTTAAATAGTAACGTGAACTTTTCGAAACTTAAAAGCAATTGTCTGAATATATTTAAAAGTTCATGATAGACGCTCTCAAAAGGCACCCTTAATGCGAGGATGTGTACAGGTGTTTATTATTTAAGGAGATCCAGATCCTGTATATAAAAGAAGTTTCGGGTACGCTAAACGTGGTGAAGAAGAAGAAGAAGAAGAAGAAGAAGAAGAAGAAGAAGAAGAAGAAGAAGAAGAAGAAGAAGAAGAAGACGACCGAGCTCGCTACGTGAAGACGCTGCCATAAAAGAACATGTGGCTGAAAATAGTAAGTACAGAACCAATTTTGTTACAAATTTTCATATACTTTTAGCATCACTCATCACATGCATAATATAAAAGTATCAAATATTAAGCATTAAAAGTTTCTCTTGAGTCTGCTGCAATTATTCATATATAATACATTGTATTATCTTAAGTGTAAATCACATTTTCATCACATTTTGTCTGAGATGCCTGAAAATGGTATTATTCAGTACTCATGGCATATGACCATTAACTTGATTAATTTCATATTTATTAAGAGAAAAATTTGTTTCAAATATTATATTGTCACAAGGAATTATATTTGTTGATGAGTATATCAACAACACACATGGATGGATCCAGGATTTGTGTATATGGGGGGTGGGGTGGGGGGGGGGTACAAATTATTATATACTATAAATCTTTTTTAAACGGTAATTTTTCAATGTACTTTGTTGAAAATTAATTTCAAAGAAATATTGAGGACTATAATGGCTGTTTGCACAAACTCTCCACTTTTGGTATCAAATGCAATCTTTCTAACAAAATTATCAGTTAAGGCACTGTCACACCTTCACGATTTAGCCAGCGTATGCCGACTTATTAAAAATTTCTTTAAAACGCTGGTACACGTCGAATACGTTATGGGTAAGTTTTGTATATGTTAAGAGCACGATGAAAAACACTTCCATACGTCGTAGTACGCTGGCTTTCATCGTTGTACTTTGCGGTTGTCCTCAAATTTTAGCATGCTTGAAACTTTACGACGTATGCCAGCGTATGGCTCACACATTCTGCTACTCTGGCCATAAGTTGGAGGCACGTTATGCGATCGTTGACACACGTCGACACACGTTAATTGTAAGTTACTCATAAGTCGAAACACGTCGAGGTAATGATTAGCGTACCCAAAACTTATTTTTAACCGATGAGTAACGTGTTGTAGGCATGTTACACGATCGTTGACACACGTCGAGGCACGTTATGCGATCGTTGACACACGTTGAGGCACTCTACTTGTAAGTTATTCATAAGTCGAAACACGTCGAGGTAATGCTTAGCGTACCCAAAACTTATTTCTAACCTATGAATAACGTGCTTTGAACCTATGTGTAACGTACCTCCAACGCATATTGACGTATGTAGATGTATTTGATTAACGTCTTCGGGATTACCACAGAACTTACTGAACGTGTTTCTAATTTACAGCTATGGTATAATGGCATATTGGCAGTGTTTAAAAACAAAACAAAAATAACTTCCGATATTTCTTCATGTGCCGTTACGTCACGTCCGATTGCCTCTTCAGTTTGCTCATGTCTTATTCTTAGTTCCTCCTCTGTGAATATTTTCTGTTTGAGGATATTGTCACATCGACGTCGAAACTTAAAAGCAAATGTCCAAATATATTTTAAAATTCGTGATGGACTAAAAAAATAATAATAAAAAATTAAAACAACAACAACAACAACAACTTCAGATATTTCGTCACGTGCCAAGGAGAAAAAAAGAAAATGTGCCTTGACGGAGAAAATAAGTTTCGGGTATGCTAATCATTACCTCGACGTGTTTCGACTTATGAGCAACTTACAAGGAACTTGTGTCGACGTGTGTCAACGATCGCATAACGTGACTACAACTTATGGCCAGCGTAGCAGAACGTGTGAGTCATACGGTGAGTACGTCATAAAATTTTCAGCATGCTTGAAATCTCACGACGTACTAGATGTACTACGACGTATGACAGCGTACTTCATCATTTTCAACGTGCTCTTCACGTAAACCAAACTTACCCATAACGTATTCGACTTGTGCCAGCGTTTGAGACGCATTTTTCATAGGTCGCCATACGCTGGCTAAATCATCAAGGTGTGACTGCGTGGTTGACACTTTCAATTCTCAGGCGGTTATGATTTGAATTGGTGTGCGGCAGGTTTTGAACATGCTACGCCACGAGTTCGTCAGCGATACTTGCAGCACGCTATGCATAAGTTAAACTATCGTTGGGCATAGGTTGTGAACGCTGACAACATGCTAATCATTTGTTGGTTTAAGTTATCTATAAGACAATGAAACGTTCTGTGTACGTTACTAATATGTTATGCATACGACCAACTCGTTATGAATACGCCAAAAACTTTTTTAAAAACATCAAAATTTCAGCGTACCCCAACGTTTTACATCCATTTTTATATGTTGCCATTGCTGGCTAAATCGTCAAGGTGTGACAGCGCCTTTACTAAAGGCCCTGTCACACCTTGACGATTTAGCCAGCGTATGCCTGACGTATGCAAAATTTGGCTAAAACGCTGGCACACGTCGAATACGTTATGGGTAAGTTTGTATACGTCATAGTACGCTGGCATATGTCGTAGTACGCTGACATACGTCTTTGTATGCTGGCATACGTCATAGTATGCCGAGGTGTTAGACAAATTTTCCATGCTTGAAATTTTTCGACGTATTCCAGCATATGACTCACAAGTTCTGCATAACGCTGGCCATAAGTTGTAGGCACGTTACGCGATCGTTGACACACGCTACTTGTAAGATACTCATAAGTCGAAACACGTTGAGGTAATGTTTGGCGTACCCGAAACTTATTTCTAACCTATGAGTAACGTGTTGTAGGCACATTACGCGATCGTTGACACACGTCCACACATGTTACTTGTAAGTTACTCATAAGTCGAAACGCGTCAAGGTAATGGTTAGCGTCAGTGTTCCAGACTCCCTTGTTTTTGTTTTTTCTTTCTTCGGCATGATGGTGATGTTGACACTTCGATTTCTGGTGCGGTTATAATATAATATAATTAATAGGCTGCCGCTCAACGATTTAAATCATAACTGCACTAGAAAGCGAAGTGTCAACATCACCCTCATACCGAAGAAAAAAAAAACTTGGAGTCTGGAACACTGACTTATGAGTAATATAAAAGTAACGTGTGTCAACGATCGTGTAGCGTGCCAACAACTTATGCCAGCGTATGTGGAACGTGTGTCGTACGTCGAGAAATTTTCAACATGCTGAAAATTTCTCGAAGTACTCGGCATATGACGACGTATGCCAGAAAACTACGACGTATGCCAGCGTGCTCTTAACGTATACAAAACTTACCCATAACGTATTCGACGTGTGCCAGCTTGATGCGGCAAATTTTTCCTACGTCGGCATACGCCTGCTAAAACGTCTAGGTGTGACAGCGGCTTCACACTTCGATGTCTCGTGCAGTTATGATTTAAATCGTCGGGCTGCAGCCTATTAATAGTCCTGGGGCTGATTTTCAGAAGGGGCCTAACATGAAAGTTTACTGCACCCCCCTGCCAACATAGGTTTTATGTGGTTTTCTTGTTTATTGATCTATAAGGTGATGATTTTGAAACATTACCCCTTCTAAAAAGTGTCCATTCGAAGTTTTTGGGGGCATTTTTGATACCAGGTATACCGCTTTACCGCTAAAATAGGTTTTTTGTGCTAGGCATGGGTGGGCATATTACATTGCAGTTAGGTTTGCTCAGAGTGCACATAGACACATTAAATACAAATCCAGGTGTTTGATTTTGTTTTACGAGATATTTTCGCTAGAAATTGTGCGAAAATAATGTAAATATTGTGTGAAAATGATAAAAAAAAATGTCTGAAAATGATAAAAAAAAATTGTGCAAAAATTATCAAAATGTTGTTTAACTTTTGACAAAATATGATGTTTTGTCACTAACATCATAAACTATTATAGAAATTCGCATTCTAGTATATTTCTTGATGTTGACTGTTGCAAATAATGTCTGGTGCTTATTCAGTGTGAATTGCATTTGGTGCAGAGTATCACGGCATGTATTGAGAACTGGATAAACCCTTTCCAATCTGATGAGCGGCTGTGCCATTTGGCTTCTGGACACGTGGCAACCAGAGATGTAAAGCGAGACCTTTTGGATGCTCGTCAAAGAGGCGTAGGATCACTGAGGACATTTGCAGCAGACAGATTAGGGAAAGATGGAACCAAAGACTTCTACGCTACTCTACCACAACTGCAGCTGAAGACGTTCGCATCCATGCAGAAGAGACTGGGGCACGACATCTCACGCCAGCGTCCTGAAGTCAACAAGAGACATGTTTGGCCGTCTCCTTGTGATTGGTCAAAGCCGTGAACTATCTATGGAGAAGCTTCTGAGTTACCCACTTAGACCGCTCCCACTCTCAATCGCCACGCCAGATGGAAGTCCAGTGAAGACAGTCAAGGCTAAATTGCTCAGAGCACTAGAAGACAATGTATAACCGCTGACAAGTATCCCCCGGATGCAACCTGGGTGCTTGACGCAATGGCCATCATCCATTCAGCAAAAATGGCACCAAACATGACATACTCACAACTGGCCTCTTCACTCTTCAACACCATCACATCTGCTTATCCAGCTGGTGCGTGCAAAGACTGGGTAGTTGACACATACCCTGATATATCCATTAAGATCGCGGAGCGCAACCTGAGAAGCGATGCTGGTATGGAGAGCCTCGAAACCAAGATCCGCACAGGAACACAGAAGATTGACCAGCAGCTGAACAAGTCTCTGATGAGTGGATCCTTAAAATGTGCCCTGACAGAATTCCTCCTGAATGAGTAGTCCAAGCCAGAGTATGCTGCGCAGCTGGGCCAACAAGCACTGTTCATGACAGTTGGAGAGAGGTGCTTCAGGTTGAAGAAGGCCAATGATCAACTAACAGAAGTCCTGAAGGCAGAAGTGGCTGAACTGAGATGCACACACGAAAAGGCAGACACCAGGCTTTTGCTTCACGCAGCCCATGCAGCTGATCACGGTGCTCCTGCTGTGATCATCAAGTCCCCAGACAGTGATGTTGCAGTCATTGCCCTTTCAGTCTGCCATCGTATTCGCACTGGCACACAACAGCGGACCCGCTACCTTGATCTTACAGCTATGGCACATACCATGGGACGCGATATCTGCTCTGCTCTCCCAGGTTACCATGCCTTCAGTGGCTGTGACTCGACCAGTGCCTTCACTGGGTGTGGAAAGCTGTCAGGACTCAAACTTCTAAAGATCGAAAATGAATTTAGAGCCACTATGAACAGCATTGGGCAGTCCTTCAGTCTGTCAGTAGCAGAACTCGCCAGAGGAGAAGAGGCCATCTGCGCCCTGTATGGGAAGAAGCAGCACGGTAGAGTCAACGAACTGAGGCATGAGATGTTTGGCGCGCATACCACAGACCCATGCAGACTTCCGCCCTGTCAAAATGCAGCCGAGTTCCACCTACGTCGTGCCAATTACCAGGCTGCCATTTGGAGAAGATGTCTCGAGAACTGCCCACATGTACTCACTCCACATGGTCATGGCTGGGATGTAGCCGGGAACGAGATCACCATCAAATGGTTAGATGTTTCTCCTGCCCCGACGTCTGTCATGGAATGTGTTAGCTGCCGGTGTCTGTGTTGTGCTGACCGGAGGTGCTCCTGTAGACAGAATCAACTAAGTTGCACCAGAGCATGCAGATGCAAGCCTGACCAGTGTGGGAATTCCAAAGAAACTATCATTGATCCACTGGAATCCGACGATGAGACAGATGACGAATAGGACATTGAACAATTCATATCAATCCAGTTTTTTTATCAGGTAAGTAAGATTTTGCTTAGTCTGTAGGTCTTTTAACCTTATTTTACACGGGGTCTGAAATGACATGGGAACGTGCAGGAAACCTGAAACTTGGCCAGTTGCTACTGCCACATGCTTATTTTATAAAAATGAACTCATTTTAATTTTTGCCTCAACAATGAGCTAATTCTGACGTCCAGAATAATTAATTTTGGCGAAATTCCGTGTTTTTAGTAGGTAAGTTTTAAAGTAAGAACCCCCTCCCCCCTCGACAAATTGCTCCCAAACTTGGTACACGTTTTTAGAAATGACATAGGATAAACGTCACCAAGTTTCAAAGTCATACCTCTAACCGTCGTGATGGTATAGGTAGAAAACAAATATGCCCCCCCCCCCATGTAAAATAGTGTTAATATGTGTATTATTCAGTAATAAACATGTTTTTCAGGTTTTTGATAAACGTCCATGCAGGTTTAGTAAAGCTACAATGCCTCAGCACAATACAAAATGCTTCCTGAAGCCAACAATATTGTCCTATACGAATGCTACAATACTCAATACTGCAAAAAATGTGAGGTTTTGCCAAAACGTATCACTATATGAAATGGCTTGCAATGGGTCATTTGGACACTTTTTAAAAGGGGTAATGTTTTGAAATCAGATGTCTATAGATGATATAACATGTAAAAACCATCAAACCTATGTTGGCAGGGGGGTGCAGCAAAACTCAAAATTTTGGAATCAGCCCCATGACTATAATAGCCTATGCCACGTGATCGTCGGCGATACGTGCAGCGTGCTATGCATAAGTTAGACTATCGTTGGGCATAGGTTGTGAACACCAACAACAGGCTCAGCATTCATTGGTATAAGTTATCTATATGTTATTAAAACGTTCTGTGTATGTTACGAATACATTATGCATCTGTCCAACACGTTATTATACGCCCAAAACTTAAAAAAAACATCAATAGTTCAGCGTACGCCAGCGTTTTACATACATTTTGAGACCTTGCCATACGCTGGCTAAAACATCAAGGTGTGACAGCCCCTTTAGATAAATACCAGGAAACTGTCAACATTACTGTTACATATTATGTTGATATCTAGTCTGCATCTGAGTCTGAATTATCACTCTAAAATGCAGAGAGAGTAAAGGGATTTGAACATGATTTGTCCCCTCCATCCACCAAGGCTTCACAGGTGCATGCTGCTGTGCATGGTTGGTCACTCTCCAAGCAAGAACACTCCACTGCACAGTATCGGGTTGACAGTCACACACAAGGTCATTTAACAACTCTGGTGCAGCTGGCGATTGACTCATCATTTGAGACTGGGGACCAGTGCCACCTGGGCTGTGTTCGAAGCCATATGCTGTTGCATCAGGTAAGGTTGGAGAAGGGTAAGCAGCTTGTCTCCATATTAAGAGCTGATAAGCAGAGCGAAGTAGATGCAGACTGAAAGCGTCTTCTGTTGGTGGTAGTTTCTTTCCCTGGATGTTCCTCTGTCCAGTCTTCTGACACCTCAGGCCATTCAATGACATGCAGTCTGTCTTGCTATACATGTAGCCAAAAAACCTTGTGGCTGCCATTTCTATCTCCTTTGAAATGTTTTGCTCATCAGATCCTAGCAGACCAAGAGGCTGGAATTGGTCGGCTTTCTGCATCATTATCCTAAAGGCAGTGCACTTTCTATGGCGGAAAAAAGAGCTTACCGTATCACAACCAGTCACGCAGTAGACTGACAGAAGAATTGTCTGCTGTTCAGTGGTGAGTGTATCATAGATGGTGTGCACAGGTATATAACAGGTAAGCTGTGTGTGCCTGCCATCACGACCAGTCAAAAAGAAGATCTCTTTGGTCTTGATTGCTTGGCGATGGTGAACGAAGAGGACAAGAACATCAGTATCAGGGCTGCACACCACAATAGTCTGTGCCCCATCATCTGCTGCAGCTACAGCATGGAGGATGATTCTTGTGTCTGCTTCTTCTTGGTTGGAGCACAAGGAACTAACTTCTTTTTCTCCTTCACATGTAATGGAAGATGCTTGATCTTCTTGACCACCACTGACAAAAATGGTTTGTCCTTCCTTCAATAGCTCTGGTGCATTTTCTGTGATATACTGTGTGTAGTACCGTGCCAAGTTTGCCTTGTTCTCTCCATGGGTCAAAAACTGCTTCCAGTTCTGAGGGATGAGTGCATCTCCTTTCACGTGGTAGATGTGACCTTGTCCTTCACCTCTCCTTGCACGGGTTTGAGCTTTGATGCTATCCTTGGTGTATTTGTCAAAAGCAATGTGCACTTGCTGGACTAGGGTATTGCAGGCTGTAATGGTGCTGCTGGTGTGCAGAATATAGGCAAGGAACCTTTGTGGGATGTTCTTGAAAGTCACCTTCTCTACAGTATTTGGAACTCTACAGAACTTCTCTACAGTAAATTTGGAACATGCATCTGGATGGATGCATGTCCATCGAAGATAATAACATCACTCCTCCGTGTTGTTGTAATTTTCTCTCCAGGTACCAGCTCTTCAAGGTTGTGCATGAAGTCTGACTTAGCACAGGTTGTCATGTTGCCATCATCTGTGAAAAGGCTCAGGGGCACTGGAGAGTTCTCGAATGATAAGACTCACTTCAGTGGCACCTTCTTGTTAGCATTGACAGCAAGAAGCCTCAAATACATCACCTCACCATCAATGGTCACATCCTTGTGTTTCACTTTTACTTTCTGGTGCATGTTCGCCATAGTCTTGATTGTTGATCTTGGGATGGTATCATAAAGACTCTTCTTGGGAATATCTTCTCCTTCAGGTACTATGAAGCGCTCAGCAATAAACGCTTTTGCCATTGTTGCTCCCTTGGACAAGGCTTTTGTCATGCTCTCCTGAATCGGTGGTGGTGCAACTGCTCCAGTAGCAAAGTTGACCAAGTATCCTGAAGAGTCTGTAGGCAGCTCAAATGGATCAACGTAAGCCCCATCAAACATATCTGTCATCTTCTTGACATCTGCATTCCACCTCTTTTGGGCAGCATTCCCTGCTGCATGGTGCTGGTGAGGCTGCTTGTTCTTGCTTTTCTGACCCATAAAACGAATGGCTTCCTGGAACTTCATGGAATACTGTGCTGTCACAGGACGAGCAAAAAACCATCTTGCTAGAGCGGGTCCTCGCAGTGTCAGACCAATAATTCCTCCAGTCCCTTTCAGGGATTTATTTTCAGTTGCTTCCAGAGTGTAATCCATCCAGACAGCATTAAACCTTCCCTGGGAAAGCTTTGCAACAAACTCTCCCTGTTCAAATGCTGCCTGCACATCATCAGTAGTGACACAGGGAGGTACCGAGAGTAGTTCGTACGATTTGTTGCAAACAAGAGAGGTAGAAACTCGGCTTTTATGATTTGGTTCTCATGCCAGAGCCCATTTCTGGTTGTACTGAGGAACACCTTAAGTGGGCACATCACTTTCATCAGAAAGTCATCCCAAAACTGGAAAGTTGGGGAGCAAGATCTTCCATACTCCCGAAAGAGCTCAATTAGTTCTCCAAGCCTCCCTGTGATGACTTTTGTGAGCTGTGTTACAACATCAGACATTGGGATGTCTTCTGAATAGGCTGAGAGCACTTCGTTGACTTCATGTGGGAACAGGTAGTCTGGTTATCATGCCTTCATTTTGCTCAGCCTGTGCAGCTTGAAGAACTCAGGTGTACATGTTGGGATGCTCAGGGTCATCTTTCACAGATGACTCTACCATGGACCAAGATAATCGTTGCTTTGAGCTGCAAGGATCACTGCAGATGAAACAGCGAGATTTCCAGTCAAACTTCACAACTGATGCCTTGGATCTTGTAAAGCGGTTGGCACACCCACCACTTGCACCATCACCATTACCACTACTAGAATTACCACCATCATCCAAAACTACATCAGAGTTATCAACTGTTTTAATAGCTCTTCTGATGTGATGTTGGCTTACATATGTTGATCTGCATTGTCTGTGATACCTGAACACCACTGTTCCAGAAATTATATCAGATTCATGGGCCAAAAGTTTCTTACTAACTGAGTCATTCCGTTGTCTGCATGCTGAGAATAAGGACCGTAGTTTGTTAAGAACTGGAGTGACTGGCTGTTCCTTTGATGAAAAGGATTTTGTGCAGAAAAGACACTTATCAATGTCAATGGTATCTTCTCCCTTAGCTTTCTTGGCAATGGGAGTAGTGTCAAATTCTGCATCCATATTGTAATAATAGACTGTTCAGTGCTGTTGAAGTAATATTGAGTACACTAAGACAAATGTGGATCTGCCTGCAAGCGTAAAAAATATTGGTCACCAATAGTTTGGCAGAATAAGTCTATTTAATCCATTAATTGAAAATAATTCAATGTAAATTCATAAGTATTTTAGACCTCGGGATAAACCCTATTCGTAGGAGTTTATTGTTTTAGGGGGGTTATTTTTCACAACACCATGTACCTTACATTAAATGTATGCAGTAATGACTTCCATTTTAGACACATTCTCATGACAGTACCATTTAACCCCAGCTCAACAGCCTGTAGGCAAAACATTCAGTATACCACATGTTTTTCCATCAGAAACTTTGCTACATGGTAATATATCTTCATCACAAGACTATTCATAATAAAAAAAAATAGAAACAAATATTTTCATTCTTACATTTTAACAGAGAAGAGGGTGTCACATAAAACATGCTGCAGTATGTGTAGTCTATCGCATCTGTTCAAGTGTGACTGACCTAATTTCATATACATTGTAAATGCATGGCTGATGAGAGTGCTATTTATAGCAGTGCCACATCTGAGGACCATCTCAGGAATGTGGGGGTCATCTCAGGATTATTGTGGCATATGGGATCATCTTATATAATCCAATATTCTTTGTCAGGGGCATTATTTTAGGGTTGGTTCAGGGTTTAGGGGTGGCCCTTTTTTGTGCATATGTATTTAGTGATATTGAGGAAGGAGGAGGGGGTGTTGGTACATAGGTATTTGTAACCCCCCTCCCCTACCCCTTCCAAAAATTCTGTATCTATCCCTGTGTGTTATTGATATACTCATCAACAATTATAATTCCTTACAACAATATATTATTTCAAAGACATTTCATATGAATTTGTTTTCTTGTTTACCTTGTCGAGGCTCGTATGAGAGCTAACACACAACGCACAGCAAGGGACATGAGACAAGACGGGCGGTAGTGGGAGGGACAAAACAGTGGGGAACAGACACATGGGGAGATCTGTGGAAGGGAGAGGGATGGGACGGGGAACATGGGGAAGAGAAGATGGATATTACAGGGATTTTCAGGAAGGAAAGCAGGGGAATTGAAGGAAGTGGGCTTGGGTGGATTCAAATTATCGGGGGTAGAAAAGATCGAGGATTTGAATGGGGGATGATAAGAGGTGGTGGTGAACAGCTGTTTTGAAAGCCTGGAGGGAAGAATGGGAAAGAATAGAGTGAGGGAGTTTATTCCAAAGGCGGGAAAAAAGAGGAATGAAAGAGTGAAGGTGAACAGTGATTCGTGATTTTGGTAGTTTTACCAGAAGAGGGTTGTTGGCAGACCTTGAGCGCCCTGTGGAAATGTGGTGGGGACAAATCGCAGAGAGAGCAGGGGGGCAAGGCTGGAGAGGAGACGGTAGAAGACAGAACGACCACCGACCAACGTGCGGTGATTGAGTGAGAGGCCCAAAGACTCATCTTCACTGCCGGAGATGATCCTAAATGCCCTGGTTTCGACAGCATGAAGCTGAGAAAGGAGGGAGGCAGGAGCACCATCCCAGAGGGGAGAGCAGTACTCCATCAGGCTATGGACAAAAGCTTTGTAAGTGGTCAGGAGCTCAAGAGGGCCGAGGAAGGACTTTGCACGATGGAGGATTCCCAGTCGGCAACTGGCTTTGGAGGCGATATTGGAAATGTGACTTTCCCAGGAAAGATCATGGCAGACAGTAAGACCCAGAAGCTTGAAAGAAAAGATTTCTTCCAGATGATTGTTGAGAAAGTGGATGGGGGGGGGGGTTTCTAAATGGTCCTTTCGAAGAGACTTTGTGAGAGTGTGAGATTTGTCTGGATTGAAAGACATGTTCCACGTGTTGGACCAGTTTGTGATTTTATCCAGATCTGTAGTGAGCGAAGAAGCTGCTGCTTGCCGGTCTGAGGGATGACAGATGGTACGGCAGAGGGTGGAGTCATCAGCAAAGAGATATAGAGGATTTTCCAGAGAGTCGGAGAGATCATTGCTGAAAACCAGAAAAAGAACAGGGCCCAGAACGCTACCTTGAGGGTCTCCAGCCTGGACAGTAAGAGGGGATGAAAGAACTCCATTTAGGGCCACACATTGACTGCGACAGGAGAGGAAGTCTGCGAGCCATGAGTGGAGCTGGCCTTATATACCATGGGAAGAGTTTGGTGAGTCTGGCAGGGTGCCAGACTGTGTCAAAAGCACGTGATGTGTCCACGGATACGGCTTGGATTTCCTGTCTGGCATTGAGGACCTCTATGCATTGATGGGAGAGCAGAAGCAGCATATCCAGGGTAGAGTGACCTGGTCTGAAACCAAATTGATGATCAAAAATCAAGCCATTCGAGAAGAGGAAGGATTTAATGTCTGAAGCGATGATGGATTCCATAACCTTGCTGATGATTGGGAGAAGGCTGATTGGTCTGTAGTTGCAGGGATCTGTTTTTGCACCTTTTTATGCAGGGTAATGATGCTTGCAGATTTTCAAGCAGATGGCCTTGAGCAAATGAGAGGGTGAATAGAACAGAGAGAGGGTGAGCAAGAACAGAAGAGCAGGCTTTGAGGACATGTGGGCTGATGCCATCTGGACCGGTTGCAGAATCTGAGTAGAGGTTTGACACCAAGCTCTCGACCTTGTCAGGAGAATAGCACACAGAGTCCAGGGACAGTTGGGTGTGACTGGGTAAGGTGGGTAGAGAAAGTGATGGGATTCGGACACAAGAATTAGCTGCAATCACCGAGTTTAGGCATTCAGCTTTTTCACGTGCGGTATCAGCAGTGCGGCGACTTGAGGTAAGGGAGGGGATGGAGGGGGAACATACACTAGAAACAGATTTAATTAAACGCCACCAGGATTTTGAGGAGGGAGAGAGGTTTGAGAGTTCAGACTTAAGATGAGAAAGATCTTGTTTTCTGGCTCTCCAGAGGGTAGATACACACTTGTTCCGAGCTTTGTGGAAGGAACTGAGATTGCCGTCAGTTGGGTTTGCTTTCCATGAGGCAAAGGCAAGTTGTTTCAGGACAACTGCCTCACCACAAGCTTCAGTGAACCAAGGGCGGGAGGAAGGGTAGGACAACTGAACACGAGAGGGGATAAATCTGTGCATGAGGGAGAGCAAGTTTCTTTGAAAGAATTCCCAGGATGAGTTGATGTTTGAGAAAGTAGTGATAGGAGACCAGTCTATAAGTAGGATGGCTGCTTGGAGCCCCTGCCAGTCGGCTTGAGTGAAATGTCAGACTCGACTGCGGTGAGGTGGTTCTCTGATAACAGCCAGAGAGATGTCCACTTTGACAAGGACGTGGTCAGAAGAACCGATTGGAGCGGAGGAAGAGCAGCAGATATTGTCAGGGAAATTTGTCAAAATCAGATCCAGAAGAGATGGAGTACCATTGGTTGAGATCCGGGTCGGGAAGTTGACCGATTGAGTCAGTCCCAATGAGTCGCAGAAATTCTGTCTTTTAAATTCTGTCTTCTTCCAATTCTGTCTTTTACAGCTTTTCGGTTTGATGATGTTGAAAGGGGGAGTAAGAACTTTCCTGCACTTTCTTCCCAGAACTTTCTTGATTTTGCTCTCATCAAGCACCATCCAACAAAGAACTACATCGATAGGTTTAGATCCCAAAGAGTGGTGGCATTTCAAGTCTCCAAAATAAACCCAACTTTCCAAGTCTCCAAGGTATAACCACATTCCTGTTGAGTTTCCAAGATATGTTTCACATTGTGAGTTATCAAGCCAGAACCCACATTTCAAGTCTCCAAAAATATAACCATCTATCCAAGACTCCAAGGTGGAATCACAATTTCCAGAAATATTGTGGGTTTCGGTGATAGATCTCACATAGTATAACTGTGGATCATTAAGGAAAACTCCATTTTTCCAATTTTTATGTTGTTCAGTGATTGAACTCACAGAGTATAACTCTGGATCATCAAGGAAAACTCCATTTTTCCAATTTTTATGGGTTTCAGTGATAGATCTCACATAGTATAACTGTGGCTCATCAAGTAAAACTTCATTTTTCAAAATGCCTGAAATTTGTGAATCTCCAAGGTAAAACTTGTATTCTGGCTCATCAAAGTATAACTTGTTCGTTGGGCATTGTCTTGATAACTCACAATGAGTACTATTGCTGTAAAACTCTTTTTCAGGATTTTGCTGGTCTCCAAGGTATAACTCTGGTTGGACCCTCAAGGTCTAGCTCGTTCTGTGGGTTTAGGAAAAGTGGGCGTGGTTTATGAAAATACCCCATGGTAAGTGGGTGGGGCTTATGAAAAGTGGGCGGGGCTAATGAAAAGTGGCTTAGCAAAAAATAATCTGTGGCTCAGGAGGTGGTCAAACAAGAGCATTAAGAGAAGTTTATCATTTCGTAATGGCACAAAAGGGGTATCTTAAAAAATATAAAGATTCACATGTTTTATTTTTAAATATTTTAGATGGGGATTATTGTGCTAAGAAAATTAAACTGTTGAAGGAATTTGAGAATGAACAAATCTTTATAGGTTCAATGAGTGAGCTAAACAATATGCATTGGTTATTTGAAAAAGTGTCCCGAGGCTTACATGTTTCAGATATTTCTTTAGAATCACCTTTAACAAATCACATTACTACTTTACTACTTGAACAAATCTTTATCTTATTGCATTGGTTAATTGAAAAGAGTGCCCCCAGGTTAAAAGGGGAGACAAATAAATATACCTTGGGATAAAAAGGGGGTTTATTTTTAGGGGAAAAAAAAATGAATCGCTGAAAATCCCCCATTCACTAACATGGGGAAAAGTGAGCCAGAATCAGTATATTCACCCTACTTATCTTTATCTCTATCTCGATCTCTATCTCTCTCGTCTGTCTTTCTCTCTGTATCTCTCTGTTCTGTCTGCTCTCTGGTCTGTCTGTCTGTCTTTACCTCTGCTCTGTCTCTGTATCTCTATGTTCTGCCTGTCTGTCTTTCTCTCTGCTCTGTCTCTGTATCTCCTGTTCTGTTTCTGTATCTGTCTCTGTCTCTCTCTGTCTGTCTCTGTCTCTCTCTGTCTGTCTCTGTCTCTGTCTCTGTCTGTCTGTCTGTCTGTCTCTCTCTCTCTCTCTCTCTCTCTCTCTCTCTCTCTCTCTCTCTCTCTCTCTCTCTCTCTCTCTCTCTCTCTCTCTCTCTCTCTCTCTCTCTCTATCCCCCTGCTGGTTGTTGGTGAGTTGTGCGTGGGTGTGGCATCATGGCGGCTCTGTGAGTGAAGCTGTGAGTACTGTCGTGTTGGTGTTTTTCCTATCCCCTTTTTTGCTCCCCTTGTATCCTTGTTTGTGTGTGTGTGAAGTTTTCCCCTGTGTTTCCTTTCTTTGTAGAGAGAGAGAATGAGAGAACGAGAGAACGAGAGAACGAGAGAACGAGAGCGCACAGTAAGTGTTTCACAGGCCTGTTCAGGTCTTGCTGTGTTTCTCTGTTTCGCCTTTTTCTTTGCTAAAAACTTCGTTCATATTAATATTTTGTTTCCCTCCACTTGCTAGCTTTGCTTGTGGCAGGTTTGCTTTTGGTTTCTTGATCCTTCAATTTACTTTGTATTGTTTTACATTATGGCGAATGTACGTTTGCATCATCGTGTGTATGAGGAACTCACTCCAAAGAACGGGGTCATCGTTTTTCCACCGGACAGAGTCAGTGTTGTTGATGTCATAATGGGTTTCGTTGAGCTCATTGGATTCGAAAACATCCTCGCAGCATCGAGGATGAATCAACATGTTGTGCTATGTTTGTCTGAAGAGCGATACTTTTCTCAGACGGTCGAAACCGGCTTGTCTATCCCGCTGGATCTTTTTGTTTTTGTGAGTCCTTTGGACAAACCTGCTGTTAAAATTATTATATCAAATATTCCACCTTTCTTTCAAAGTGAGGATATTATCTCTGCTTTCAGTTATTTTGGGACGGTTGTGTCGCGGATTTCCATAATCCCATTACGTTTGCATTCTGGCGTTTCGGTTCGACACATTATGTCGTTCCGCCGCCACTGTTACATTGTTTTGAAGAATGGTGCACGGTCATTTAGTACTGCTGTGACTCTTAAATATAAAGATCGTAGCTACCGACTTTATATTGCCACTGACGTGACGACATGCTTTATTTGTGGCGAGCATAGATATTTAAAGAATGCGTGTCCGAAACCTAATATTCCTCGTGGTGAGTCTCAACGTGTGGAACCTAATGAGGACTCTCAATGTCAGGAGCCCAGAACAAGCACTAATGATGTACCTGGAGCTGCAGAACCCAAGCTAAGCACCAGTGGTACATCTAGAGTGGTGGAACGTGCAGACACCTCCCATAATCAGCCCTGGAAAACAAATGCAGAAGTTAAAGAATCTCAAGTAGACGACGAGGGTTTTGTCACCATTCACCCCCGAACGTTTTTTTGAACGTTCACCCCCGAACGTTCACGTTTTGTCACCGTTCACGTCAGGTCAGGTTCGATCTGTGACCTGCTACAGGTACCATGTAAACCTGTACTAACCTGTTCCATGGTCGGGTTGTCTGCGACTAAACCGTCTCCCCCACCAGGTTTTCTGATGAGGAGGGTGTTTGGATATGGACACCCAGCAGGATTAAAAACAAAACCTGTCAAAGGGCGGAGGAGCTCCTTGTGAGCCAATGGCCATCCATATCTAGTGCCCAACTGTGTCTGTGGACGTCCTCCTGCAGTTGGGTTACTTCTTATTAGGAGGTTGGTGGCAGGATTTGCACTCCGGCCACCGTAAAACCCTTCATTCCGCAAAACGCAAAAACGCAAAAAAATTTGAAAACCCACTCCGTGGGAGTACCTCCTGTGCAGCTTCCCTTCGCAGGGCAGCTCACCGGATGACGGGATTGGGGCAAAGCCTTCGGGACCCCCAATCTTTGAAAGGAGGGAAACCACGGGGTAACATCCCTGGGTCAGATTGCGGGAGAGTGTGTCGGAGTGGTGCTGAGGTGTCGTCCACCAGACGGCGGTCTCCTTGGGTTAACCTGAGGCGGTCCCTTCGTGTGGGTGCCTGGAATGTCCTATCCCTAAGAGAGGATGATCACCTGTCTCTGTTATCATCTGAGCTCAAGCGTTTGGACATCGGGATTGCAGCTCTCTCTGAGGTTCGGAGACCGGATTGCGGCGAGATAATGGTGGGTGGTTACACCTACTATTGGTCTGGTCGCTCTGATGGTTACCATACCCAAGGAGTTGCTGTAGCTGTGTCCAATAAGCTGACCCCAATGATAATTGAGGTAACACCGGTCAACGAGCGTATTATGAGATTAAGGATTCGCCACTCCTTGGGTGTCATTTCCCTAGTCTCTATTTATGCTCCGACTGAGGCGAGTGATCTCACCGTGAAGGACACATTCTACGCCACACTCGAGTCTGTGGTTGATCAGTGCCCCAGACGAGATACACTTCTAGTCTTGGGGGATTTCAATGCATCGACTGGAACTGATAGGGATGGTTATGAGGTGTGTGTTGGTCCCCATGGGTCAGGAACTATGAACCAGAATAGCACTAAGTTCCTTGACTTTGCAAGAAGTCATGGACTTAGGGTGGCTGGTTCATGGTTTCAGCGCCCGCAAGCTCATCGCTGGACTTGGTATTCCAACGCTGGCGGTGTGGCAAAGGAGATTGACCATGTCCTCATTGACGGTCGTTGGAGGATGATCCAGAACTGCAGGGTCTACCGGAGTGCTCAGTTCCTCAATACTGACCACAGGCTTGTTGTAGCAACTCTAAAGCTGCACCTTAAATCCTGGAGAATGGTACCATCCCAGCCTAGGCTGGATGTTGCCAAGCTCAGGGATGAGAGAGTAGCTGAGGAGTTTGCGAACAGGCTGAGTGGACACTTGGGGGGTCTGGGTGCTTTGGGGGTCCTGAAGAGTTGTGGAGCACCTTCAAGACCACCGTCCTTGATGTTGCCGGTGGATGCCTTGGAGTTCACCGCAGGGCAAAGAAGAATTTTGTCTCTCAAGGGACACTGGATACCATTGACCAGAGTCGCAGGGCCAGGCTGAATGGCAGAGCTGAGCTGTTCAGGGAGCTGAGGCGTAAAACTGTACGTGCACTGAGGGTGGACAAGGAGGCCTATGTGCGAGGAATCTGTGAGGGGTAGAGCATCACCTGTGGACAGGTGATTCTCGTCCCGCTTACAGGGGAATTCGCACATTACGTTCATCCAAGCCCATCCCTCGGAGCACTGCAGTTCGAGCAGAGAGTGGTAGGCTCTTGACAGAGGAGTCTGAAGTGAAGGCCCGCTGGGCCGGTTACTTTGAGCGGTTGTACCAGGCTGATCCCCCAGCTGTCGAGTTGGACATCAAGGGTGTTACAATCCCTGTTGCTGACCCTCGAATCAACTGTGGTCCACCATCGCTTGTGGAAACACGGGCTGCGGTGAACCAGTTGAAACGGGGCAAAGCTCCAGGGATCTGTGGCATCCATGCTGAACTTCTCAAGGCTGGTGGAAATGCTGCACTCGTGTCGTTGCATGCAGTTTTGTGCTCTGCCTGGAACACAGGCATCATCCCAACTGACTGGAAGAGGGGCCTTGTTGTCCCTCTCTGGAAAGGGAAGGGTGATCGCCAAGACTGCAACAACTACCAAGGGGTGACGCTGCTCTCAGTGCCGGGCAAGGTCTTTGCTCGGATAATTCTAAATAGGGTTCGCCACCATCTGCTTGAGCACCAGCGTCCAGAGCAGTCAGGCTTTACACCAAAGAGGTCAACGATTGACCGTATCCTTGCACTTCGTGTCCTCACCGAACGCAGACGAGAGTTTCGGCAGGGGCTGCTTGCAGCCTATGTTGATCTCTGTAAAGCGTTCGATTCAGTGAATCAGGATGTCCTCTGGAGGATTCTTGGTCTTCGTGGGGTGCCACCGAAACTGATCGATCTGATGTCTGAACTCTACTCTGGTACTGAGAGTGCTGTGAAGTGTGGTGGTGCCATCTCTGACTTATTTTTAGTTGTTACTGGAGTTCGTCAGGGATGTGTACTTGCCCCCACACTTTTCAGCGCTTGTATGGACTGGATTTTTGGGAGGATGTCGGAGCGATCAAGTTGTGGTGCATCGTTTGGCAATGTCAAGATCTCGGACCTTGACTTTGCAGATGATGCAGTCATCTTTGCGGAGACTTTAGACATCCTCTTGGGGGCCCTCAAGGTGCTGAATGAGGAGTCGGAGCCGTTGGGATTACGGATTTCTTGGGTCAAAACTAAGATCCAGGCTTTCGGTGACATCTTGAATGCTGCTGTCTTGTCTGTGTCTGTTTGTGGTGAGGATGTTGAGGTCGTGGATAGATTCACTTACCTTGGCAGTGATATTCATGTCTCTGCAGGTTGTGAGCCGGAGGTCAATAGACGTCTGGGTCGGGCCTGGGGAGTCATGGATTCACTGGATCATGGGGTGTGGCGCTGCCGGTACCTGTGCGGGAGGACGAAAGTCCGAGTCTTCAGGTCCTTGGTACTTCCAGTCTTGCTCTATGGGTGCGAGACTTGGACTTTGACCAAGGATCTGAGACGGAGACTTAATTCCTTTGGTACCAGGTCTCTACGGAGAATCCTTGGCTATCGCTAGTCGGATTTTGTGTCCAACGAGCGGTTGCTGAGAGAGACTCGGATGAGATTTGTTACCTGCATATTCCGTGAGCGTCAGCTGCGGCTGTATGGACATGTGGCTCGTTTTCCTGACGCTGATCCTGCTCACCAGATTCTCTCAGCGAGGGAGTCTCATGAGTGGAGGAGGCCAGTGGGCCGACCACGTGCCTCATGGTTGCAGCAGGTTGACCATCATCTCAAGGAGATGGGGATGGGCCTGGCATCTGCCTGGGGGATGGCCAGACGGAGGCCCCTGGAGTACCGGCGGAAAGTGGACGCAGCGACGCGCTGTTCTGGCACATGCTCCCATACCTGACCTGACCTGACCCCCGAAGAAACAACCGTCCTAACATCAACGGTCATGATGTAATGGTGAGCGTTCCTAAAAAGCTAGCGCCATTGAGCAAACTACACGGCTCTCATGTAGACACAGCCAGCTCGCTCGCTGTTTTGGAAACGGAAAACAAATTTGCTGTTCTAGCTCCGGTGGATGTTGACAGTGCTCCTGATCATGTACAGGATCAGCACGAGTATGAACAAGAGGGCAGTGTTGTGCCCCAAGAGGTAGATGTGGCCACCTCAGTGGTTGCTGATATCATCGACATTGAAAGCGAGCCTATGTTGGTCCCTCTCTCTCTACCAAAAGCGTAATGGCTGAGACATCTGCGTTCCAGACAACTCCGGACGTTACAGATGTGGAGCGTGCGTGTTCTGCTTCGGTCACGGCTTTCTCCCTCCCAGCAGAAATGGAAATGCCTGCTCCACCTGTGGTCCATGGTTCAAGTATGCATCACCAATCAGACTATGATTCTGATGGGGCCTCGTCGATTGCCTCTGGTGATAGTACTGAAGTCTGGAACGATACAGGCTTATTTCAGGAACCGGAGGGTGTTCCGACTGTGCCCCCCCCCCCCAGGAGATCATAAAATTTCTACAGCACATCTTCCATAAGAGACATGTTCAAATTCAAGACTCCTTTCCAGACATGCACAGTTTTATTTCCTCTGCAAAGTGGCTGCTCCTTCAGTCTGAGCAGTTTGGCATGATTGAGCCACAAATGTTTCGTCTGAGGATGTGGGTTTTGAAAGCAAGGAAACTACTGCATCCATAAGCTGGCCAATTGACTGATGTCTTTCTCAAAATTCCACACTATGGCTTTCTCGATCGCTACTTTAAACATTAATGGAGGATGCTTGAACTTATGCAAACCTGAAGCTAAGGAGCTTGTATTGAAGAACCACATTGATTTTTTTACTCTTACAGGAAACCAGATGTAGCTCCACCTGTATGAGCGAATGGGGAGAGAATGATGAAAGGAAGGTGGTTCTTCAGCAGCTTAGAGTGTCCCAGAGCTGGGGTAGCCATCTTTGTACATCCCTCTCTCTGTAATCTCATTGTTGATTTTAATGAAATTATTAAAGGATATTTAATCTCACTCACCTTTACTCTTAATGGTGTTAAACACACAATACTCAATGTCTATGCACCTATAGTGGGGCAACTTAGCTAAATATAGCATGACATTTGTGCATTTTGTGAAGAAAGCACCAAATTTGGCACACTCGTAGCCTATCATATTATGAACAGATTTGGATATTGGGCCATCTCAAATTCAGCCGCTGATGGCTGTGGCAGCCATTTTTTCAAAATGGCCACCAGTGGTTACTGTTATGACACATATCTGCTTTACTGGCGAGGAATGCAGGTTGATAGTGAAAGTTTATTTACTAATAAAGGTCCAATAACGGTCAAAGAAAGTAACAATTTGATTTGGTTGAGAAAAAAAGTTAAAGTGGACTAATTAGTCTTATTTAGACACAGATTCTGAATGAAAACCAATGATAAACATTCATAGCACTATTGGCTTGGCACATGGTAGTAGAAGTGGTGTGCGTGCATATTGACCCTGGAATCGCGCACGGTTGAGTTGCCAGCTTACACTTGTTGACTCCATTCATTGTTATTTTGTTCTGTGCCCATAGAGTTCTCTATGCTATCCCATTGTTAACCATAGTTCATCAAGTTGAGTTGGGTTTGCGGGGTGCAGTTTGGTCATCGGATTATCTGAGTCACGGATTACCGGGTTACGAGGTTCTGCATGTATTTCCGTTCTGCCTTCACGGCGCCAGTTCCAGTTTGCTACTGAGTGAGGAAGTTCTCTCTTCGTACCGGTGTGTTGGCGAGATATCTTTACCATGATAACTCGTTAGTTTTTGGGTTATCTTCGTTCGATTGACGGCAATGCCAAACCATTTGTAAGTAGTTTTCCATTCTAGTTTCCATTTTCATGGCTAAGCTAATTTGTTTTGCTCAGTTTGTTGAGTAACCCTTCCGTTTTCTGAAACTGCGTTTTTATTGACTCTTGCAGTCAATCGCAACACATCTCAGCACATCGGCTCGAAGTAACCTAAATATGGATGTATTCGGTCGTATTGGGAATGAAGCCATGTAACTCAGATGATGGGTCTGAATTGTCTATGTGCCATCACCAGCGGCTGTAGAAGATTTTACAAGTGGCAATAGTATTTATGACTATGGGTTAGGAGAAAACCGGTTTAATTCATAACTAATTTATCCTACATGGTATCATTGTAGATCCTGATGTTGGTGGTTGCTGGTGAACAGAAGATACCTAGTGTAGCATTGAACAACTTGACCATGTCCAAGAGCTTCCAATTGGTTGGCCTTGAGCGTCCTGTCCCATCAACATCAACGCGCCCAACTCAGACTAACTGGACGCTGTGTATCATTTGCCATGAGAACAAAGCAGAGTCTCGGACATGTCCTTCACAGTCCAAGCGAAAAGACTCTGGGAGTGGGTACAGTTCACTCACAGCCAATTTGATCAGATTCAGTGAGCTTGGACAACTTCCAGGAACACTTCAGTTGGAAAGACTCAACGAAGGGTATGGCATTGAAGCGGCCATGGTTGCAAACAATGCTTTGTACCATCAAACATGCAAGCTCAAATATAACAATACAAAATTGCAAAGGGCAGAAAAGCAAACACTCATGACAGAAGGAGATCCATGACGTACCAGATGCGTGCAAACGCACCAGATTTCATTCAAGATCATCCAGTACAGAGAAGGCCCAATAAGCCCAGTGTTTCTTCTGCAGACAACCTGCAGGAACCGATGGTGTTCACGAAGTTGCAACATTTCAAATGGACAGTAAAGTTCGAGACTGGGCAGCCATTATTGAAGACACAGAACTGCTCGGCCGACTCGGTGCCGGAAACATGGTCGCCCAGGATGCCAAGTACCATAAGAAGTGCTTATCAGTGCTGCACAACCGTGTTAGAAAGGCCCAGTCTGAGGGACCCAAGTACAAAGACGAGGAGCGAGAAGTATCACGTATTGTCTTCGCCGAACTGGTCCTCTACATAGAAGAGGCGAGACTAGATGAGGAGACGGCACCGGTGTTCAATTTAGCTAATCTCGTAGAGCTCTATCAGTCCAGAATGGAACAGCTAGGGGTTAAGCTCGACACAAGGGTCCACTCCACACGACTGAAGCAGAGACTCCTTACCCAGTTCTCTGACATGCGTGCACACACAAAGGGGAGAGACGTCCTGCTGGTATTTGAAGAAGACGTTGGGGCTGCTCTCATCAAAGCCTGTGATCTGGACAGTGATGATGATGTGGGCCATTTTGCACGTGCTGCACAGACCGTGCGCCGCCACATGTTTGAAGAAGCTGAGTCCTTCAATGGATTCCCTGAAGGATGCCAACGAGAATCTGTGCCATCACTGCTGCTTGCCCTGGTGAGCATGGTCCTAGAGGATCCAAGCATTAAGCATCAGATGGCAGACACAACCCCTGCAGCACTTGCCATTTCCCAGATGCTGAAGTTGAACTGCATCAAGCACAACCAGGCACATCGCACCACAGGACCCGTAACTGCCAGGCACAGTACTGCACAGGAGACCCCAGTTCCCACATATGTAGGGATGATGTTGCATGCTCACACACGAAAGAGGGAGTTAGTAGACAGGTTGTCACACCTGGGCATGAGCATCTCATATGCCCATGTTCTCGAGCTCTCGGCTCAGATGGGGAACAGTGCCTGCCAACAGTTTCACAGAGAACAAGTGGTCTTCCCCCCAAAGATGCACAGCAATGTCTTCACAACATCAGCCATAGACAATATCAACCACAATCCCAGTTCAATGACAGCGAAAGAGTCCTTCCATGGTACAGCCATCTCCCTCCTCCAGCACCCCTCTTTCACTGGCGAAGGAGTGGACCAAAGCATTGCAATCGTTGGTGGATCTAGAGATGCTAGCTCAAAGATGGTCAGCCACTTGCCACACTACTATACTGATGTGCCCCCAGTCACTACCAGCATGAAAAACCTGTCTGTTCCAGCTACTAGAGTGGTGTCCTTGACCAGAGATTACTTCAAGGAGCAGACTGAGGAGAATACCTGTGGCTAGAGCATGCAAGGCGGCTCCTAGAGGACAACACTGGGACATACAAGAACATATCGTGGTCAGTGTTTCATGCCAGCCGACGTTACCTCGAACCATCAGCCCCACCGCCCTGATTCCACTGTTCCTTGACAGTGCCCACACAGTGGCCATGATCCTGCACTCCATGGATGTGGTGAAGAATGCTGTAGAACATGTGCATCCTGGCCAGACACCTGTCATCACCTTGGACCAGCCACTGTTTGCCTTGGCAAAGCAGATTCAGTGGAAGTGGCCAGAGAAGTATGGTGAAGAAAAGATGGTAGTGTTGTTTGGTGGGCTCCACATCGAGATGGCCAACCTGAAGATGCTGGGCAACTGGCTGCGAGGAAGTGGCTGGATACAAGCCTTGGTGCAAGCTGAGATTGCAACGCCAGGGACAGCCAACTCCTTCCTGCGAGCTGCCCATGTCACCCGCACAAGAAGAGCTCATCAAATCACTGCAGCGGCACTGCACATCCTGCAACACCGTGCGTATGAACGCCACTGTACGACGTATTTTGATCATGCAGAAGACCTGCCTGAGTTCGAAGAATGGTGTCACCAGAGAGCAGAAGACATTCCCAACTTTCAGTACTGGGCAACTGTGCTGGAACTAGAGATGTTGGTACTGGTCTACGTGCGTTCTCTGCAGCAGGCTTCATTCACGATGTACCTTGATGCCGTGATGGAACTTGTCCCATGGTTCCATGCCTTAGACCACACACACTATGCCAGGTGGGTCCCTGTTCACCTGAGGGACATGATTGTACTCCCGATTGAAGCACCCATATGTAGCTAGAGAATTTATGGCTGGCAACTTCACTGTACAGAAAAGGAAGAACGTGTTCTCTTCGATCCCAATCAACCAGGCACATGAACAGAACAACCCATGCATCAAAGGAGATGGTGGAGCAGTCGGCCTCAGTGATAACCCAAGTGCCCTGCAGCATTGGATGATTGCTGGGCCAGAAGTTGCCAGGGCCATAGAAGAGTTCCAAGATGGCCGTCAACACTGGGGGAGGCGAGAGGACACACGTCATCACGACCAGACACCAAGTGTGCAAACCTCTTTCGCCAAGCATGTCCGTGCCCTTCTCAGCGTCATAGAAGAACTTGGCAACCCCTTTGAGGAAGAGAGCATGGATCTAGTTGTCCTTGACACAAAAGAAATTGCGGGTCCTGCTGCAGTTGAGAATGTCAGGAAAGTGAAGAAGATTGGCCAAGAGCAGTTCCAGGCTTTCACCAGAGAATGCCTGGTGGAAAGGACCAAGCCAATTGATGATGCAATTCGTCGGAACAAGCTGAAGTTGTTTAGCACTTCCACCCCGAGAAGTGTGAGCAAAGGGAAACAGCAGCTGTCCTCTCTCAGGAATGACGTGGCACTTTTATCATGGCTCTACATCGGTTGCCAGATGAGGGATGGAAACCTTGAAGAGTTCTTTTGTCATGAGAATCAAGTGTGTCCTCCAGCTCTCTCCGATGGAGAAAATCTCCGTCAAGGTACGAAGAGTGATCTCCTCAAATGCTTTGAAGAGTTCTCCAATGCCCAATCAGAGGCTCCTGATACCACCAGCTTAGTTCTTGATGGGGCAGTCATTGTCCAGATGCTGAAGCCTGCGGTAGCCAAGAACTTTGATGACTATGCCCAGGATGTCTTCATACCGTACCTGTGAACAAAGCCTCAGACTGTGTCACGCCTGGACCTGGTCTGGGACCGCTACGTTGCTGATTCACTGAAAGGCAGTGCAAGATCAAAGCATGGAAAAGGATTGCATAGACGCGTGGTCGGAGCAGCAGTTATACCTGGAAACTGGCAGAACTTCCTCCGAGTGGACACCAACAAGACCGAGCTGTTCAAGTTCCTATCAGAAGCTATCTTAAGGTGGTTTGACCAGGATGACAAGCAGCTTGTTATCACTGATGGAGAGGCAGTCCTGAGCAAGCCACCGCTGCTAGACCTGGCCTTGCTCGCCCCATGCAGCCACGAAGAAGATGACAGTCGAATGTTGTTGCATGCATCCCATGCAGCCAACCATGGTCACCACAAGATACTGATCAAGACAGTTGACACCGATGTTGTGGTGTTGGCTGTCAGTGGCCCAGGGTCTGCAACCAGAAGATAAACTGTGGCTAGCATTTGGCACTGGGAAGAGTTTTCGGTACCTGGCAGCCCACGAAATAGCAGCTGGCCTCGGACCAGAGAAGGCACAGGCACTCCCAATGTTTCACGCTCTGACTCGGTGTGACACTGTATCTAGCTTTGCTGGTATTGGTAAGAAGACTGCTTGGACAATCTGGACCGTTCTGCCAGAACTTACAGATGCACTGCTGAAGCTATCCTCTGCACCAAGTGGCATACCAGACGATGTCATGCACACCATCGAGAGGTTCGTCATATTGCTCTATGACAGAACCATCACGTGCAATGACATTGACAAGGCCCGGAAGAAACTTCGCGAAGAAGAACAACGTGCAGCTGATCCCGCCAACCAAGGCAGCTCTGGAGGAGCATGTGAAGAGGGTGGCCTACCAAGGAGGCGATGTGTGGGGTCAAACACTGCTACCAATGCCAGAGCTGCCTCCTCCATCCAGCTGGGGCTGGGTCAAGAATGACGAGGGGGTGTACGAGCCACACTGGATGAAGCTACCCAAAGCAGACCACACCTGCTATGAGCAAGTATCGTGCAAGTTCAAGAATAGCTGTCTGAAGCGTTGCAGGTGCAAAAAGGCCGCACTTGAATGCACAGGTGTGTGTGTGTGTGTGTGTGTGTGTGTGTGTGTGTGTGTGTGTGTGTGTGTGTGTGTGTGTGTGTGTGTGTGTGTGTGTGTGTGTGTGTGTGTGTGTGTGTGTGTGTGTGTGTGTGTGTGTGTGTGTGTGTGTGAGAGAGTGCTCACAAAATTGAGAGAATATTAACAGAGCAGACTGTGTCACTGATTCAGAACATTTAAATCAGACATCTCTCGATCAATTTCTATGAGTGACATATCTGTATTCATATGAATGAGACGCAGCCCATGATTTGTTTGCCACCATGCTCAACAACCACTGACTTTACATAAGCGATGTTGGTATTCAAATCAATCAGACGCAGCCCGCGATTCGTTTGCAACCATTCTCAACAACCAATTTCTATGAGTGAGATAATCGTCCGGTACAACAAATAATTAGCAGTCATCTTGCAAAATGGCGGCTGTCTTTAAACTTGAGGTGGCTACAGGTTATGTTTTTCTTAATTCAGCTTTTAATAAATGTTCAAACCAATGTTAGAGTGAAATTATAGTAACCACTGGCGGCCATTTTCTAAAATGGCTGCCACAGCCATCAGCGGCTGAATTTGAGATGGCCCAATATCCAAATCTGTTCATAATATGTTGGGGTACTAGTGTGCCAAATTTGGTGCTTTCCTCACAAAATGCACAATTGTTATGCTAAGTTGCCCCACTACTAGTGACAGTACGGATCGAACTTGTTTTTTTTACGCAGTTAGAAACATCCCTCACACACTTAGATTTTAATGGATTTGTTTTTTTAGGAGGGGATTTTAACTGCAAGATGGATTCTTCCATTGATTGCAATGGGAAAGAGCCTCACCCAGGGATCATTAAGCCCCTGGCTCAGACTGTGACAACCTTCTCCCTTATTGACATTTAGAGGACTTGAATTCCATCAACATGACAATATATGCGGTGTCGGTGTTTAGATGGCTGTCTGTCCCTCGCAAGGTTAGACCGTTTTTATATTAATAATGATTTTTTAAACATTGTAACCCACACTGGTATCGTCCCCAGTGGCTTCTCAGACCATCATATGGTCATACTCCGCATTCACCTACCAATTCGTAACCGAGGTGCTGCCTACTGGACTTTTAATGTAAGCCTCCTCGAGGATCATTTGTTCCTTGATGCCTTTCATGTCTTTTGGAGAACCTTACTACAACGTAAACCCTCCTTTCCCCGTCTTGTGCAATGGTGGGACAATGCCAAAGCACAGATAAGATCCTTCTGCTAGTAATACGGAGCTTATCAAAGTCGACATGATTCTGCCCTTCAGCCCTGGTTGCCAGAGAAATATTATCTTTTCAATCCAACCACTCAGCCTCTAATACTGAAAGGACCAACTTTTTGCTTGCAAAGGAAAAAGCCCTTCTTGCTGGACTCTGTGCAAAGCAGGCCAGGGGAGCTCTGATCCGTCTCCGAATGGAAAATCTGTATCAGTTGGATACTTCCTCCAAGTTCTTCTTCAGACTGGAAGTTGGGAAAAAAACAAGTCAGCAGATAACCTCACTAAAGATGAAGGAAGGAAGACTTACGCACTGCCAAAAAGACATCAGAGTTTCACTGAAGGATTATTTCTCTGAACTCTACCAATCCAAGAGCACTGATAATGAGATTGTGGAATCCCTGATTTCTTCCCTACCCACATTATCAGAATCTGCACGTTTACAACCAGACAAGGAAATAACATTGGAGGAACTTCAGACTGCCCTACATACTCTTCCAACAGGCAAAGCCTCTGGACGAGATGGAATGCCTGTAGAACTTTATAAGACCTTCTGGGACCAGAGTTACATGAAGTTCTGAATGACTATCTACAATTGAATCTGTTGCCATTAAGCTGTCGCAGGGCTGTACTTGCCCTTGTTCTAAAAAAGGTGACCTTCAGCAACCGTGCAACTGGCGTCCTATATCATTGCTTTGCACGGATTATAAAATTTTCTCAATGGCTCTTACCAACCGGCACAGACCCGTGATTGGGGAAATTATACACCCTGATCAATCCTATTGTGTTCCAAAAAGAACAATACACGACAGTAATTTTATTGTGTGAGACATGATTGATATCTGCGTTCTTGAGGAAAAAAATGTTGGTTTGGTTTTTCTAGACCAGGAAAAAGCCTTTGACACTGTTGATCACTTTTATCTTTTTTCTGTTTTACGAGGGTTTTGGTTTTGGGGCAACATTTATCTCTTACATTCAGCTCCTGTATAACAACATTTTTTAGTTTACTCAAAGTTAATAATATTTATGTCAGCCTTTCCCAGCGGGTAGAGGCATTCGTCAAGGCTGTCCTTTGTCCGGCCTTCTCTATTCCCTAGTAATCGAGCCTTTGCTCATTCGGTTGTGGGAACATCTTCATGGTTTTCTTCCCCCAACCAATGGCGAACCCAGTTAAATTAATTGCCTATGTGGATGATCTTTGTGCAGCTATCCATTCAGATGAGCATGTCTCTGCATTGGTCCACTGTGTCCATGAATTCAGTTTGGCAAGCTCCACCAAAGTAAACTGGAAAAAGAGCAAAGCTCTCTATCTTGGTCCACAAAACGGCGCCACTCCTCCTACCCTGCCTGAGCAACTTGAATGGGCATGGGATGGAATTTTTTTTTTATCTCGGTGTCTTCCTTGGCACTCAAAATTTCATTTAAAAAAAAAACTGGGAATTTTTAATAAATAAAACTGAGAGGCGGTTACTAAAATGGAAGGAACAACTTAGCCAAATCTCATATCGGGGGCAAACCCTTGTTATTAATAACCTTGCGGCGTCAATGCTTTGGCATATTTTTATGGCACTACAACCCCAGATTTCTATCTTAAACTACAATCCATTTTTATTGACTTATTTGGGGGGGGGGAAGCACTGGCTCTGGCCTGGTGTGCTAAGCCTGCCTATTGCCAAAGGAGGACAGGAGCTGGTTGCCGTTACCAGCAAAGTGATGGCTTTTCACCTCCTTTCATTGCGCGGGTTGTTATACACGGATGTCTCTTGGAAAGCCTTCGCTCACTGCCTGCTTCGGCAGGCAGGGAAACTTGGTTATGATCAGGAACTCTTTCTCATGGACACCAAGAAAATTGACATCACATCAGTGCCCCTGTTCTATTAAAGTATGCAGGAGGCATGGCAGGCAGTCACCATCTGCCATGATGACAGTAGCTACTCTCAAAATGTTTTTAAACGAGTCCATTTTTCTAAACCCTCTTTTTAATGGGGTTTGTGGTGATCGCAATTTTATGCAAAATTTTATTGATGCTGGATACACCAAGCTTAAACATTTTAGAACTCTTTTTCCTTATAAATGGAAGCCAGCTGCTGAGGTCGCTGTGGCCACTGGAATTTGGTCCATTCGAGTTATAGGGAGAATTTTCTCTGTAATTCTACACTTTTTTAAGCAGTCCAAGTTAAAATGGACTCCACAGCTGGACTCCACACCTTCGCTCCAACACCCCTTCCCATCACTTTCACTTCACTTTCATGGTTTTATCCCTTTTAACTCAATGGAAAAACGTACTGTTTATTTTTTGTGTGTTAAAGCCTTTGTTCCCAAGAGACCCGCAGAACCACAAGTGCACTGGAAGAGGATGCTCCGGGTTACTCCATCCACTGCAATCCGATGGCTTGTTATGTACAAGACGCCCATTGCCGAGCGCTCTGGAGACTTACAGTGGCAGCTGGTGCACTACATTTTATCCTCGAATGTTTTGTCTCATCACATATGTTCGAGTAACACAGAATTGTGTCCTTTCTGTGGTGTTACTGAAAATATTTTCCACATTTTTATTGAGTGCCCAAGGCTGGCCCCCCTTTTTATGATCTTATCACATGTTCTCCGAGGGCTTGGCCTTGTCTTTACACATTGAGTTTTTATCTTTGGTTTTAGTATCTCTGACAGATGCAAAAATGAGTCTGAGCAAATTATTTGTTTTCCGAGGCTAAACTCGCTATATACCTGTCAAGGAAACATAGAATACAAAATACCGACAATCCTGATAATGATGGAGTTCATCTTTTTAAAGCCTTTGTCACATCACGTTTGCACTTTGAATTTCAACTCAGTGATTTTACGTTGTTTTCGCAGAAGTGGTGTGTGAAGGAATCATTATGTGAACTAGTTGGTGTCCTTACAGTTAATTCATGATTTCCTTGTGCACAATGATTCCTGTAATAATAATTTAAATCTCTCTCTCCCTCTCTCTCTCTCTCTCTCTCTCTCTCTCTCTCTCTCTCTCTCTCTCTCTCTCTCTCTCTCTCTCTCTCTCTCTCTCTCTCTCTCTCTCTCTCTCTCTCTCTCTCTCTCTCTCTCTCTCTCTCTCTCTCTCTCTCTCTCTCTCTCTCTCTCTCTCTCTCTCTCTCTCTCTCTCTCTCTCTCTCTCTCTCTCTCTCTCTCTCTCTCTCTCTCTCTCTCTCTCTCTCTCTCTCTCTCTCTCTCTCTCTCTCTCTCTCTCTCTCTCTCTCTCTCTCTCTCTCTCTCTCTCTCTCTCTCTCTCTCTCTCTCTCTCTCTTTCTCTCTTTCTCTCTTTCTCTCTTTCTCTCTTTCTCTCTTTCTCTCTTTCTCTCTTTCTCTCTTTCTCTCTTTCTCTCTTTCTCTCTTTCTCTCTTTCTCTCTTTCTCTCTTTCTCTCTTTCTCTCTTTCTCTCTTTCTCTCTTTCTCTCTTTCTCTCTTTCTCTCTTTCTCTCTTTCTCTCTTTCTCTCTTTCTCTCTTTCTCTCTTTCTCTCTTTCTCTCTTTCTCTCTTTCTCTCTTTCTCTCTTTCTCTCTTTCTCTCTTTCTCTCTTTCTCTCTTTCTCTCTTTCTCTCTTTCTCTCTTTCTCTCTTTCTCTCTTTCTCTCTTTCTCTCTTTCTCTCTTTCTCTCTTTCTCTCTTTCTCTCTTTCTCTCTTTCTCTCTTTCTCTCTTTCTCTCTTTCTCTCTTTCTCTCTTTTTTCTCTTTTTCTCTTTTTCTCTTTTTTCTCTCTCTCTTTTTTCTCTCTCTCTTTTTTTTTCTCTCTCTCTTTTTTCTCTCTCTCTTTTTTTTCTCTCTCTCTTTTTTTCTCTCTCTCTTTTTTTCTCTCTCTCTTTTTTTCTCTCTCTCTTTTTTTCTCTCTCTCTTTTTTTTCTCTCTCTCTTTTTTTTCTCTCTCTCTTTTTTTTCTCTCTCTCTTTTTTTTCTCTCTCTCTTTTTTTTCTCTCTCTCTTTTTCATCAAGCCAGACCTCTACCTCACTGTATCCTCATTACAAACGCCGACGATGAAAATCAATATCACCAATGTCCCGCCATTCATCAAGAACGAGGAGCTATGTGCTCAGTTAAGAAGGTTCGGTACAGTAGTATCAAAAATTACCATGGTGCCGCTATACTCGAGCAGTGGAAAGTTTAAGCACATAATGACATTCAAAAGAGTTGTGTACATGATACTGCCTGAAAATGTGAAGCAGTTAAATGTGTTTTTTAGTGCGAAAATTGACGACCATGTTTCTAAAATGTATGCCTCCACGGACGTAATGACGTGTCATATCTGCGGGGCGTACGGGCACATGAAAAATTCCTGTCCCAACGTGGCTACATCATCAGAAAGGCAACAACAGGAGATAAGAGATCCTCCCCCTCCCACCTACTGTAGAACGAGAAATGATCGATCCTTCCCGCCCCCCTCCTGTTGGTGGGTAGGAAGAGAATGACCCCTCTCCCCTATTCTGGGGAATGAGAGGTGGTAGACCCCTCCCCCTGACCTATCGGTGGGAGAGAAAAAGACCCTCCCCCCCCCACCTATGGTTGCATGCGAAGAAGACCCCTCCCCCCCACCTGTGGGGGGGGGGAGAGAAGAAGACTCATTTCCCCATACAGTACAGGACAGTACAGATGAAAACATGGAGGTTTTCGAAACAGTTGCCCGGAAAAAAGGTCAAAAACGTTCATGTCCAGGAGTGACTGAGGGAAAATAATTGCATAATAAGATCCAGGCTGTGTCGGTCTCATCAGACCTTCAGGATGAGTCAAACATAGACAATCTTGTGGTAGCGGAAAGGACACGAGGACCGGTGCTAACAGTGAGTAACCCGTTTGCACCACTCGCTGATATCGACATCGACAGTGAGGTTCGTACAACTCAAGTTGACACGAGTGGATGTATTGACAGGCAGATTCTCTCCAATCAGTTTGCAGAGGGGCATGCCAATAGGAAAGAATCAGATAAGATGGGACCCCCCCTTGGAGGAAACTGCTAATCCGTCCAAGGCTGAACAGATCAAGGGGGAATCTTTCCATGGAAAAGATGCTGAGAGAGATGCTACATGTAAAAATGTAGTCAGAAGTGTCTATAAATAATACAGATCTCGTTGACCCTATTGATATCGATGGGTTTGAATGAAATAATGAACAACAAAGATGAAGAGGTTAGCCCGAACAAAACCTCTTCCACCCCATCAGTCAGCACTTCATGTTCTCAAAATTGTGAAGATGGGGGGAATACCATAGAGGTTTCCCAAGAAGATGTCATTCAGTTCCTTGATGAAACTTTGAGGAAAAGACATGTTAAAATCAAGGATTTTTCCCCAGATTTACATGCTTTTCTTAAAACTGCTAAGGATATGGTCCATGAACCCCAAAAAAATGTCAGAACCCCAATTTCAACGGTAAAAGAAGTGCACCACTAAGGCTGGAAAGGAACTCCTGGAGTAAAAGAAAACTTTGAATAAGCACAGTATGGAGATGAAGGTAGCATCTTTAAACATCAATGGAGGTCGCAGCTGTGTGCGTCGCCTGCAGGTGATTCAACTTTTTGTGAACGGTAAAATTGATGTTTAAATGCTACAAGAAACACATGCCAATCAATCCTCTGAGGCTGAGTGGCGCAGAATATTTAAAGGTTGCCACCTTTTCTCGAGTGCTCTGGAAGAGGCTAAAGCAGGTGTGGCAGTTGTCTTGCATCCTAGACTCCAACCCTTGGAGATTGTTTATAGAGAGGTTTGTTAGGGTTTTTTGATTTCTGTTGACTATATTAGCAGTAATCAAAATATCAGTATAATTAATGTATAGTGCCACAGTGCAAGCTCTGAAAGAACTTCCTTCCTTTACAAGTTGTCAGATTTTCAAGTTCTATTGACTTTACTAGTTTAGTGTTAATGGGAGGAGATTACAACTGTACCCTTAACCCTGGGCTTGACAGAAACACTCCTGAACCCTCCCCCCCCCCAGTGCAAGACCATTGGCACAGCTTATACTGAAATATAAACTTGTAGATATTTGGCGATCACAGAACCCTAATACCCGTCAATATACATGGGTTTGTGCTTCAAAAAATCAAATCACCATGGGCCGTCGAGACAGACTGTATGTGAACCAAGGAATGGTAAATCTCGCTAAGAGAACATGTATAAGTCCATCGGGGTTCTCTGACCATCACATGGTTGTAATGGCTTGTGCATTACCGGTTCACTCTTGTGGAAGTGCATACTGGACTTTTAATGTCAAACTTTTACAAGACGTACTTTTTAAAGATGCTTTTCGATTAGTATGGGGAAAATTAGAAATGGAAAAACATTCATATTTAAACATTAGACAATGGTGGGACTGCAAAAAATCCCAAATTCGGGTTTTTTGTCAGAAATATTGCTTGTACACCACTTGTAATGCATCCGGTTTGATATCTGTGTTAAAATCTGAAATACTTGACCATGAACAAAAAGCTGGAACATCTGTTAAAAATGACCAGCAATTGACAGAAAAAAAGACCCTACTGGCCGAACTGGTGAAAGAGCGTGCAGCCGGAGCACTTGTCCACCTCAGGATGAGCAAAATACGGCTGGACATACCAAACAAGGATTTCTTCAACTTGGAGAAGGCTACCAAAACTTCCCAACAGATCCACAGCCTTCGCTGTCCTGAAGGTGTTCTCATGACTCGCCAGAGTGATATCAAGAACTCACTGCAAAACTTCAACTCAAAACTTTTTTCAACTAGAATGATAGATAAGGCTTTGGCAAACGGAATGATTGACTTTCTTCCATCCCTTTCAGAAGAGCAGCGACACTATCTCGAGGGCGACATCTCTCTTGAGGAACTCAGTGTGGTGCTAAAACAAATTGAGGATGGAAAAGCCCCTGGACTGGATGGGCTACCGGTTGAATTGTATAAAGTTTTCTGGGACATTTTAGGCCCTACTCTACATGAGATTCTCCTTGAATGCCTTGATCATGGTGAACTACCATTAAGCTGCAGGAGAGCAATCTTATGCCTCCTTCCCAAAAAAGGTGACCTGCAGCAAATTACGAATTGGCAGCCTGTATCATTGCTCAATACGGATTATAAGATCATGTCAAAAGTGTTTGCAACTCGTTTAAGACAAGTCATCTCTTTCCTGATTGGCGAAGACCAATCGTATTGTGTCCCTGAGCGTTCCATATATGATAATGTATTCCTGGTGAGAGACTTGATTAGCATGGGGCAAAATACTTCTCATGGTTGGTTAACTACTCCTGGATCAGGAAAAAGCGTTTGATAGTGTAGATCATGATTTTTTGTTTGCAGTTCTCACTTAAGTGGGTTTAGGGGAAAATTTCATTTCTGGTATAAAATTATTGTATAGCAATGCATCATGTTTACTAAAAGTTAACAATAGCTTGTGTCATTCCTTCCCCTTTCAGCGAGGCATCCGTCAGGGCTGTCCACTGTCAGGCATGCTGTATACTCTCTCTGTTGAACCCTTACTGACTCTGCTCCGGGCTTCCATGTCAGGGGTGTCCTTAGCGGACAACTCTAAATTTGTTATTTCAGCTTATGCTGATGACTTGTGTGTTGCAGTTTCAAACCAGCAGGATGTGACTGAAGTATCTCGTTGCTTTTCCAATTTTGAGCTCGCCTCATGCGCGAGGGTAAATTGGAAAAAAAGGGTCGCGCTTAGGTTGTCCTCTAATCCCCTCTCTCAATCACTGTCTTCACCTTCTCCTCTGCCAACACTTCCAAAAGGAATGCAATGGGAAAGAGAAGGGTTCAAATACCTCGGTATTTTTTTGGGAACTAAAAATTATGAAAAGAAAAATTGGGATGGCTTCCTAGTTAATATCAAACAGAAACTGACAAGGTGGAAAGGAATGCTCCATGTCCTGTCATTAAAATCACGGGTGACTATCATAAATAACCTGGTGGTTCCAACTATATGGCACAAAGTTATTGCACTCCAACCTCCTAGAGATTTAGTTGCCAACATTCAGAAAGTTCTGATCAATTTTTTCTGGGGAGGTCATCATTGGCTCAAGCCAGATGTGCTGTGCAAGCCCTGACACGAAGGTGGTCAAAGTGTGGCGCACATCCAAAGTCGAATAATGACTTTTCGACTGATGACAATAAAGTGTCAACTGTATAGTGAGGTTGCACCATGGCATCCTCTCACTAACGCCCTGCTCAGACGAACAGATGGATTGAACTACGACTGGGAACTCTTCCTCAAAAATCGAAAGCAGGTCGAGAGGACTCAGCTCCCCGATTTTCATCAGAGCCTTTTGAATGTGTGGCAATGCCTAGGAGTACAGCGATTGGAGGTCTCATATGATGCTAAAAAGTTTATACATGAGCCACTCTTCCAAAATCCATTGTTCTCTGAAATATCCACCAGCAGGACATTCATGAAAGTCTTTACCAACAGGAAAATTAACAAGGTACGGGACTTAATGGAGCCTTCCCTGAAACAATGGCTACCTGCCAGTTCTGTGTCATCTCTAGTTGGGTTGCGATCAGTTTGAATAGTGAACAAAGTGATAAAAACAGTAATCCAGACGTTTGAAAAACAAAACATTGGATGGAACGGAGTTGATGAGGAAGCAGACCCTCGTCTATTCTTCCCAGAGCTCCTAATCACCTCGGAAAAGCAACTTGGGGTGTTCTCCACAAGCAGTGAAGAAACCGGGGTGTTCCACATAATGGGAAGGAAAACAATTTATCAAACTTGTCTGGAAACAGTTTTACCCAGTTCTAAAGAACCCGTAAAGAATAAATGGAAGGATTGCTTACCTGCAGGAGCCTTCCTCACTCCAGTCTGGAATGCAATGTACAAATTTCCGACAGTCGGTAGAACAGGAGATCTAAACTGGAGACTAGCCCATCAGGCCCTAGCAACACAAACACTGCTTCATAAGTTTAATTCTCTCGTGTTTAATGTATGTCCTTTCTGTAATAATGTAGAAACTATGCACCATGCATTCATTGAATGTAAGAGATTAACACCTCTCTTTCTGTTCCTTCAACAATTTTTTTGCAAATTTGAAGATGTTTTTTCTTTCTCAGTTTTTGTGTATGGCATTGCATGTACCACTGTTGAAAAAACGGGTGATGCTGGTTCTTAATTTCCTACTGGGTATTGCAAAGCTTGCTATTTACAAAACCAGGAAAGGGGAATTAGCAAGTGAAAGCAATGGGAATGTACTTTGTTGCATCAAAGGAATGATTTCTGCACGGATACAACTGGAGCACGCTTTTCATTTGAATATGAGCAGCCTCCATGTATTTGAAGAATTATGGTGCATGGACGGTGTTTGTGTGAATGTAAAGAGAACAAACTGTGCATATACTTATAAATTTAATCTCTTTCATTTGAGTATGGCTTGCGCATGTGCAGCCAGGTACAAATGTAGACAATGTTATATGGACAATGTTATATGGGTTAGGGATTCACATGGTTTGGTGGTGTTTTTCTCGTCTCTCGTCTCTCTCTCTCTCTCTCTCTCTCTCTCTCTCTCTCTCTCTCTCTCTCTCTCTCTCTCTCTCTCTCTCTCTCTCTCTCTCTCTCTCTCTCTCTCTCTCTCTCTCTCTCTCTCTCTCTCTCTCTCTCTCTCTCTCTCTCTCTCTCTCTCTCTCTCTCTCTCTCGACCTCTCTCTACCTCTCTCTACCTCTCTCTACCTCTCGACCTCTCTCTCTCTCTACCTCTCTCTACCTCTCTCTACCTCTCTCTACCTCTCTCTACCTCTCTCTACCTCTCTCTACCTCTCTCTACCTCTCTCTACCTCTCTCTACCTCTCTCTCTCTCTCTCTACCTCTCTCTACCTCTCTCTACCTCTCTCTCTCTCTCTACCTCTCTCTACCTCTCTCTACCTCTCTCTACCTCTCTCTACCTCTCTCTACCTCTCTCTACCTCTCTCTACCTCTCTCTCGACCTCTCTCTCTGTCTCGCCCTCTCTCTCTCTCTCTCGACCTCTCTCTCTCTCTCTCGGCCCCTCTCTCTCACTCGACCTCTCTCTCTCTCTCGACCTCTCTCTCTCTCTCGACCTCTCTCTCTCTCTCCAGACCTCTCTCTCTCTCTCCAGACCTCTCTCTCTCTCTCCAGACCTCTCTCTCTCTCTCCAGACCTCTCTCTCTCTCTCTCCAGACCTCTCTCTCTCTCTCTCCAGACCTCTCTCTCTCTCTCGACCTCTCTCTCTCTCTCGACCTCTCTCTCTCTCTCGACCTCTCTCTCTCTCGACCTCTCTCTCTCTCTCTCCAGATCTCTCTCTCTCTCTCTCTCTCTCTCTCTCTCTCTCTCTCTCTCTCCAGATCTCTCTCGACCTCTCTCTCTCCAGATCTCTCTCTCTCTCTCTCTCGCTCTCTCTCTCTCCAGATCTCTCTCTCGACCTCTCTCTCTCTCTCCAGATCTCTCTCTCGACCTCTCTCTCTCTCTCTCCAGATCTCTCTCTCGACCTCTCTCTCTCTCCAGATCTCTCTCTCGACCTCTCTCTCTCTCTCCAGATCTCTCTCTCGACCTCTCTCTCTCTCCAGATCTCTCTCTCGACCTCTCTCTCTCCAGATCTCTCTCTCTCTCTCTCCAGACCTCTCTCTCTCTCTCTCCAGCCCTCTCTCTCTCTCTCTCTCCAGACCTCTCTCTCTCTCTCTCTCTCCAGACCTCTCTCTCTCTCTCTCTCTCCAGACCTCTCTCTCTCTCTCTCTCTCTCCAGACCTCTCTCTCTCTCTCTCCAGACCTCTCTCTCTATCTCTCTCTCTCTCTCTCGACCTCTCTCTCTCTCTCTCTCTCTCTCTCTCTCCAGACCTCTCTCTCTCTCTCTCTCTCTCTCTCTCTCTCTCTCTCTCTCTCTCTCTCTCAGACCTCTCTCTCTCTCTCTCTCTCTCCAGACCTCTCTCTCTCTCTCTCTCTCTCTCTCTCTCTCCAGACCTCTCTCTCTCCCTCTCTCTCTCTCCAGACCTCTCTCTCTCTCTCTCTCTCTCTCCAGACCTCTCTCTCTCTCTCTCTCCAGACCTCTCTCTCTCTCTCTCTCTCCAGACCTCTCTCTCTCTCTCTCTCTCGACCTCTCTCTCCAGACCTCTCTCTCTCTCTCTCTCTCTCTCTCTCTCTCACTCCAGACCACTCTCTCTCTCTCTCTCTCTCCAGACCTCTCTCTCTCTCTCTCTCTCCAGACCTCTCTCTCTCTCCAGACCCTCTCTCTCTCTCTCCAGACCCTCTCTCTCTCTCTCCAGACCCTCCCTCTCTCTCTCCAGACCCTCTCTACCTCTCTCTTTCTCTCCAGACCTCTCTCTCTCTCGACCTCCAGACCTCTCTCTCTCTCTCTCCAGACCTCTCTCTCTCTCTCTCTCTCCAGACCTCTCTCTCTCTCTCTCTCTCCAGACCTCTCTCTCTCTCTCTCCAGACCTCTCTCTCTCTCTCTCTCTCTCTCTCTCTCTCTCCAGACCTCTCTCTCTCTCTCTCCAGCCCTCTCTCTCTCTCTCTCTCCAGACCTCTCTCTCTCTCTCTCTCCAGACCTCTCTCTCTCTCTCTCTCTCCACACCTCTCTCTCTCTCTCGACCTCCAGACCTCTCTCTCTCTCGACCTCCAGACCTCTCTCTCTCTCGACCTCCAGACCTCTCTCTCTCTCGACCTCCAGACCTCTCTCTCTCTCGACCTCCAGACCTCTCTCTCTCTCGACCTCCAGACCTCTCTCTCTCTCTCTCTCTCTCTCTCTCTCTCTCTCTCTCTCTCTCTCTCAGACCTCTCTCTCTCTCTCTCTCTCTCTCTCTCTCTCTCTCTCTCCCTCTCTCTCTCTCTCTCTCCAGACCCTCTCTCTCTCTCTCCAGACCCTCTCTCTCTCTCTCCAGACCCTCTCTCTCTCTCTCCAGACCCTCTCTCTCTCTCTCTCTCCAGACCCTCTCTCTCTCTCTCCAGACCCTCTCTCTCTCTCTCCAGACCCTCCCTCTCTCTCTCCAGACCCTCTCTACCTCTCTCTTTCTCTCCAGACCTCTCTCTCTCTCTCTCTCTCTCCAGACCTCTCTCCCTCTCTCTCTCTCTCTCTCTCTCTCTCTCTCCAGACCTCTCTCTCTCTCTCTCTCTCTCTCTCTCTCTCTCTCTCTCTCTCTCTCTCTCTCCAGACCTCTCTCTCTCTCTCTCTCTCTCTCTCTCTCTCTCTCTCTCTCTCTCTCCAGACCCTCTCTCTCTCTGTCCAGACCCTCTCTCTCTCTCTCCAGACCTCTCTCTCTCTCTCTCCAGACCTCTCTCTCTCTCTCTCTCCAGACCTCTTGTCTCTCTCTCTCCAGACCCTCTCTCTCTCTCTCTCCAGGCCTCTCTCTCTCTCTCTCTCTCTCGACCTCTCTCTCCAGACCTCTCTCTCTCTCTCTCTCTCTCTCCAGGCCTCTCTCTCTCTCTCTCTCTCGACCTCTCTCTCTCTCTCTCTCCAGACCTCTCTCTCTCTCTCTCTCCAGACCTCTCTCTCTCTCTCTCTCTCTCCAGCCCTCTCTCTCTCTCTCTCTCCCCAGACCTCTCTCTCTCTCTCTCTCTCCAGACCTCTCTCTCTCTCTCTCTCTCTCTCCAGACCTCTCTCTCTCTCGACCTCTCTCTCTCCAGACCTCTCTCTCTCTCTCTCTCTCTCTCTCTCTCCAAACCTCTGTCTCTCTCTCTCTCCAGACCTCTCTCTGTCTCTCTCTCTCTCCAGACCTCTCTGTCTCTCTCTCTGCCCAGACCTCTCTGTCTCTCTCTCTCTCTCTCTCCAGACCTCTCTCTCTCTCTCTCTCTCTCTCTCTCTCTCAGACCTCTCTCTCTCTCTCTCTCTCTCTCTCTCTCTCTCTCTCTCTCTCTCTCCAGACCTCTCTCTCTCTCTCTCTCTCTCCAGACCTCTCTCTCTCTCTCTCTCTCTCTCTCCAGACCTCTCTCTCTCTCTCTCTCTCCAGACCTCTCTCTCTCTCTCTCTCTCTCTCCAGACCTCTCTCTCTCTCTCTCTCTCCAGACCTCTCTCTCTCTCTCTCTCTCTCCAGACCTCTCTCTCTCTCTCTCTCTCCAGACCTCTCTCTCTCTCTCTCTCCAGACCTCTCTCTCTCTCTCTCTCTCTCTCTCTCTCTCTCTCTCTCTCTCTCTCTCTCTCCAGACCTCTCTCTCTCTCTCTCTCTCTCTCTCCAGACCTCTCTCTCTCTCTCTCTCTCTCTCTCCAGACCTCTCTCTCTCTCTCTCCAGACCTCTCTCTCTCTCTCTCTCTCTGCCTCTCTCTCTCTCTCCAGACCTCTCTCTCTCTCTCTCTCTCCAGACCTCTCTCTCTCTCTCTCTCCAGACCTCTCTCTCTCTCTCTCCAGACCTCTCTCTCTCTCTCTCTCAGACTCTCTCTCTCTCTCTCTCTCTCTCTCTCTCCAGACCTCTCTCTCTCTCTCTCTCTCTCTCTCTCTCTCCAGACCTCTCTCTCTCTCTCTCTCTCCAGACCTCTCTCTCTCTCTCTCTCTCTCTCTCTCTCTCTCTCTCTCTCCAGACCTCTCTCTCTCTCTCTCTCTCTCTCTCCAGACCTCTCTCTCTCTCTCTCTCTCTCTCTCTCTCTCTCTCTCTCTCTCTCTCTCTCTCTCTCCAGTCCTCTCTCTCTCTCTCTCTCTCTCTCTCTCTCTCCTGCTCTCTCTCTCTCTCTCTCTCTCTCTCTCTCTCTCCAGTCCTCTCTCTCTCTCTCTCTCTATCTCTCTCTCTCTCTCTCTCTCTTTCTCCAGACCTCTCTCTGTCTCTCTCTCTCTCTCCAGTTCTCTCTCTCTCTCCAGACCTCTCTCTCTCTCTCTCTCCAGACCTCTTTCTCTCTCTCTCTCTCTCTCCAGACCTCTCTCTCTCTCTCTCCAGACCTCTCTCTCTCTCTCTCCAGACCTCTCTCTCTCTCTCCCCAGATCTCTCTCTCTCTCTCTCTCTCTCTCTCTCTCTCTCTCTCTCTCTCTCTCTCTCTCTCTCTCTCTCCAAACCTCTCTCTCTCCAGACCTCTCTCTCTCTCCAGACCTCTCTCTCTCTCTCTCTCCAGACCTCTCTCTCTCTCTCTCTCTCTCTCTCTCTCTCTCTCCAGACCTCTCTCTCTCTCTCTCTCTCTCCTGTCCTCTCTCTCTCTCTCTCTCTCTCTCTCTCTCTCTCTCTCTCTCTCTCTCTCCAGCCCTCTCTCTCTCTCTCTCTCTCCAGACCTCTCTCTCTCTCTCTCTCCAGACCTCTCTCTCTCTCTCTCTCTCCAGACCTCTCTCTCTCTCTCTCCAGACCTCTCTCTCTCTCTCTCTCCAGCCCCCTCTCTCTCTCTCCCTCCAGACCTCTCTCTCTCTCTCTCTCTCTCTCTCTCTCTCTCTCCAGACCTCTCTCTCTCTCTCTCTCTCTCCAGACCTCTCTCTCTCTCTCTCTCTCTCTCTCCAGACCTCTCTCTCTCTCTCTCTCTCTCTCTCTCTCTCTCTCTCTCTCTCTCTCTCTCTCTCTCTCTCTCTCTCTCTCCAGACCTCTCTCTCTCTCTCTCTCTCTCTCTCTCTCTCTCTCTCTCTCTCTCTCTCTCTCTCTCTCTCTCCAGACCTCTCTCTCTCTTCCCTATACATCACTTGGGGTCATGCTAATCCTGGATAGCAAGTATGGATTTAATCTGCCCAGAACTGCAGGAGGAGGAGCGCGGCAAACACACAAACACTCGTCCATGGATTACACTCAGTATTACTATAATCCTATAGTCAGGATTAGAGATCCTCCACGAGGATCCAAGAAAACAAACAAATTATCCTGAGATGTCATATTGTCAGTTTGTGTTAGTCCCACACTGCATCTTATTAAACTGTGAAAATGAAAACAAGTTTAACAACTCTGTGTTTTGATTTTTGCTTCCTACAATTGTTACCAACTCTGATAACAATTGTATTGGTAACAATATAACCCACATAGCACGTGGAACCGGCATTTTTCTGTGCCATGCCCACATAGAGAGTGCGAACGCACTCTCTGATTTAAACAACTTGTGTGACTTATAATGATATTTGGATCAATACTGGTGGCTTTAATGATTTAATGAATGTCGTTTGTATAAATTATTTATTAGTGAAATGGGCGACCTGACGGGTGTTGGAAATGGCTCTTCATGGGGTCAGGAATGAAACCTCCCTTTTCCAGTTGAATAAATTATCTGCACATTTTAGCTCACCTGGACTCTAGTCAGGTGAGCTTATGCGATTGAGCAGTGTCCGTAGGTGAGTAAGTAAGTCAGTCAGTCAATGAGTCTGTAAAAACTGCAATCATCATCGCATGAACTAAACATGTTTTTGATGAAACTTGCCCATAAACTTCAAATCTACATGGTAAGATCCCAACCAAGCCTTCATGGTAAGAAATTTACCTTGGACACATCTTTCATTATGCTGCTATAACTCAATGTCCAATGTCTCTGTTCCCTGCTGTTTTGTCCTTCCCACTTCGCCCCTCTTGTCTCATGCCCCCCTTGTTGTGCGTTGTGTGTGAGCTCTCATACGAGTCTTGACAAGGTACACACACACAAAAAAAAAAATCTGATGTCTCACGAAGGTTTATTGACTGCTTCAAAATCTACCTTTATTAAATGAGCTATGGGGTGGGGTGTGGTTTGATCCCACCAAAAATAGGTATTTGTCCTTTTCTTCATAACTACACACACAATTTCCACGAAACGTTACCTATGACGTACCAAAATTTGTTTACTGCTAAAATAAATGCTCAATGGCAATAAGTTAAATAAGGGATATGCCCAGTGACAATTCAGGGGTGTGGCACAGATATGTGCCCCCAAACAGTCTGATATATAATTACACCCATGGGGTGCAGAACTCATTTTACTTCTTTTCAGATACAGTTACAACCTTCAATTCAAACCAAGCCTTCATGGTAAGAAATTTACCTTGGACACATCTTTCATTATGCTGTTATAACTCCATGTCTAAATGAGCCATGCGCACCTCATAATATGTAACCTGTGCATGCATGCTTAACCAATCTTTATATGGGTGCTTATACATTCTCATGTGCTATTTCAAGGTTAGTACATTTACAGGAAAATAGCAACTGGATGGTTTGAAATCTCAATGCATTTGCTGTTTCTATAGTTCACGAAGTCATGCAAGCAATTAAGAGAGTCTTATTATGCTCTTCGGAAAATGTATGCTGACATTAAAATATTTGTGGTTCTTCGATGCAATTAAATTAGATGCAAATTAAAAAAATACACACAAGAAGTCAGGAAGGTTATATCATAAAAGTCTTGCATCCTGTCTTGATCTCCAAACTGTCGGCCTATTGAATCCAAGGCCAACTCCACTCTTGGTTTATCGACTTCCTCCACTCTCAAAGTCAACATGTGGCTCTTAACAGAACCTTTTTTTTTCTCTCCTTGTCAAGGCTGGAGGACCCCAAGGCAGTCTTCTCGACCCCATATTATTCCTAATCTTCTTCAATAATCTCATTGACTCTCTGGAAAATTTTCTTTACCTCTTTGCTGATCACTGCACTCTCAGGTGTGACACCTCTCAACCAACTGGCAGACACGCAGCAGTCTCTTCCGTCTCCTCAGACCTTGATAAAATCACAAATTGGTCAAACTCTTGTAATATGTCTTTCAATCATGAGAAATCCCCCACATTCATTCTCATTCTCTCATTCTCTCTCTCTCTCTCTCTCTCTCTCTCTCTCTCTCTCTCTCTCTCTCTCTCTCTCTCTCTCTCTCTCTCTCTCTCTCTCTCTCGTTTTTTTTTTTGAAAACTGAAGATATTGCTGCGGTAATCGGCACATGCACCAGGCTCAATTGTAGCATACTCGAAGCTGCCTCCCCAAAGCCACTAGCCATAGATAACTCCGTGGCCCGATGGGCTGTCAAGCAACTGTGGATGTTGACCACATCAAAATCTGTGCTCATTTGCAAGTTGAAATCAGGCCTAAAAAGCTGATTGGTTGTGTGAGGCTATATGCAATTTGATTGGCTCCTGGCAAGATTGAATAATGTATCATGTCGGGCTATTGGCTTACTAAAAGCTTATATTTGAAATCTGATTCCATATTTGACGATCAGAACTCATGGCTTAAATAATTGTTTCGAAATCGGAAAAAAATTATGGAAAGATCGATTTTTTTCAAACTAATTTAATTGAATTATAGCCTCTATATAATAGTCGATCAGATACTATTTAATTTGATAATATCATTTTTGAAACCCAATTTAATGAAATAATTGGGTTGTCAGTGGATCATTGTATCCAGATATTTCAGTCTTTGTCAGCATGTCAGATGAGTGTCATCAGAAGATTTAGTAAATTTCTTAAGACAATAATTTACTTGGCCAAGAAAGGCAAAACACTGATGCCTAAACATACTGCTCTGGCAACTGCAGCTCATCACCTGACAGAGATTTACTCATTCATGTCATTACACTTCATATTTCAATGTCATGAATGTGTGCTGCACTTGTGTCTTTGCCTGATAACTGTATGTGAACATTGCACATGAACATCAGAGAAAAACGAGTCAATCCAGTTTCAAGACAAGACTTGGTATTTTAATATGTAACGACTTTGGCATTCATAGTTTTATTACAATGCAAACCTTCAGAAGCAGTCAGATATAATGCTAATCCTGGGTAGCAAGTTCTGTAACAGAGCAGTTACAAGAATGAGTTCTGTCACCAATTAGATGCAGGTCGGTAAACTTTGGTGGCATATGTTCCAGGTAATTGTGAGCATTGGATCATTTTGCAATTTACCTTTGGATAACTTGATATTCAACACACTGACATAGATCTGCGAGCATTGAGACTGTTACAAATTTACACCTATGGTTATGGTTACCTAAATATTGTTTTGCATTCAGATACTGTATAAGTAGATATTTTGTGAGTTTTTATTTTTTATCTTCTATTTTTTTACGAATTAAGTCACAACTGCAAATTCAAAGAAAAAATAAGTTTATTAGTGACGCGTCTGTGGAAAGCTCCACCGATGCGCTGCCCCAACACATGCTCCCATACTTCACCTGACCTATACGTGGGGAGGAATATGTGAACTACAAATTTTAAAAAACCTGCCAAATATCCCTCCGACTCTAAATCGCAAAAATACAGGTGTGAAAAAATATTGACCCAATTAAAAAAGTCTTAATAATTGAATTTAAAGTCAAACCTATCAATTCGTTTCTCACACTTTATCAAATGAAATGTTTTCTTATTCATCACATTTTCAACAAAAACATGAACTATTTTTGTCACTCTAAATTAATTTGGTTGAATTTTCGCCAGGTTATCTCATAAATAAAGTGCAAAAGTACTTCCAACCACTTACATAGCAATTAAACTCTTCAAATATGACATATTGTAACAAATATGGTTTCCATATAGGACATTCACTACTTGTTGCTTTGTGTTTTCATCAACTGTAGGTTAAACAAGATATCTGCGATCACAAAGCGATCACTAAGGGTAAGCCTCCCCCAGCTTACCCTTGGTGATTGCCTGGGACTTACCCCTGGCCCGTGATCCAATGATTGCCATATTTTTTTTATCGGACCACCACACGACCTTGATCTTCAATATTTATGGAAAAAGTGTAAATTAAGAAAATGTGTCTCCATATGCAATCTATCTGAAAAACTGAACATCATGAAAAGCGAAGAAAAATTGTTCAAGTTTTGATCAAAAATATGTTTTTTGTTAATTAGATCACACTGAAAAAAGTTGGTCAAGGACACAAATCAAATATCAGGTGCACAACTTCAGTGCAGGTAAACTATTATGATGCAAGAACATCTTCGAGGGCAAAGCGGTCTTTGAGATTCCGCATTGGTAAAAAACACATTTATTTTCAGACTGACATTTGACCTTGACTTTTACCCTGGAGGGATATGATGTAAAATTAGTGTAAATGCACATTATATAGCCAAAAGTATATGAACACTTCTCATGAGTGGATTCAGCTATTTCAGCCACACCCATTGTTGACAGGTGTATAAAATCAAGCAAACAGCCATGCAATCTCCATATACAGTGGGGAGAACAAGTATTTGATACATTGCCGATTTTGCAGGTTTTCTTACTTACAAAGCACGTAGAGGTCTGTAATTTTTATCATAGGTACACTTCAACTGTGAAAGACGGAATCTAAAACCAAAATCCTGAAAATCACATTGTATGATTTTTAAATAATTAATTTGCATTTTATTGCATGAAATAAGTATTTGATGCATCAGAAAAACAGAACTTAATATTTGGTACAGAAACTTTTGTTTGCAATTACAGAGATCAGACGTTTCCTATAGTTCTTAACCAGGTTTGTACAGACTGCAGCAGGGATTTTGGCCCACTCCTAAATACAGATCTTCTCCAGATCCTTCAGGTTTCGGGGCTGTCGCTGGGCAACACAGACTTTCAGCTCCCTCCAAAGATTTTCCATTGGGTTCAGGTCTGGAGACTGGCGAGGCCACTCCAGGACCTTGAGATGCTTTTTACGGAGCCACTCCTTAGTTGCCCTGGCTGTGTGTTTCGGGTCGTTGTCATGTGGAAGACCCAGCCACGCCCCATCTTCAATGCTCTTGTTGAGGGAAGGAGGTTGTTGGCCAAGATCTCACGATACATGGCTCCATCCATCCTCCCCTCAATACGGTGCAGTCGTTCTGTTCCCTTTGCAGAAAAGCATCCCCAAAGAATGATGTTTCCACCTCCATGCTTCATGGTTGGGATGGTGTTCTTGGGGTTGTACTCATCATGTAATACCTCTTTCTCGGGATTTTAGAGTGCAAGGAGTCCATTTCTGGAGATATATTTTGGATATGGGCTAAAAGTCAAGGTCAAAATGAAGGTCAAAGGTCAAACTAAGAAACTTTAATGTATTGTAATTGTTCATAAGACATGATGACGGAGCAAGAGACATCTGACGCACAGTACCATGACCTCTATAGAGACATTGAGCACAATATTACCAGCCATCAGTGGTCACAATCCTCTACTACTCTTCATTATATTCATCTATACCGATCTTCCCTTCGTCGTCTTCGATGTCCATCTGCTTGCTGGTGAAACGACTACAGCAGGCGACTCCTCCCTCGCACTTGCAGTAGTCAGTGCATGAAAGGCCTGCGCTGTTGCAGATGCAGCTTGCCCTGCTGCATGCCTTACCCTCTGTGGTGCAGCTGTAGCTCACTACATTCTGGAGCTCTTGGGGAGCAACTGGCCCTGTTGAGATGGCCGGTGTGATGGTGGAGCCTTCGATGCTCCAGTCAAAGTTGGCAATATCTCGAGCTTCTTCAGGTGGGTCACGTTGGTCCGCTGCCTTCCACAGTAGCATCTGAAGGTGAGCTCGGAGCACGTACATTTGCAGGTTGACATCAGTCGGCGGCAGTTTCTTCATTGGCGGAGGCTTCTTACAGCTGCTGTAGAAGTGAGCACATGCGTCATTCATTGTCGTACAGCGATTCTGTCTGTAGAGGGGTAAGAAGAAGCTGTCTGCTGTCACCTTGAGTTGAGCGTGGGTAGCGCCAGGCTGTCCGAGCACTTGATCGAGACATGGGATGTCTATCTCTCGGAGTTTGAGCGCAGACTTCTTTCCTTTTCCACAGGGCTATGACACCGTATCGCAGCCTGACAGTGCGTGGACCCCAAGAAGCTGGCTGCACTTTCTGGGGCCCAACTGCTTGACGGTTTCGTTGACATCCAGGACATCGCCATTTCACTTTTCCTTTTGAATCTTGGCGACGACCCGCATCCTCGATGTCCAATACACCAGGAGTATGAAGACGTTGGTGTCATCACTAAGGATGCGGATGGTCTGGGCACCGTCTGCCGCCGCCTTCAGCATGTAACCGCAGAGGGTCATGTCTGCCTCAGCATGGGTGATGATACAGTCCAGCTTGTTGATAAGCTGGATGTTGTGTGGAAGGGGGAATCCACATAGGATGTTGTTAAGCAGACTATAGTTCGTGGCATTATGAAGAATAGCTTTTCGGCATGGAAGAAGGCTGTTTGGGGTCAGCCGGACTTCCTTGGCTCTTCCTCTTCTTGTCTGCTTGTGGTCCTTTGCGCTAGGAGCTTCTTGGAAATACCTGTCAAACAGAACGATTTTCTTGGAACCAGGAGGGTAGTGGGCCAGTCGAGCACCGAAGCTTGCAGCCAGATCTCCTGCAGTCCCGATGACTGGCCAGACGACGTGGTACAGCAGCTGGTCGGCGTCAATCAGCACCATGTCTGGAGAAGGTGGAGTCGTGACAGAGACACCGAGACATTTGACGAGCACAGCCTTGTTGCCCTTCCTCAAGCAGCCATACTCGATCAGGGCTGGAGGGACTGGACTCAGCTCAAACTGGAAGATGTCAGCTACCTCCATGCTGTGCTGCTGCCCCAGGACCAACAGCTGACTGAACAATGTATCGATGTCGTAGATGGCCTTCTCCTTGACAGTGACTGCCTTCTTGAGCACCTCCATTGATTTGATCTTCTTCTTTATGTTTGTGTGGAAGTTACTGCTTAGCGAAGAGGAGAACTGCTTGCTCTGCTCACCCCTAATGGCCAGTGCATCCCGATTGTTCACTGTGTCAGGTGCCACTTGGCCATTGCAGATGTTATAGACACCTGGATGCTGCTCATTGAGGGGGTGAGTGTACTTCTCCAGCTCCGCCACGATCTTCTTCCGATAAGCTTCGTCCAGTCTCATTCTTCCCTCTCCTTCCTCCTTGTGATTGTTCTTCTCCTCCCCGTCTGTTCCACCATGCGGCTTCTCCTCGTTCCCAGCTTCACTGTACATATCTTCCATGGCGATGTCAAGGTTGGCGCACACACTAACACCGTTGGCCCACAGCCACTTGCTCGGTGCTCGTCGAAATGCCCTTCATACCTTCAGCGCCCTTCCCTCCCTTGATGTACGACTGCTCACCAAACTGATCTGCTGGCACTGCAGTCCCGCGATCCGAGTGCCGACAGACGTGCGTGCCTGCCAGTAGGTCCTCCTTGGCACGCTGGGGAAGGTGCTCCATCTGTCGCACATACCAACTCAGGTAGCGGGCATAATTGTGGTGACCTGCCGCAAATAAATACAGCAGCATCGCCTTGAGACAGTGCTGCTGGAGGAGGAAGTCACCGTTCCACTCTCCACGCAGGAACATCAGCACCAGCAGTGTAGACTTGACGAGGCAGTCCACCCATAGCCTCTTGGTTGGGTGCTCTGGCTGTCTCCATGTAATGGCTCAGCTCCTGGTATGTATTGGCACCGTTCGAGTAGAAGCTCTGCAGCAGCAAGGTGATGATGAAACAGAATGCCCATAGAGCGTTGGTCCAGGCCTTCCCGTTGACGATGCTGGTGATAAGTCTGGGATCCAAGGGCCAAAAATGTGCAAAATAACACTTTGATGGGACACCCTTGCTGTAAAAAATTTTGCACTTGAATCGTGTTTGTGGGAGTGTAGGACACCAGAAAAGTGACTTTGGCAAGTTGGATCGGATTGCGCTACTTCTCCAGGGACGATTTTTTTACTTCAGCTGGCAAATCCCAATATCGAAAAAACTAGGGGTAGGGGAAATGCAAATCCCTGTATCTCTTGAACCCTGCATCTCACAGTAAAAAAGTACTACTCATTCTTTTTGGTAGACTGTCGGGTTTCCAATGATGTATAACAAAATTTGATTGGATGAACTCTGGGGTCAGGGAGGTCAAAAGGTCACAGAAAGTAGGTCATGATGAAAATCTAGGCCTTACATTAAACAAATTGTAATTTTGCTGCTATGAGAATTTTATTATGTAAACCCTTGGCATAATTGTGTCCTATACATGCCTCTGATGTTTTTGAAAAAGGAAGGTTAGGATTAAATAGCATCTTGCCACTCTATTTAGTGCTATTTCTTAAGCTATTTGTGGAAAAAACGGCAACGGAAAACCCAAAATCTTGGTTTTGGATACCATGAGGTTTTTTCACAGTAATTGATAATGTGACCTAAAAGTTTGTACAACACAATATCTAAACATATGAATGCATTGTTAAAACAATGTTACAGTCATTGTCTATTCCATACAACATGAGCCCCAACCAACTTCGGGGGGGGGGTGGAGGGGGGCATGTAAATGTCCAGCAATTACTGTGTTGTAACTGTGATACAGTTGTGGCAGAAGTGTGATTGCTTTTTGCATCCATGTATTCCCTGCAAATTTGTGAGATAGTCATGGACTCCTGACCATAGGGAATAGACACTAACTCTTATACTAACCATTGAATGGATTTTATAAAGTCTGGGCTATAGTAGCTGGAAATTCTGTACGTCATACATGTACTTGCAATGTCTGATTCACTCTCAGCCACGAAAAAGTCCTATGTTATGGAGTACGACACATGGTAAACTGAGGATGTATAGTTTATTCATCACCATCACTGTCTTCACTCATTAACCGTCCACACTTATCTTGGTCCCCATTGCAGGTGCATGCTATGATGCATGGCACACCCGCTTTTTCACATGGGCAGTTCCTCAGGCAGCTCCGCGTTTTCTTGCATTTGCAGAAAGACAATTTTGCAATGGCAGGTTTTGATGACTTTTTCTTCACGATTGGAAGCAACCTGTCATCTTCCACATACCAACCATATTTATCAGGTGGAAGAAGGACTGGGTTGGCAAGTGTGACCTGTTTGCACAGGCTGATCTGGCAAAGAGACCTTGGAATGTGACAGTGAAACGCGTCTTGGAAGCAACCTGTCCTCTTCCACATACCAACCATATTTATCAGGTGGAAGAAGGACTGGGTTGGCAAGTGTGGCCTGTTTGTACAGGTTGATCTGGCAAAGAGACCTTGGAATGTGACAGTGAAACTCGTCTTAGAAGCAACCTGTCCTCTTCCACATACCAACCATATTTATCAGGTGGAAGAAGGACTGGGTTGGCAAGTGTGACCTGTTTGCACAGGCTGATCTGGCAAAGAGACCTTGGAATGTGACAGTGAAACGCGTCTTGGAAGCAACCTGTCCTCTTCCACATACCAACCATATTTATCAGGTGGAAGAAGGACTGGGTTGGCAAGTGTGGCCTGTTTGTACAGGCTGATCTGGCAAAGAGACCTTGGAATGTGACAGTGAAACTCGTCTTAGAAGCAACCTGTCCTCTTCCACATACCAACCATATTTATCAGGTGGAAGAAGGACTGGGTTGGCAAGTGTGACCTGTTTGCACAGGCTGATCTGGCAAAGAGACCTTGGAATGTGACAGTGAAACGCGTCTTGGAAGCAACCTGTCCTCTTCCACATACCAACCATATTTATCAGGTGGAAGAAGGACTGGGTTGGCAAGTGTGGCCTGTTTGTACAGGCTGATCTGGCAAAGAGACCTTGGAATGTGACAGTGAAACTCGTCTTAGAAGCAACCTGTCCTCTTCCACATACCAACCATATTTATCAGGTGGAAGAAGGACTGGGTTGGCAAGTGTGGCCTGTTTGTACAGGCTGATCTGGCAAAGAGACCTTGGAATGTGACAGTGAAACTCGTCTTAGAAGCAACCTGTCCTCTTCCACATACCAACCATATTTATCAGGTGGAAGAAGGACTGGGTTGGCAAGTGTGGCCTGTTTGTACAGGCTGATCTGGCAAAGAGACCTGAGAATGTGACAGTGAAACGTGTCTTCAGTTGGAGGCAGAGATCGTAGATCCCTTTTGCGAGAAGCAAATAAATGAGCACGGAGTTTATCTAAGGACGTATTAGTCTGCTCTGCCATAAAGATCACAAAAAAAAGCTGCGAGCTTCATTGGTCAACTCATCATTCTGGCCTGAATCGGTGAGGACAAAACTCGAAAATGCTGGCATTTTGCCTTACTGTTGTAGTGCAACTGTTGCTGCCCTCTTTTTGCTCTGTCTGAATGGATAGCTGACTGAATCGCAGCCTGACAAGACATAACAAGTAAGCAAGGTGTCAGTTAACTGCAAAGGGTCCTTATCCACAGCTTCACCCAGTGACTTCACCAAGTCATGAACAGGGAGGAAGAGGTCATTTTTTTTCCACCCATAGCTGTTTGATATTCATTAGCCTGGGAAAATGGTACAATGATAGCAGTGTAATGTGCGTGTCAGTCGCCTGAATGATCACAACACTTTCATCTGGACAGTTCGCTATATGTGCAAAAATTCTCGTGTCTGCCTCCTCATGGGAAGGACAGTGCAGCTCACGAATGGCAGTTGCTCCATTCTTTGTGACACGTATCGCATCTGGCGAAATTCCTAGTACCAGACTGAAGCCATCAGGCGAAGAGGCAATTGACCAACATGATGAGATTTGACAGTATATTTGCCTTGTTAGATGGGTTTGACAGGAATCCTTTACATGCAGGAATGGCCAGAGTGTCTGCCGGAACATACTCGGGTGAGCTCACATCCATTTACCGTCTGCGGCGTTCGTCCCCCTTTAGCCTCTGCAGGCCAAAGTCGTACCTATCACCAATGGAGTGTACCTCCTGACAGTTTACAGGTTTCATCCTCATGATTTTACTCTTGTACCTCTCTTGAAGTTACCCGAATGTACTCACACCTAGAGTCTAAAAACGTTGGATGAATGCCATCGCATCAATAAGATGATCTAACTGTGATGAACAACCGATGGGTAATTCCTTCAAAGGCACCCATGAATCAGAAACGTTATCCTGTAGTGGCACTATAAAGTCTGATTTGGTTCCTTTCCGCATGGTATATTCATCCCTGTCTGGTTCAAACAGATGGCGGGTATTCCAGCCATTCATAACTGAACGCATCAATCCTTGCTTCATCACTTAGATCCTGTGTGAAACAAAGGGCCCTTGTAACTCCACTTTCCTCAGATTGTACTTGTTTGACCTTGTCTTGCTTCTTCTTTCCTTTTTTTCTGCTGTGTTGCAAATGTTGTTATCTTGGGCACACTGATTTTGTCAGCATTGGTAGAACTGGCAAGTTTTATTGACTCTACCCCACGTTGCTTTGCTTCTAACAGTTCCGGTGAGCTAAGTGTTTCTCCTGTAGAAATATTGATGAGCTTGTCAGTCCCAACAGCATCTGAAAATGGGTTTCTCATTTTTTTCTGTTTCCGTCAACTTGATTTTCATCATTTTGTCTATGTCATCTTTGGTCATTTTGTCATGATGGTCTGACTGTGGGCAGTCCATGTGGATCATTTCTTTGACATACTCTGATACAGAAGTCAAATATGGCAATGTTTTGATGTACTTCTCACGGGTAGCCTCATCCTGGGTTATTCCTTTGAACAGACTTGTCTTGCCCTCTTTATTGTATGTTTGTTCCAATGCTAAATCAGTCCAAACTCCATTGAAACCTCCCTCTGTTACATGGACACTAAAGTTCCCTGCCTCAAATGCCTGGTGCACTTCTGGCACTGACTGAGGGAGGTTATTCATCTCATTCAAATAAATTGGCAGGCAAGACATGTATTTACTGTGACCTGAGGATACAGTGTATGGCAATATGTTTTGGGCCTCTTGTGAATGCTGCTTCCACAAGCCAACCCTCTCGGCATGGATGTATCGCTTGATTATGAGAACCATTTCGATGTACATGTTCCAAAATCTAGCTGTCATGCCCAGTGTGTGCTCAAAGTCCCTCCAAAGGTTTTCTAGTGTTGCCAGATGTCTCAAGACCTCATCCACAAATTCCGAAACTTTCTGCTTGTCCTTCATATCAAACGCATTTCTCAGATTTTCCAGCGCTGACGACACGACAGAAAGGGCTTCAACATCATTTTCTTTGGCCAGCCATCTCTCAAAGGACTCCCACTTGAGTATGAACATTGCTTCACAGACCCATGAATGGTACCGCACCATCTTGTAATAGTCCTTTCCACCTATTACTTTGTTAGCTGTGCCTCTCCTGCAGGTGTCACTTGAAACCAGTAGGTCTTCGATGCCACTCTCCTTCCTGAAAAAGCCGATGGAGCCCAGGAAGTTTTGTGCAATGTGGAAACCTCCTAAGCGTACTATGACATCCTTGTATTTCTCCGGTTCTTTTACTACCAAGCCCTTTATTATATCATAGATTGCTTGGTCACAAGTGATGACCGTTTTTGGCTGCCCAAGCTTCAGGCTCACTGACATGAAGTAATCCAATGAGGTTTTGACAACATCAGGACTTGTCGGAGTTTTGGGATACAGTGGGCCATAACCAATTGTTGTTTTTGGCGCTTCTTGCCCAGCACTAAGTTCGAAGAAACTGTTCCAAGTTGGAGAAGAAATAGACACGCTATCTTCTACAATGGTCATCATTCGGGTTGGAAACATCCGTAAAAGAAACCAAACGATGTTTTCATCAGCTAGAGTGCCACTTTCTTTGTCATCACCCTGACAGATTTCAATACCATGCGATGATCTGGCTTGTTTTCTGTCCTTCAACGCAAGATTACTGTCCACAGGTACAAACTTTTCTGGTGCATTGATAGTTAATTGCTTTGTTTTTTTTGACTAGAACCATTCCAGCCTGCTCAACGTCAGGTCTTTCTCAGTACTGGTAAATGATATTGGTAGTGGCATCAAGGCTGCCACCATCCTCTGTGTGAGAATGGAAATTTAAGTTGTCTAGTGCAGACTGTGTAAAATCCCCAGGAATAACATTAGTTGGGTTGAATATTCCTTCCCTCTCTTCTGTCTCAGAAATATCATTTGCCATTGTTGTGAGGTATCGCTGAGTGGCGGCATAACTAATGCCATTTCCAAATCTGTTCATCATTGTTATTAGGTTTTTGCTCTGCACTTGTTTAAGAATATGAAGACCAACCCCAATGTGTTTTGGGAGTGGCTGGTTGCTTAATTATCCCATAACATCCTGCGCTAAGTTCAGAACTTTCTCATTTTCGTCTTCAGGAATCTGAACCTTTCCCCCTTCATCTGTAGTTTCATTACAGTTTGTTATCAACCATGCCAAATTATATACAAATCTACAGGAACTTGATTAGATGCTTCTTTGTAAGAAATCTCAATTGCAGTCCCCTGAACTTGAGGCAAACCTTTTTGCAGCCTGTTTTATTTCCATAGCTGCAAGTGCTTTGCAGAGGATATGAACTACCTGATACATTTGTAATAAAATTGTCACCATCATAATCATCATCTGGCAAAAGTTGACATTCGTCAACTTCAGCCTTGAGCCCCACAACCTCATCACAAAGTTCCTTGGTGGTCAAAGAAGAGGAACAAATTAGAGTTCCATTGTTCAAAGTAATGAGCTGAATGTCGGCGCAAAAATTATCCAAAAATCGTTTTGTCAACCTATCAGTTCTATGAGGCCGCTGTGCAGTATTACCATGCTGTTTCGAGATTTCATCATACCGTTTTGAAAGCTGGCGAATGTAATAGACATGCCTGTCAATCATAAGTCCTGATGTAACCTCAGACAGAAGTGTTTGAAACACCTGGTCATGCAAACTTGGGTCTCAACTTTTATTTTCACTTTTGCTACGTTCACTCATAAACTTGTTCATACACCTCACATGATAGTGGAAATCATTTGCAATTAAGTCGAGGCACTGGTCACCAAAACCATCAATTTTGAATCGAATATCCTTGTTAGTAAGTTCCTTTGAGTTTTTATGAATAGATTTCTGTCTCTCTATTGTACTAACTATTATCAATGTTCTGTCCCCTTTTGAATCACGTTCCTTTTCACACAGAAAACACACAGTTTTTAAAGTCTTTTTGAAATCCATGGAACTTGTTCTGTCTCCTTTACTGGCTCCCTCTGAAGTTTCCCCACAACCTTGCTCATCCTTTGCCCGTTTCGCAGAAATTACATCATCGAGGGACCTTTTCTGTGTTGCAAATTGTTGCACTGCGACACTTTACGTGGCACAGGGGATTGTTTGACAGGAAATCATCTGCGTCCTGAAGGTCACCCCACAGTCTTTGATGCACCTCGTCTTTCCTGATTTCAACAGCATTCTTAAATGTTTGCAGACCTCTTTTGGTTAGCTTGTGCAGAGACCCCTTGTCATCACATACTGTTTGGCAGACCAAACATTTTGAATCGTCATTTTCGATCAGAAAAGTCCTTTTTCCTTTACCTTTCACTGTTATTACAGGCTCCATTCTTTAATATGAGGGCTGTACCTGAGTGAAAAAAGGAGAAAACATCATTAGGTTATGGTAGATATAGGGGGAAGCATGAATGATACTAGCATATTAATTTTATGCGAATATAATTAATTAAGAAAATACAGAATTTTATGGATTTCTGAAAAAAATGACCCCCCAAATAAACTCAAAATAAAGAGGCAAAATGTTTCTCAATCCTAACCTTCCTTTCCCAAAAACATCAGGGGGATGTAAAGAACACAGTAATATCAAGGATTGCTTTATCATAGCACTATGAGGCAGAAAAATTACAATTTGTTTAATGTAAGGCCTAGATTTTCAGCATGACCTACTTTCTGTGACCTTTTGACCTCCCTGACCCCAGAGGTCATCCAATCAAATTTTGTTATACATCATTCGAAAGCTGGCATTCTACCAAAAAGAATGAGTAGTACTTTGTTACTGTGAGATGCAGGGTTCAAGAGATACAGGGATTTGCATTTCCCCTACCCCTAGTTTTTTCGATATTGGGATTTGCCGCCTGAAGTGAAAAAATCGTCCCTGGAGAAGTAGCGCAATCCGATCCAACTTGCCAAAGTCACTTTTCTGGTGTCCTACACCCCCACAAACATTATTCAAGTGCCAAAAATTTCACAGCAGGGGTGTCACATCAAAGTTGGATTTATGGGCCTTGGATCCCAGACTGGATGCCACCAAACGCTGTGCTCATGAGAACGTCCATTCCAGATGCCTTCATCAGTGTCCCTATACAGCCCAGGAAACTCATGAGAGTGTGCATCATGCCCGGGTGAAGTATAAGGTTGGTCCAGCGCTGAGGGTCGTTCCATTGGACGATGCATGCAGTCTGATACAGTTGGAGGTCGACTGAGAGGTGGGTGTTGTGCATCCCGAAAGTATTGTCCTTTCGAGATATACAAGCGAAGTCAGAACAGTGTCAGGGTTAGCAGGCGGCGAGTCGATCATCGGTCCGAACACCACCAGTGTCTTGGGCTTCTGGGCAGAGCCCGCTTCCAGGTCTTGCTGAGCATTGAAGCCTGCCCACTCGACCGGCTTGTCGATCTTGTGGACTTGTGACAGCCACACAGCGTCTCGCTGCTGACTGAACCTGACTGCAGCGGACTGAAGCTGCGACTCTTCAGTGCGACTCTTCGTCGGAAGCAGAGGTGGGTTCAGCTTGGAAGGCCCTGTGTAGTGCTCCAGTGTCTAGCCTGGTGGGTGAGTCGCAGAGAGGACGCCTCGTGTTTCTTGGGTCGAGGGATCTTGAGCTGCATCACGCCAATGTTTCCTGTCTCGATGATGCCAGCAGGATGCTAGGTGAGCTCCATGACCATGGCATGGGTGTTCTTCATCCCATTGGGGCTCACGATGTACAAGTCATAGTTGTCAGCCTAGCTGAAGATAGGGCCGAACTCCATGCTCAAGCCAAGTTTCTTGTGGTAATCTGACTGGTTGTCCAACACGAACTTGGTCACTGACTTGCGGAAGCGCAGCACTTCGTCGTAGGTGCTTGTGATGCTGTGCTCATTGAGAGTCTTGATGAGCTCTGAACTGCCATGCTTGTGGTGTAGTTTCACAGCCAGCCCGAGTGTGGTGTGGTTTCTGCCAGCACTGCCAACGTGCTGCTGAATTCACTGAGCCAAGATCAGTGACGGCTTGGTGATGGCGCCCCTGATACGAGGCTAGAGACTTGTGTAAGAAGAGTCACAGTGGTGCTCTTGATGACCTTGTGACAAGCATAGTTACTGAGGTTGTAGTCTCCAGGTCAAGGTGTCGCCGTGACCTCGCTCCGGATCTTCCTCACCAGCTTCTCCAACTCGTCGTCGTCGCCCTTGCTCTTGCTTATCTTGACAATTTTGAAAAACTTTCCGAGGCTGGCTTTAAATCCAACTATGCTGTCGCAGCCCTTGATGTGGAGCATGAGCAGCTCGTCGCCGAAATGGGCCGTGACGCTGGACATGAACTGTCTTCTTGACACAGTGCCCGAGGCAGAGAGGTACATGGAGTACAGCTCCGATGTCGTCCACATCTCTGTTGCGTTCTCAGCCATCATCGAGACTACGGACCTCAGCGCCTCCTCCACAGGTGCCATGATGGAGGGACGGTGCAAGGGAACAACACAGAAATTATTGTAACAGGGGACATGCTTATGTACGCCAGCAGCAAGCAGATCAATGACCCAACTGAGTCTAGATACGACCTTTTTAGCCCACTGGTCCTGTCTCTCATCACACAGGTTCTCTAGCTGTTGCTTGAACATGATAGCACTACCCCTATTTACAGTTGTACACTGTCTGACCACCACCCACCTGTGTGGGTTCTTACTGTCTTTCAGCTTACACTCATTCCCATACAACAGACAGTTTCTGTCTGTTGTATCGGAATGAGTGTAATGATGTTGGGCGTAATACGACGATGTTGGGCGTAATACGACGATGTTTGGCGTATTACACGACCTTCAAGGTCATCAAGATCAAAAGTTGAAAATTGGCCAACATCTAAGATGGGGGTGGCCGCCATCTTGAATTCTGAGAAATGCTCAACATTGCATAAGCAGCAACCAAGCTAATTTGGCTCTCCTAACTATATAGAACACATTTCCATGAAAAAAAAGTTCGCAATAATTAACATTGCAGGGTCTCATAAAGGACATATTGTTGTGCGCCGGGATTCGATGGCGATAAATGACCACTGGGGGGGGGGGGGGGCAGTAGAGTCGTCTCCCACCAAACACCTGGAATTTTGGTCGTGACTCTCGGACAACTCCGAAAGTTCATGGGTCACTTAGAGGACCGTGGTCGCCAATATTTTGACGGCGTGAGGTAGGGTTCACTTGTCTAATTCCAATTTACCTCAGTATTCACGCCGTCCAACTACCGGGGAAACCACACCCTCGGCCAACTTTGTCCGAATCGAGTCGCTATCACCGACTCGGATCCCGCGTAACCGAGGGGAAGTTACCAAAGCCGTGCTGGACCAAATGAACATTTTTACGGCATGAACGGCTTTATTATTTCTCAATACGCACCTTGCTAGGCCAATGAAGGAAAGCACAGAGAACGAGCTGGTACATTTAACAGGGGTTTATTTTACAAAGAATAATCGGGGAGGGGAACACGAAAAGAGCAGAGATATCACGAATAAAATGCAGGCAATGTACAAGCAAACGAAAGCACTTACACAATTTCTACTTGCAGACGGGGCCCACGGACACACACACACACACACACACACACACACACACACACACACACACACACACACACACACACACACACACACACACACACACACACACACACACACACACACACACACACACACAAGAAACTGGACCCCATGGGTTTATTCGGTAGGGCCGGGCTGGGGTACCTGTCCCGCCTCGTGCGGTCACACCGACTCGAACCACCACAGTGGGACTCGAACCCACGACCCGAAGTCCATGGCCCATGACCCTGGCTGCTCGAGCACCACCACACTGTTCGGTCACCACCACCACGGTGAGCCACTGCAAAGGACCGCAGACCGCTCGAACCACAATCCTGCAGAACACCAATCGAGACCAAGACCGCCGACCACTATTGCCACGATCCCTCTCAGCCGAAAAGCTGGTCCAGACAACCACTCTACCCTTCTGAGGTGGGAGGGTCTCTTCCCCTCACCACTTGCCTCCTGATTGGATGAGGGGTTGTCGGACGACTCATGGTCACCTCCCGATTGGCTGGGGCACGTGTGTCATGCTCGCCCTTCACTCATTGGCTGGAGGAAACGGTCCATGCCCTTCCTTGGGGCGGAGCCTCGATCCGAAGGGACGGAGGCTCCACCCATGCCTTCAGCCAAAAACACGTGGGCAATGGCGACCAGGTTAAGTGAGGGTGGTGTCGTTGTTGTTGTTGTTGTTGATGAGGATGTAATAAACCGACTATAAAATAACTCGTAGCGCACACATGTAATTCCTATTAGACAGAAGGAGGGATTCTAACTAATAACACATACTTATCGAAATAACTGAACTGCGGGGACTCTGGCTGTCTGTGTGCACAAGGTTTCCAAATCCGTAACAATATTAGGGTGGCAACTGGACTATAAAGGATTATTCGAAACATTTATTACAGAAATAACTACACTGAAGGACCTACGCACGTGTCGTGAGTGCACATTTGCTATAGCAGTTTTTCAAAACGGCAACAATATTTTGTGGGTTATCCATGCCTATGAGTGGTTCCCTGGTTACCTTATCCAGCCGCAATGAGGTGAGTGCCCAGGGGTATTGCCCCTATGTTTTTTTTTTCAGGTTCTGCTCATCTTGGTTGGTGGCTTAGGGAAAAGTCCCACATGGCAAAGAGAAAAGTCCCACATGTCAAAGAGATAACGAAGTGAGTGAAAGGACAGAACGGAAGATTCAGAAACAAGAGGAGAGAAACGAAAAAAAATAAAAATCACGAGCTGGTCAAACACATGGAATGTCTTTCTATCCTGGCAAATCTCACAATCGGGCAAATCTCTGAAATGATTGTATGGAAAACTCTCCCATCTACTTTCTTAACAATCCTCTTGGAAATGTTCAGTCACTCAAAGTTTTGGGCCTCACTATCAGCTACAATCTTTCTTTAGCAAACTACACTTCAAAGTTGGCCTACAAAACCAGACGTAGAATGGGCACCCTCAACTTAACCAAGTCTTTCCTTGGAAAATCAGAGCTACTCAGAGCCTATAAAGCCTTCATCATTGGTCAATGGTATTGTTCTCTCGACTATGGGCTGGTGCCTTCGCCTCACACATTGGTCAGCTTGATGCCATGGAAACCAATTCCTTCAAGATAATTCGAATCTCTTGCAATGACGCTGAGACTTGGTCGAGAGACAAAATATAAGGAGACTTGGAGAAATAAGGGATATGGATAAGAATTGGGGCGAGGAGAGGATACAGAGGGTGAAAAAGATAGTTACAGCTGCAAACTCTTAGGAGGGAAAAACTGGAAACTAAATGAGGTTGTTTGGGGAGGGTGAACAGGGGTAGAAAAGATGGTTTTTGATGGGGGATGATATGAGATGGTGGTGAACAGCTGCCTTGAAGAATTGAAAGGACGAATGAGATGGAAGAGATTGTGAAAGTTGCTTTCACAGGTGGGGAAAAAAAGAGGAAGGAATGAGTGGAGATGAGCAGTGATTCTGGATTTTGGGTGTTTCACCAGAAAGGGGTTGTGAGAAGATCGGCACTGTACAGAAGCCTGAGGGACAGAATATGGAGAGAATAGAAGGTGTAAAACCAGAAAGGAGACAGTCGATGACCGAAAGACCACCGACATGTCTGTGATGGGACAGTGATAGGCCAAACGACCTTGTTGCTGGTGTGCACCCCCTCCCTCCCTCTTTCTCCTGTCCTTTTGCTCTGTTACATCATGATCCGTTCTATGTTCTAGCTCCTCTCCTTGCCTTGCCTTTGTATATAAAAACATAGGGGCAATACCCGTGGACGCTCACCTGGTAGCGGCTGGATAAGGTAACCAGGGAACCACTTGGTAGGCATGGATGACCGACAAAATATGTAACGGTGAAGAAAGTACATACCTGTGGAATTTTTTTTTAATGCCATTAACAAACTTTGGTGCATCACAGGTGATAAAGGTTGTGGTAAAGTTTCATCGCAATTGTGTATGTAGTTTCAGAGAAGAAGTTGCAAGTATGAGGGCCAGTCAATAGGTAACCTTAAAATGGTGAGATAAATTCGAGAATGTAATGGGTGTAGTTATAGATGACATGTTATATCTATGGGTAAGAGTCATGTTTTGCTTGTTTTACATCTGGCAACATTGAGTGTATGACGTCGGTCAAGCAGTTCCAAAATGGCGGCTCCCTTAGAAGCATACATCAGGAAGGAACAACGTTCTGTCATCCATTTCTTGGGAAGTGAGGGTGTGAATCCCAGTGAAATCCATCACAGAATGAAGATGCAATATGGTGACGCATGTTTATCACTGCAGCAGGTGTATGACTGGGACAGGAAGTTTAAAAGTGGAGTGTTCAGTGTGGCAGACGCTGCTCGCTCGGGCCAGTCTCACACAGCCGACACACCAGAAATTATTACAGGAGTTCAGCGTGTGTTAAGGGAAAACCGTCACATTACGCTGAATGAAGTGGTCTCCAAATTGAACATGAGCCATGGTTCAGCACACCATATCATTCACAATGTGCTGGGGTTCCACAAAGTGTGTGCAAAGTGGGTGCCGAGACAACTCATCAGATCAAAACGTCGTGGACTCCTCACTGCTAGTGTTTTGCTGCAGCATGACAATGCTCAGCCCACACTGCCCGCGCTCCAGCTGCAACAATCGAGAACGGACATTTTGAGTGTCTTCCTCATCCTCCCGACATGTCGGACCTCGCCCCATTCGGATTATCATCTATTTGGGCCACTTTGAAGAGGTGCTTTGTGGAAACACTTTCTGATCCGATGAGGAGGGTCAAGAGGCGGTGCACGAATTCCTACACAAACAGCCAAAATATTTATTTTCTCGAAGACTCCAGGCCTTGGTAAAGCACTGCAAAAAAAATAAATAAATGCATTGAACGCAATGCAGATGATGTTGAAAAATAAGTTGTTACACACGTACATGCAATAAACAATTTGTGAAAAATATTTCAAGGTTACTTATTGACTGGCCCTCGTATTTGCAATTTGACGGATGGACGGACGCACTCACAGTCAGACGATGCACCATTACATCGGCTCCCTGGAACTACGTACCAGGTGAACTAAAAAGAGTAACTGATTTTTCAAGGAAAGACTCAAGTTTGAAATTTTTGGGAATATTCCTATCTGAAAGGTGTCTCCTCTCTGAAAAGCAATTGATAGATACATGGAGGGAAATAGAGGAACTTAGTGAATCACATTAATTTAGTGAGAGACTAGACGACCCGTGAACCCGTTGGGTTCCCGTTGTGACAGAGGTTGATGAAAAAAAACATCATTTCAAGGGAATAAAAAAAAGATAACTCCAGCGAACTGTACCGCTGAGGTTGTTTGAATCGATCAAAAATACTCCCGAAGGGTACTTGACTGAATGGGGAATTGATTTTTTAAATAATTTTTTCTTTGCCCGATTTTAACGAAACTTGATACTGCACACCGCAGGAGAATGGTAAGACGGCCCTAAAATTTTTGCGCTATCGTGTACGGTTTTGGCTGTATTTCGGGAACATACATACATACAAGATGAGAGTTTTAGTAATACATAGATATAGATGATGTCATTGCCACACATCATGTAATAAAATGTGCAATATTGAGCTCATTTTTTTCGTTTGATGCTCTTGTTTTAGATGTCCAAGAATCCAGACAAGTTGGATGTGATGGCCTATCTGGAACGCATAAACTACAAGGGTCGTTGTGAGCCAAATATTGATTGTCTGCATCAGCTACATGCTGCTCACCTGACCTCGGTACCTTTCGAGAACCTGAGCATTCACTGTGGAGAGGATATTGTGCTGGATCTACCCCTGGTTTATGACAAGGTAAAAAGTTATTCAATTCCAAATATTGACCAACATTTCGAATAAGATAGTTTGGTGGCTTAGTGAAATTATCGTTACATGCCGGCTAAAAGTGTCATTTTTTTTCACTGAAGGATCGCGTGCAGCCATAATGTCGGAAAATCCATGGCTGCAAAAAAAAAAAAATTAAAGTATGACGTGAATATGACGTCATAATTACGTCATTTTCACAAATGCATTTCATAAAGCATGCAGTTTAGGTCAAAGGTCGTTATATAGATGGGAAATGTGCCATTTGATAACTGGAAACTCCCACTGGATCATACTTTCAGAAAATATACGCCTCTGGGGAAGAAAACGTACGTTAAACGTCAAAATGACGTCATAACGATATCCTCTTGACGTTATTTTCACATATTCATAAATAAAAGCTGAAAATCTTAAAGGTTACTCCCAACAAATGAACTAATTATTTTTGTGCTGTTCAAATTATATGTTGAGCTGCTGTGTGGTTATTATGTAATCACTGGAATCATGGTAATTACCTAATTTGAGTTGATAATAGTCATTATTATCACGTGTATGTGTTTCTCGACGCTTTATGCTTAGCTCCTGTGTGTTCCCACTGATCAAACGCCACCGTTGATCGGTTCGTTGCATCATCGATCAGACGAAGACTTCTGAAGACCTGCGTTGTCCAATGAAAAATCGTTGAGACGTACATACAAGTGAATTTTTTTGGAGAATGTTGAATAATTCCAAGCTCTTGATTCAGATCCCATGGAATGTGCAAGGGCAAAGAGGCGGAAGAATCGACGGACTGTCTGCATGGTCAACGTGGTGTTCTTATCCAGCGGTGACGTAAGCCTTCTTGCACTTTGCCGAGAACCCCTTTAAGATGATCACTTCCTCGTCACCTCATTTCCTCACCTTGGAAAGATTTACAGTGCTGCTGTATGATAAGACCAGCATCATGGGTTTTGTTAATGAAGCGTGCCGTGAACTGTTCAGCAAGAAAGGAAGAAGTCTGGAGACCATTCCCCCACTCAGGTATCTTTATGTGGAAACAAGACCGACCATCCACGTAAACAAATCTTGTTGTTGCTATGATATGATGTGATTTGATTGTATAATAACTATGTCTTTTCGGTAATCATTGAGTTGCCTTTTCCTTCAGGATGCCCTACTTCAACACACAAAGCGAGTTGTGTATCGGAGTGGTATCTGGATGAAAAGTCAAGCAGCTGTTCAATTTATTCCGAAGCGAGAGGGATGAGGATGGATGAAAGACGTGACGACATGGACACATGTCTGGATGACTATTGATGAAGCAGCTAGGGCTGCAAGCTCAGTGAGCTGATCAATGTGGATGCAAGTCAAAGAGAGGATGCATTAACTGCAAATGCTCGAAGGCAGGACTTCCATGTACAGATCTATGTTCCTGTAAATGTGAAATCTGAAATTCAAACACAATATCAAATCTTAATCCAGGTTGTGTGTAGGAATGTTGTGATCCTGGTTTTTGACTTTTTGACAAACAGTATGGCTTTGACTTTTGCTTCGTTAAGATCACATGCCAGGACAATGAACAAATGATTGATATAGCATTGACGAGAATCTTCTTTGAACACTGATATTTCTAAGCAAGCGATGAATTGGACAGTTACTTTAAGGAGTTGGCTCTTTACGCACGATCAAAATACAATTTGAATTTGGAGACAGAGAGGAGAAATGTTCTCACTGGAATTTAATTGGCTTTTACTGAGAACTAAAGCACCAAAATACTAAATTAATCTCATTGTTTGCCTGTAAGTCACTTTGTTTTACACTGAACATTCTCCATATATCCTGAATTATTTCACTGAATAACTTGGAACATAAATGTACAATCAATGACCAACACATTGCACAATTACAGCCATTACACAAACAATGAGCCAACTCACACTCGGCGTAGATTTGTAAAACAAATGTAACAAGAAGGGCAATCGGTAGAGCACATACCTCCAGCACATAATGCCGAATCCACGAGAACATATCGGGCCCATATCATTTTTGGCCCTGTCTCTCAACGGTGAAGAATCATTTAAAAAATTCTGTTATTTGGATCCAGATCTGGATGTTCACCAAAATCTAATCAGTTCATCCTTGTCACACACCCAACCTGCCCACCAAACTTCATCCGGATCTGTCCCCAACTTTTTGAGATATCCTGCACACAGACAGACAAACAGACAAACAAACAAGAAGACGTAATGCAAAGCACGATACTTGCAAAATCCAAAAAACAAGTTCGACCTCAAAAATAATTGGTGGTTGAATTCAATGACCAAATATGCAACTCCTCTTCAAATTTCAAGTCAATGGGATGAAAATTGAGGATTTTAGAAATCCCACCGAAGTTGCTGACCTTTGGCCTATGTTGACCTTTTGACCTTAAAAACAATAGACTTCTTCCATTTGACAAACTCTACCACGTGGTGAAGTTTCGTGAAGGTCGGTTTAAAAAACGTGACCTGTAGGAAACAGACAGACAGCCAAACAGACAGACAGACAGACAAACAGACAGAATAACAAAATCGACTAACCAATATACTTGAAAAATCTTCGATTTTGCAAGTAACAAGAAAGATGTCATACAAAGGACGATACTTGTGAAATCAACAAGCTCAAATGAGCTAAGATACTCGTCCTCTTAATGATGACGTCATAAAACCGAATATGACGTCATTGTGATGTATCAGGTTTGCGATAAATTATCTGTGCTAATGCCTGGCTTGATTCCCGCAAACAAAATTCAAACAGCTTGCCTAGTTTCGGAGATAATGGTATAGGCGATTTCCATTAGAGGCGATATTATGACGTCAACTTTTTTCTTGGAAGAATTTCCAAAATCGGAGATGGTTACTGCCTGCACGTGGGCTTTCTGCATATACGTGGCAAGTTTCACGAAGATCCGATGAAAACTCTGCGTTGTGAAACAAAAAATATGAATGACGTCATAAAAATTGATATGACGTCATAGTGATGTATCATATGTGTGGTAATTCATCTCTGCTAATGACTGTTCGATTCCCACAAACAGAATTCAAAAAGCTTGCCTAGTTTCAAAGATAATTTTTTAGGCGATTTCCATTAGAGGAGATATTTTGACGTCATAACTTTTTTTCAAGTAGGAATTTTCAAAATCGGAGATGGTTACTGTCTGCGCAGGGTATTTTTACATATATATGCCAAGTTTCAGGAAGTTTCAATGAAAACTGTAGGCTGTGAAACAAAAAAGTCCATAAGAAGAAGATGAAGAACAACAACGTGAGTAAGACTTAGGCCTAAGTCACATTTGCTCTACGGCGAGGATACGGCGGCCATACGCCCTCTGAATTGACAGAAACGTGCGGCGGCCGCAGAGTATCTGAGGTGGCCTCAGCGTGGCCCTACGCCATATTATAACGCGGAGTTATAACTTTTTTCATTTCTACGTTCGCCGTAGCAATTCGACAAGACGAAACAAAAGAAATGGTAAAAAAAAAATAAACATTAACCCATTCGTTACCGTCCATCTGGCCACACGTTCGCCTTAGGGCCCCCTGCGGTCGCCTTGCGGGCACCTTGAGGCTACCTTGCGTCTGCCTTGAAAATTCTATGGCCACCGCAGGGCCCCCTTGAGGTCACCGTGCGACATCAAATCAAAGACCGTACGGCAACCCCACGTTTTCGGTTTCCACAATTTCTAAGACCTAAGGCCTAAGTCACATTTGCTCTACGGCGAGGATACGGCGGCCCTATGCCCTCTGAATTGACAGAAACGTGCGGCGGCCGCAGAGTATCTGAGGTGGCCTCAGCGTGGCCCTACGCCATATGACTATATTTTACAGGCCGTAAGGTCGCCGTGGAATTATAACGCGGAGTTATAACTTTTTTTCATTTCTACGTTCGCCGTAGCAATTCGACAAGCCGAAAAAAAAAAAACTGGTAAAAAAAAAAAAATTACTCATTCGTTACCGTCCGTCTGGCCGCACGTACGTCTTAGGGCCCCCCTGCGGTCGCCGTGCGGGCACCTTGCGTCTGCCTTGAAAATTCTATGGCCGCCGCAGGAATGCCCTAAGGTCACCGTGCGACTTCAAATCAAAGACCATACCGCAACCCCACGTTTTCGGTCTCCACAATTTATAAATACGCCGTGCGGCTCCCGGAAAAATAAAAACATATGTGACTGCTACATTGTGTGACCGTGGAAATACTGCGGCCGCCGTATAATTGCTCATGGCCGTAGATTTTGGAGACCCCACGGCCGCCGTGGAAAATGTGACCTTGACATTAGAGATCCTCCACGAGGATCTAAAAATAAACAATCGTTGCCCTGGAAACAGCAATTTGGTAATTTGGAAAATTTAATCCATCAAGTGTTTTACACGATGGAATGTTGTGCAAAACAAATTTGGTTGATACATTTCATAATTGATGCCTAATCAATGTTTTACATGTTTTGGATGGCATCAACCTTGACCTTTGACTTATTTTGACCACATTCTTGACTCATACACTAAACATACATACAAATAAGCAGGGTAAGTTTCAATCTGATATCTTGAAAACTTCATGATGTTTGGCAATAATAAAATAACAAAAAAAATCTCATTTCATTATAATGGGGTGAAATTGTAGTCATGGACACCATTTTCTCGTTGCCATGTGGGACTTTTCTCTTTGCCAAATGGGGCTTTTCTCGTCGCCATGTGGGACCTTTCTCTTTGCCATGTGGGACTTTTCTCTTCGCCACGTGGGGCTTTTCTCTTCATCACGTGGGACCTTTCTCTTTGCCATGTGGGACTTTTCTCTTTGCCATGTGGGACCTTTCTCTTTGCCATGTGGGACCTTTCTCTTTGCCACGTGGGACCTTTCTCTTTGCCATGTGGGACTTTTCTCTTCGCCATGTGGGACCTTTCTCTTTACCATGTGGGACTTTTCTCTTCGCTACGTGGGACCTTTCTCTTTGCCATGCAGAGTTTTTCTCTTCGCCATGTGGGCGAGGGCAGGACCGGATTTACTTTCTTGTGGGCCTAGGCCAAACCTTATCAGTGCCCCCCCCCAATAATATATATATATATATATATATATATATATATATATATATATATATATATATATATATATATATATATATATATATATATATATATATATATATATATATATATATATATATATATATATATATACTAGCGATACCCGGGCACATGCACGGGATAGCAGTACAACAAAGCTGGATAGCAGTACAACAAAGCTGGTAGCAGACGACAGACCGTACACGGGAAATGACAAAAACACGCATTGTGCAAAATGCATGTGGAACTATGGAACGCCAATACTTCCCAAACATTGTCGGCATGTCCGCTAAGAACCACAGCAATTTCATAGGGATCGTGTGACGGCGAGCCGAGTTTTTAGTGTGCAAGCTTGGTCTTATAATAGGTATATATATATATATATATATATATATATATATATATATATATATATATATATATATATATATATATATATATATATATATATATATCATAATATTGTAATGAAAAAAAAGAATTACAACATAATGTAACACATCAATCATTTTTACTCAAATTAGTTCCATACCAAGTACATCAAAGTAAATCAACTTCCATATCATGTACATCTCACACATAGGAATAATGGGAAATACAATGAAACTGAAGCATAATAAATTACAATGAAATACAATGCATACAATGCATAATAAAAAGTATACAATGAAACCGATCAGAGAACCCACAAGTCCCCGGTGGGGGCCCCCAGTGACTGGTGGGCCCTAGGCCAATGGCCTATGTTGCCTATTGGAAAATCCGGCCCTGGGCGAGGGCGCCACCTTCTACCAGGTAGAGCCTTAAGTTTCGTGAAAATCAGAGTAAAAATGTGACTTGTAGGTGATTGACATTCAGACAAACAGAAAAACAGAAAAACAGAATAACAAACCAGTCCAACCAATATATTTGTTAATCTTTGATTTCGCAAGTAACAACCAAACAAACAGGTGAAAACATAACATCCATCCACCTTGGGTGTCAGAGGAAACCGTCTTCCACCAGATTTGAGGAAAAATGTCCAACCAGCCACACCCAGTTAAAGAAAAACAGTTGTTGTTTCATATATAGCCTTGGGCTGCTGGTTGCATCATTTTCTGGAATCTCAATATTCGTTTGTGCTGTGACTAGCTCTGTCAGTGCGAGCGGCAAATTTGATTGGTTGACATGGTGTAAAATAGTGTCCAAGTACTGCTAAACTGGAGGTTTTTGGAAGTGTCAACAAGGTGATTTGTGATATCAGTGTTCAATTATATAATTCAATCAAAATAAAATAAAGGTTTTAAAGACTGTAGAAAAAAACAACTTTTTTCAGAAGCTTACCCCTATGGACACACCTTCTTTTACACCACCTTATTAAACACATTAAATTTGTTCATCGTGCTTGTTTGTGTCCTTTATGGAATCCCTAGAAACAGTTAGGTTCCTGTTTGGAATGATTTTCAATTCGATTTGATTGCCAGGCAGGCAGACAGAAACAATCACCTTACTTCTCTGTGTGTGTGCACCCTTGGGACAAAATTCCATCCAATTTACCAAATTTGGAGGCAAAGTACTGTTAAACTGCAGGTTCGTGTTCCAATTAATGTTCTGATTTGTGTTCAACAGTATTCAAAACATAACATTAAATTGAAATTAAGTAGTTCCTCAATCATAGACTGACGTATGCAGACAGACAGACAGAGTGAACTAATTGCGTAACCATTGGTCGATGCATTTGGTTGTTCGCTTACGCTTTGTAAGCAGGGTAATTATGACTACAGAAGAGTCTGTGGCCAAGAGCATTAATCGCTGCATAAAAATGGTGAAGGGGGGGAGTTTGTGCATAGCGCAAAGCCAATACTGGTGGGGTCCGCAGCCCTTAGGCAGGCCCAGGAGCACTTTTTGGACGAATGTGCCATTTTTTCTGGAAAATTATTGGATGGCGATGGGGTGGTTGGGGGGGGGGTTTGGGGGTGGGTTGGGGTCAATTTAATTTTGTGTACCATACAGTCCAAAAAATATCGAAATAGGCAAAAAAGGAGTCGGAACAACAGTCAAATGATCTAAAATCAAATTAAGTGAGCTAGTGATGTGAACAGTACCTGCATGTCGAAATCGACACTCCAAGCTGCTAACGTTTTTCCAAGACGGGAAAAAGCCAAATAAAACATCGGAATTCCTCCGGATCTTTTGCAGTCGAGTGAAAGCAACATAATAGACTGAAACTACACATAATTTGAGGTCGCGACGTCAACCAATATGCCTCTGCCCACATGAAATCTTTGCTAACTCTAACTTTGATCTAAAACCTCAAGATCATTTGACCTCAATGTCTAATCTGTACATATGTACAAATCTGTACATATCTGTACATATCTGTACATATCTGTACATATGCTACATGTACTGAGTTTAGTTCAAATCACTACCTCGATAACATTTTTACCTGGCATGACCTCTGACCTTTGACCTCATGATGCGAAAATTTCATCAGTTTATCTTTGCATCATAATATATCCTCGTATCAAGTTTGGTCAAAATCCCATCACTGGTTCACAAGATATCGCGGTAACGGAATTCTTACCGAATTGGATATCTGACGTTTGGTTGAAATTGGAGTTGAAATTGGATACCTTAGGTTGAAAACGACCAAAATGCATCGACCAAAGACTTTTCATAAAATGAATGAAATCAATTGCAAGGAAAGCTGCTTTGTAATCCTTTGTTAGTAGACATAATTTTTTTTTTCAACCAAAAAAGTGTGGGGTGTGGGGGTTGGCGAGAGAGACAATAGATATGTTGTCTCTTCTCCTCCAAAAATTAGTGGGGTCCTTCTCCCCCCCCCCATCCCCCAAGGATCGGCAACCAAGTTTGTGAGTGCAGGATAACCCGTAACGACCTGTTTGCTGTGCCAACAGGTAGTGCGGTGACACCGAGGTGGATTCTGCTACGAGTTGAATAAGCTGTTTGCCTGGCTTCTTGAGCAGCTGGGGTTTAGTGTGATTCTAATATCAGCCAGTGTGTTTCACTTGCGCACACGTCGGTATGCAAACGTCTTTTGACCTCACATCTTCGGTTACTTCATCATGAAGTAATTATAATGTTCCTCTTTTATAAATGTGGGCTGGGTAATAAGATCCCTCATAATGTGCTCCTGTCAGGTATGGCCCACCTGGACACCACATGTTGCTTTTGGTGACCTTATCATCTGGGCGTCGCGTCTTGGTTGATGTTGGAATTGGCTGCGGTTTCCGGCTACCAATATTCCTGGAGAACGGAATAACTGATGCTCAAGTCAATGGGACATTTCGACTTCGTTTAGATTCTGGAAAGTGGGTGATGGAGCAGCTCAACTTCATCGGCCTGGATTCTGACTATGTATGTTCACAATGCTTTCACAAGATGTGAATGGGCAACTATATTTCCACATGGAAATTATATTTTGTGTTAATATTGTAGATCGATTCAAATAAGTGTGTGTGTGTGTGTGTGTGCGTGTGCGTGTGTGTGTGTGTGTGTGTGTGTGTGTGTGTGTGTGTGTGTGTGTGTGTGTGTGTGTGTGTGTGTGTCCTGCAAATGTCCAAAACCATGAAATCTAACAGCCTGAAACTTTGCATGCATACGATGGGAACTCCGAGGGAGCGCAAGAGTGAAAATTGGTGTGTGGATGATTTTAAACACCCCCCCTTTTGAATATAATTAATGGCCTTATTTAAATATCCTTTATCAAGACTCATCCTTGGTCACCTCACTCAAATTTGGTAACATTCTGACTGGTGGGGCAGGAGAAGAAGATTTTTCAAGGAATTTATACGACGGTCATTTTGACACACCTCCGGTCATGTGATTGGCATGACCTCTGCAATTTAACATCCCTACCCAGGCCTAATGTTTTAATCCAAATTTGGTATCATTCTGACTGGTGGGTCTGGAGAAGAAGATTTTTGAAGAAATTTACGGAGCCGGCGATTTTTACATACTTAGCATCACGTGACTGGAATGAGCTTTGCAATCCCTGTCACCAGTAAGGAGCAGAATGTTGTTGCCGAATTCCAGCTGGATCGACCCAGCGGTTTGGCCAGAGAAGTCGAAGGAGGAGCCAGACGGATGGACGATGCATGATGACAATAACTTATCTGGAATTTCAATTCCAGATAAATAAAAAATTGACCCCAGATAAAACCAGATAATTGGCCGTCAGGCCTTGATGAGGTATTGTGCTTATATACTGCCTGGGGTTTTTTTTTCCAGGAAGCGATCGAGTAATATGTATAATGAAGATCGTATGTTGAGGTTGTAGCGATTTGTTGTAAACAACACAAATTTAATTAATATAGTGTTAACACGTGTGCCTGTTGTTAAAAAGAATGTTTGTCAGAGGTTTATAAAACACATCCATGATCAGGCCTTGAGTGAGTACGTTGCTTATACCTGGGTTTTTCCGGGGAGCGATCCACTAACATGTTGCAACGTCCAAGGTTGGTAATTACCAATTATAATTATATAATTGAATTATATAATTGAATTATAATTCACACGAAACCATAAGGCCAACATTACCCAATTTGTCATGCAGGAAATATTTAAATACATATTCCATTGAATTTCCCAGGCAACGTGGGGTTTAAATGAGCCAAGCGTGCATGAATATAATGAGCCATGCTTCAGCTCGTCGATATATAAAATGAGCCATGCATGCATGAACGCATGTGTTTGCATCCATCCCAAGCCGCCATCCTAACCACTAAGCCAACACCAGGCTTGTATATACATTGTATGTGTGTATGTGTATGTGTCGATATATATATATATATATATATATATATATATATATATATATGTATATATATATATATATATATATATATATATATATATATATGTATATATACATATTGTTGTGGGTCGGGGTCCAGTGGCGAGAACGACCGCCAGGTGGGGGAAGTTACGTCGTCTCCTACCAGACTCCCGGAATTGTAGGCCGTCGCTCACGGATAATTCCATGAGGCAGCGGGTCGCTTAACTGAACGTGGATGTCAATACCTCTACCGCGTAGCGTAGGGTCTTTTGCCTAGAACCAATTTACCTAATTAACCACGCGATGTCATCTACCAGGGAACCACGCCCTCGGTACACCTTGCCCGAACTGGATCACTCTTCCAACTACCAACTACCTTTCCGGTTTGGATGCAGCCAAGCCGACCTGACAAGAACGTACTGGCTAGGATCAACAGAATATCGGGTATAAAAACCTGGCTAAACTTGTGGTATAGCCTGCAGGCATGCAGGGCGGGGCATGATGATGGGAGGAGTGGTCGTGGTGGTCATCGTGTCTGCCAGAGGTATAAGGAGTGCGCGCCGCCTGAGGCGTTGTAGGGATGCCGTAGTCGCCCGGCTTGTGAGTGTGCTGAGTACGTAATAAAGGAGAGCCGCGGGCAAAGTACGCCCGCGCTCGCGCTTGTGCAACACAGCCCGGCTCGACTGTTCCCCCACTCGTGTCTGCCTGCTAAGCATCTTCTACACGACACTACAAAACTCAGATCCTAACCATGCTGGACCAATGAAGGAAAAGACGAAAACGAACTGGGAACATTTCTAATAATAATTTATTTACAATAAGCGAGGAAAGTTATGTGGTACAGGTAACAGGTTTATTGCGGATGTTATGCAGGGGAAGATGAGAGAAAGATGTAGTGCGACAATTTTACAGCAACTTATAAAGCAGACACAGAGCAGACTTGTCGTGAGAATAATTCAGGCAAGATTTACAAGGTTCGAATAACTTATACTGTTCTACTTAATGAATGGCGCCACACACTCAGACACACACTCGGACAAAATAAACCCAGTTGAAGGCAAAGGACTTTTGTAGCCAGGGATGGATGGAGTTGAGGTCGCAGTTCTCGGTACCAGCTCGGCCCACAGCCACACGTGTTGAGTTCGTGTGTGTGTGTGGAATCCAAGGCAGCCAGGATCATTGGGTATCTCCCGCGATGAGGCTGTCTTTGGGTCTCTCACTCTCTCACTCTCAACGAATGACCCCAAAAGAACTGCTTGGTTCTTCACAGATGTTTCTTCAAACGATCCTGGTCTGGGACAGGATCCGGGCTTCCAAGCGTCTGTTGCAGTTTCGCTTCCTTTCCAGACCCCCAAAGAACTCAAGACTCCAGCACAGAACGAACTGTCTCAGCACTTCACGAACTCTCCGAACTCCAAGCACACGACCCTGAGGATGGTGTCGTAATTTATCCATCTCCCTCAGCGGGGAGGGGCCTCGGTGAAGCTGACGTCACTGTCCACCTTGATTGGACGGGACTTCCATGGGTCCGCCCGTTCTGGGCAGGGTTTCGGCCAGACCGGGAAGCCCGCCCCCTCCACATGTGCGGACTCGCCAAAAAAGAACTACTGTAAGAGGATTTTGCCTCGGACAGCGAGTCGACGGTTAAGCGAGTAGGTGAACACGCGGTTGTTCAGCCCACACACGAGTAGCAAGCGAGAGGAGGGGCAAGCAGGCAGAGGGTACCATGGGTTGTCGTGGATTTGTCTTTGCAATGAAATGGAGTGGGGATATAAAGATTTATTAATCTAACTAAAAAAAGCAAACATCGCAATGCAACCCTTTAATATCCCACGAAACACAAGGAATGGATCTGTCTACACATAAACTTAATGGAATAACTGACTTGGGACACCTGTATGTTGTATGCATATGGTTCCGAGTATTGTAACAATATATATATATATATATATATATATATATATATATATATATATATATATATATATATATATATATATATATATATATACAGATATAGATATATACTGTATCTCACAAAAGCGAGTACACCCCTCATAAATATGTAAATAATTCAGTGTAACTTTTTAAGCAGCTGTGCTTGAAGCAAAACCTTACAGTTGATGACAGAGTAGACATTCTGCAATATGTCTGCAGGCACAAAACTGCCATTCCATAAAAACAATGTGGCATATTACGAATATTTCCGAAAGAGGAGGCAACAAAAGTGAGTGCACTCCTGCTATTGTCTGCACAAGAAGTAAGTCAAGCATGGTAAAATAGCTTCCATTTTCATCATTTTCTGCATATTTAAGTCAAAGAGTGTTAAAAGTACAAATATGCACCAAACAATACACACAATGTCCATAGAGCTGCAACCTCCCTGGTATGTTAAAAGTGAAGAAGTGTACTCAATGCAGTAATTGTCTATCTGCTGGCTGAAGAAATAATTGCATAGAAAATACTGTACCAATCGCCATTGAGAAAGCAGCATGGCTCCTCATGGTAAAGAGCTCTCGAAAGATGTCAAAGATCGAATCATTGCCCCACATAAAGATGGCCAAGGATTCAAGAAGATCAGTGCTTCTTTGAAAGTAAGCCTCAACACCGTGGCCAAGGTCATCCAGAGGTTCTCCAAGAAGCGTACAACAATGAGTTGCGCTCGCCAGGGCAGACCAGCAAAGATGACTGCATGTACTGTTCGTCAAGGTCAGAATCTAGTCCTCCAAGACAGACGACAAAGTGCCGCCAAGATTGCTGAAGAGATTTCTACAGCTTCTGGCCAGTCTGTTAGTGCGCAAATCTGAAGCAGAGCCACAAGAAAGCTCGCCAACAGTTTGCTGAAGCACATCAATCCAAGCCCCTGAACTACTGGCAACATGTCCTCTGGTCTGATGAAACGAAGATCAATTTGTTTGGATCTGATGGAGTGCAGCGTATCTGGCGGCGACCTGGGGAACAGTACCAAGACAAGTGTGTTATCCCTACTGTCAAGCATGGTGTTGGTAGTGTCATGGTTTGGGGATGCATGAGTGCTGCCGGTACTGGAGAGCTCAAGTTCATCGAGGGAAACATGGATTCTACGATGTACTGTGACATACTGAAGGAGAAGATGTTACCCTCCCTGCGAAAACTTGGTGGAGGAGCTGTATTTCAGCACGATAATGATCGGAAGCATTGTTCCAAGCAGACAACTGCCTTTCTGAAGAAGTCGAAGGTCAATGTGTTGGAGTGGCCAAGCATGTGCTCGAAGTCACCTGATCTAAACCCAACAGAATACCTGTGGGGGCATCCTGAAATGTAAGGTTGAGGGACGAAAGGTGTCCAACATCACGCAACTTCGAGAAGTCATTGTAGAGGAGTGGAACAGGATCCCAGCAAAGACATGTGGAACACTGGCCAACTCCATACCGAGTAGAATAGCTGCTGTGCTCAAAAACAAAGGTGGACAAACAAAATACTGAAAACAATAACGCTTCAATATGAGAAAGTACAGAGGGTGTCCTCACTTTTGTTGCTATAGCTATGTATATATATATATATATATATATATATATATATATATATATATATATATGTATATGTATATATATATATGTATATATATATATATGTATATGTATATGTATATGTATATGTATATGTATATGTATATGTATATATATATATATGTATATGTATATATATATATATATATATATATATATATATATATATGTATATGTATATGTATATATATATGTATATGTATATATATATGTATATATATATGTATATATATATATATATATATATATATATATATATGTATGTATATATATATGTATGTATATATATATATATATATATATATATATATATATATATATATATATATATATATATATATATATATATATATATATATATGTATATATATATATATATATATATATGTATATATATATATATATATATGTATATATATATATATATATATATATATATATATATATATATGTATGTATATATATATATATGTATATATATATATATATATATATATATGTATATATATATATATATATATATATATATGTATATATATATATATATATATATATATATATATATATATATATATATGTATGTATATATATATGTATGTATATATATATATATATATGTATGTATATGTATGTATATATATATATATATATGTATGTATATATATATATATATATATATATATATATATATATATATATATATATATATATATATATATATATATATATACATAGCCATATTTAATATGGCCACAGGTTCCTAGTATATTATGAGGGGGTTAATCCCCGTTTCTCCTCAGAAGAACCGGACCTGGAGCCACTGTTCACAATTCACTTTGTGGTGGGGTGGGTTGCTGAACAACCACAAACGCCAATCAGTGAACCACGAGTTCCAGTGTCCACCATCTAATTTGCCATTTAACTCGAGGTCACGTGGCCTCCTGACCGGGTAACATGCCCTCGGCAATGCACCAATCTTATATTGATTAGATCTTAAGTAATGTGGCCGAGCGATTACCGCTGGTGCATGCCAACTATGACAGGTTAATTAGTTTGGAAATTATAATCTCCCAGTTTATCTTGGTTTGGACAATGCTGGATCAATGAAAAGAAATGACAATCACGGACAGGTTGAAACGTCAACAAGGAATTTATTATTAACACGAAAAATAAATAAAGTGAAGGACTTTATAATTCCTTGTCGATTCAATAGGTGAATTCAAATCAAATGTTCAATCAACAAAATAATCTCAATCAAATATGAATTCAACAAGCATTTATAGAAAATGGACAAGAAGCAGATGCTTATCACTCACTATGCCTTACTTAACAATTGAACACGAGACATGGGTACCCATCAGACCATTCGGGGAAAAATAAATCCGGCCTTGGCTTACCAGAGCAGAAGTCGTCATGGGTCTATTAAAATAACTCAAAATGTGTAAGCGTGGCTTGGTCTACCTCTTTAAATGAACTCTCCACAGCTTGGCTCATTCTGTTGTCCGTGCTTTGCCTCGCCTTGCACCCACCTGCAAACAGATTTTAATACCAGTCGATGTCACGTCGTCATTCCCAGGAACCAGGAATGCCAAGAACCAGGAATGCCAAGAACCAGTTGGACCGAGCAGAACCAGCAGGAACAGTCCAACTGTCACCAACCGCCATTGCTGTTGTCATCAGGATCTCTCACGAACTCTCATCAGAGTGGTCCTGCTGTCTTTTTATAGGAGACCACTGTGGGTGGAGTCTCAAGCACGACTTCAGCCAAATCCAGCTTGCTTATTAGTGCATTCTTGCAGGAGTACTCCCACCCTCCATTCTTGTGCTCATTCTCTCCCGACCATCGAACGAGATGCCATTCCCAATTAACATAAGCCTGGCTTACGACGCTGTGTTCCGAGCACTGGATGAAGACCAGAAAGTGGCCATTTTCCGGAACAAATGAGCGGAAACATGAAGCGCTCACAGAAGGTTAACGAGCAATCATCACCTCTTTGTTTAGCCCAATACGAAGAAGAACCGGTCAGCATCCATGGAGCTGCTGAACGGGGTGTTGATCGCCAATGGAAAAAGGTGGGTTGTTGATCGTTGATGAAAAAAAGGTGGTTGCCTGAGGTAAATGATCTGAGACCACGGCCATGTTTGATCGTCAGAATGAACTGTTCGGGAAAAGCTTGCCGTGTGATTAATGACTGAAAGTCCTCTCTCTCTCTCTCTCTCTCTCTCTCTCTCTCTCTCTCTCTCTCTCTCTCTCTCTCTCTCTCTCTCTCTCTCTCTCTCTCTCTCTCTCTCTCTCTCTCTCTCTCTCTCTCTCTCTCTCTCTCTCTCTCTCTCTCTCTCTCTCTCTCTCTCTCTCTCTCTCTCTCTCTCTGTGTGTCTCTCTCTCTCTCTCTCTCTCTCTCTCTCTCTCTTTCTCTCTCTCTCTCTTTCTCTCTCTCTCTCTCTCTCTCTCTCTCTCTCTCTCTCTCTCTCTCTCTCTCTCTCTCTCTCTCTCTCTCTCTCTCTCTCTCTCTCTCTCTCTTTCTTTCTTTCTCTCTTTCTTTCTTTCTTTCTTTCTTTCTTTCTTTCCCCCCCCCCCCCTGGTTGCATCATTGGTTGGGACGCGGCTATGCCGCAGATGCAGTGTCCCCCTTACCATTATACTGGTGCTCATTTTGCGACCTCAGAAGGATGACAGGCTGAGTCAACCTCCTGGTGTATTTTAATTCAGCGGCCAACAGGGCTTGAACTCAGGACCCTGGGATCCCAAGCCACCACCCTAACCACTAAGCTAACACCAGGCTTGTAAGTCCAATGTGAAAATGAAAATTAAATGTGTAAATATATCATGTATTTCCAAGCCAATGTGTCTTCATGGAAAGGGAATAGAACGAGTATCCGTTGGGTTAACGGCTATCTTATCGCATGCACGAATGGTGACTATCGCTCATGCAGATATTAAAACTGCTGGAAAATCATACAGCATGAACATGTCATAAGGAGGAAAAGGTCATCCCTGAGGAAAGGAAGGGAATCTGTTCTCTACCCTTCTTCAATGCATCAAAGAGATAGAATCCCACCAGACAAGGGGATGGGTCGATTCTGAATATGCATTTCTGGAAATAACTGTCTGAGGACCTGGATATTGTCTGCAGTACTGCATTACTCGGATCCGATTCTGAAATCCACAACTGTATATATATATATATATATGTATATATATATATATATATATATATATATATATATATATATATATATATATATATATATATATATATATATATATATATATATAGTTACGGCCACACATACCAAAACACCAGTTTGTCACCCAAGGGGATTAATCCCTGGTTGTCCTCGGTAGAGCCGGACCTGGGGCCACCGCTCACAATTAACGTTGTGATACGGTGGGTTGTTTTAGAACCACAAACGCCACCCAGTCAACCCCAAGTTCCAGTGTCCACCGTCAAATTATGCCATTTAACTGGAGGTCACCTGGTTTCCTGAACGGGGAGCACGCCCTCGGCAAAGCACCAATCTTCTCTTGACTAGATCTTAATTAGGGCGGCCGAGCGTTTTAACCGCTGGTGCGTGCCAACGATTTTTGGTCAAATCTGTGGTAATTACCTCCCAGTCTATCTAGGTTCAGACAATGCTAGACCAATGGAAGGAAAGGACAAACACGGACAGGATGGAAGTAAACAAATGATTTATTAATAATAAAATAAATAAATAAAAAGAACTTTTTATTTCCTGAGGTAAATAAGTGAATATATTCCAAAGCAATCGAAATGAATAATTTAAATAATTAATCAGGCAAAATCAATCAAAATGACAGGAAAAATACAGAGAGCAGATGCATATCGGGGGTTGACTTACTCACAACTAAACAAAGAGAAGGGTACCCAGCAGATCATTTGGGGGGGGGGTGGGGAAGAGTCGTCTCACTCACCAGAGAGAAGTCATCCATGAAGTGAAAATGTCCTGAAATGGGTGTGTGCGTGTCTTGTCCATCGCCAGCACCCAGCCCTGTCGTGTACCCACTCACGAACAACCTTGAATGCCAGTCGATGTCTGGGGGGGGGGGGGGGCGGGGCGAGATCGTCTGTCACGTGTTTTGACCCTGGTGCTATGACACAGACAGCTCCTCACACTTCACGAAACTGGCAGCGTCCAGCGACCCACATGTCCGTTGGTGATAGACCCGCGCCTCACTCATTGTGACCCACTCGCACCTCACTCGTTGGTGACCGACCCGCTCCTCACTCATTGTGACCCACTCGCACCTCACTCATTGTGACCGACCCCTATCTCACTCGTTGGTGACCAACCCGTGCCTCACTCGTTGGTGACTGAACCGTTCCTCACTAGTTGGTGACTGAACCGTGCCTCATTCGTTGTCGGCGCTGCTCACACCCACATGTGCACCACACACTCGCTTCCTCATTTGCATGCTTCCCAGTTTACTCGCTTGATTCTTCCCTCGCACGCTTGCCCACTTTTTGCTTGCTCGTGCTTCCTTTCTGGCTCGCTTGTCTGCTTCTTGCTCGTTTCTCTCTTCCCGCTCCCATGCTCCCTGTCTGGCTCGCTTCCTCGCTTGCATGCTTGCACGCTGGATCGCTTGCCCGCTTCTTCGCTTGCGTGCTAACACACAAGCAAGTAATCATTTAAAAGCAAGTATTTATAAGCAAGAAAGCAAAAAAGGTGACCGACCCGTGCTCTGAAATGAGCAGATTTAAGCATAACACGTATTCTTCCTCAATCTTACTTACACAAATAACTCGGCCATCATTCACTCAAGGGCGAAGAATAAAGCAAGAAGGACTTGAAAATAAAAGTAATGAATGGAGAAAAGGAAAGCAGTCTTTCCATCTCTCCCTCACCTCACACAAATATACAGGAGAATGTGAAGAAAACTGTATGGGGAAGATGGGCAGTGGTGACGTGAAGCGATGGGGACATGCAGCCACGTCCCTGAGGTGCCCAGACTGAGTAGGTGAGTCCTCTCCAGCTTCCCAGATATGCAACTTGCCTTTCTCTGCCTCTGATTCTTCCTCAGGCCCCAGTTGATGAGGAGCTGCCACTTACGATCCTTGTCCATCGTGCCTGACAGTATCGAGATGGCAGGATGACGCTCGTAGAAGGAGCGTTCTTTTCAAACAGAAGCTCGACACCAACTGCTCGTGAAACCTTCCTTTCTTTACCTCCTCCCACAAGCCTTCTCCCCCTCCCATTCGTCCACAGCCGATGGGAGTGGGTCCACAACGTTACTTGTGGAAATTGCCATGCCATTCTGAGAGAACATTCAACGAAGTCCCCATCCCACCCTCTACTTGCCCAAAGCTGCAACGAGAGCCCCCAGCCCCATCCCCACGTGCGCTAAATGTCCACTCGCACTGCCCTGCACTGGACCACGCCCGCGAGAAATGCTGCACCCTGCAGGCCACGACGAGCACCAAGCACCACGAACATGCAGGTGAGACGCGACATGAACATGCATGCGAGAGCACCCGATGGGTTACCAAGCAATGCGTGGATGGAGGAAACATGGAAAGGAATGCCGCACTGCCGAGGGATGACCGAACGGCCGTGGGATTGAAGGTCAGACCATTGGGGTGAAGGAGGGACTGTTGAAAGGATGTTTGATGGAGGGGAGATTATTGGTGGACCGTTGAAACAAGCCGATGCGGTAATGGAGGGATGATGGAAAGTAACAGAGGGATTGAACAGAATGATGGCGTGAAGGAAGAAAGACTGAAAGTAACAGAGCGGGAGGGTGGAGACATTACACTGGAAAAATACAGCCTCACCAACACGTGTGTGTGTGTGTGTGTGTGTGTGTGTGTGTGTGTGTGTGTGTGTGTGTGTGTGTGTGTGTGTGTGTGTGTGTGTGTGCGCGCGCGCGCGTGTGCGGTTGTTATCTCTATATGCGGGTTTCAGAATGTGGAATGGAGTCCTCCCAGGGTAGGCTCAAAGTATCCACTTCATTTCAGGAAGGGCTCACGATTCATGGACCAAGCTGTAAAGTTTTCTGTTCTGAGAGTTTTGTGCCGAGGGCTCTCTTCAGGATCGTTACTGAGCCCCAGAGAGCTTCCAACTGTAGTTTGTTTGTTATCATATCCCAGGGATGGTTTTTAGCTCACCTGTAAAGTAGTTCTGGTGAGCTTAAGCAATGGTGCATCTTCAGTCTGCCCGTCAGGCCGTCCACAAACAAACACTTCCAACTAATTCTCTGAAAATGCACATACGATTTTGAGGAAAGTTGACTGCAACCTTCATCACCAAATATGTATCAAGGTTTGATCATGGCATGAAAAAAAAATCAGGCCCTAAAGGGGGTCAATAGCGGGGTTTTTTAATATACTTTTTTGTGTACACTGTCGAGGCTTGAATGAGAGCTAACATACAGAAAAGCACAAGGGGAGACAAGAGGGGTGGGAAAGGGAAGGAAAAAACTGTGGCGAACTAAGGCATGAGGAGATCTGTGGAAGGGAGAGGGATAGGGCAGGGTACATAGGGTAAACAAGATGGACACTACGGGGACTTTCAGGTCCTTACACAACAGGGTCTTTCAGAAAGGAAAGCAGGGAATTTGAAGGAGTTGGGTTTGGGGTGGATTAGCGGGATTATAAAAGATCGTAGATTTGGATGGGGGAAGAAAAGAGATGGTGGTGAACAACTGTTTTGAAGACTAGGAAGGAAGAGTGGGATTGAAGAGAGTGTGGGAGTTTGTTCCACAGGTGGGAAAAAAAGAGGAATGAAAGAGTGAAGGTGAGCAGTGATTCTTGATTTTGATAGTTTTACCAGAAGGAGGTGATCTGAGGGATGACAGATGGTACGGCAGAGGGTAGAGCCATCAGCAGAGAGATAAAGACGATTTTCCATAGTCAGAGATATCATTGATGAAAACCAGGAAAAAATTTTTTGGGGTTGCCACCCAAAATATGTATTTGCTTTCTTCTCAAAAACTACACACACAATTTAGATGAAACTTGACCACAACCTTCATCGCCCATGCGATTCCAAAGTTTGTACATGCTATTGTAAAAAATTCGGGGTCTAATTGGGTTTTCAGGGAGGGGGTTGCTCCCCAAAATAGGCATTTGCTCTAACGGTGGTTCATCCCATGTTGTCGTCCTCCTCAGTAGCATTATTCTACCAGGTGAGCAGCCAGGAGTATTGCCCCCATTATTAATATCTCTGTGAGGTTCTTGGTCATCATTCAAGTAGCTCCAACTATCACTGGTACAATTTTGGCATTCTTCAGCTTCCAGGATCTTTTCACTTCATTCTTGAGGTCATTTGGTGATTTTCTTGATTTCTGCAATTTTTAGTCCAAAATCCATTCATCCATTCATTACTCTGTACAGAGCATCTGTACTGTACAGGGACCATACTCTGTACAGAGCATTGGTGCTGCCTGAGCAGTCTCCTTGGCTGTTGGGAACAATCCTGGACGGGTCGCCACTCAGACACAGTATACCAGCAAGCTGGCACTCATTTTGCCAACCTCGGAAGGATGACAGGCAGAGTTAACCCCACCTGGTATCAATTCAACAGCCAAGGGGGATTTGAACTCAGGATCCGAGGTCCAAAATCGCTGGTATTAACGCTTCAATTAGCAATGCTTTCTTCTCTTTTTTTGTATCTAAGTATGATATCTGGTTGCAATGCTTTGTTTTCGATGTTCACTCTCAATGGGATCATTAGGTTGTACATGAGCGGAACTTGCATATTTTCAGTGATTTATTTTGATTCATGTTCCCACAAATTCTCTGGAACTGGGATATCAAAGTTTTTGCAGATGTGTCAGCGGATTACTTCACAAACTCTGTTGTGTCATCGTGTGTATAGCTGTACTGACATGAGTTTCTTTTTTTTGTGTATATTCTGTCATTAAGCATAACATATTGTCGCTGTGGTGACCACCCCAGGTTAACCCACCCGACCCAAATTGTGGTGATGGGCAGTTAACACCGCCAGCCCCCGGATGGTTGAGCGGTATTTTCCTTATTAATAGGAGGCGGACACGTTGATCCTTGGAGATTATCACACATGCTTAAAGGGCATAGGGCGCAATGGCGGACAGGCGAAGGAGTACAGCACGGTGGGGGGGGGGGTGTTGCACCAGGACATCACAAGGGGTTTATACTCCAACCCCAACACAAATACATGGATACTGCTTCTGAAAAGGAATACATTTAATGAAAATAAACAAATATTTATGAAGGACAATAATTCAAAAGGTAATGATAATAATAATGAAATAAATAAATCTTAAATTTGAGGTGCCTCTTCACATGGACTCAAATACAGACAAAGAGAAAATAAAATGAAAGGAAAACCCTTCCTTTCAACTATTCTTGTACTTAGTTTGGCCCAGAGCTAGTCTTGCTGGAACTTGGAATTGAGGCGCTTCAATTCGCACGTGCAGATGTGTGCAAATGGTGCCGTCACTACTCTCATAGCAGGACAAACAAGCTAGGCACTCCGCGAGCGGTACTCAACACCAAAGCTCAGACGGGTAGCTGCTTCATGCGTCGATCGTCCTCACCGACCCGCTGTGATATACATGAGGTTCGGGGTCCATTTATCACGACTCAACCAAGAGCTAAAGGCCAGCGTCTTGCTTCATGCATGCGCTAACCCTGAACTCCCACCTCTGACTCTGCCTCTGCCTCATGCGTGCGCTCTGCCGATCTCTCGTCCGATTTGGTCTTCTGATTATGCCCCACATGCCCTCTCAAAATGCACCCCCTGACCTTTCTCTCGATGACGCCTATATTCTCCGCCTCCGGGACGTAGCCTATTCGCACGAAACCCTGGAAGGCAGGGGTTCTGCCTGCTCAGCTACTTTCTGACGTCACGCCCATCAATCATCCCTCGGGGGTGTGACTTTGCCTGTTGTCGCCCTTTGAAGGCAGGGCTTTCTGCTTGCTTGGCACATTTGCTTTGAGGACGTGTTCTCCACCTTTATTGCTGATCTTGAAATATAAAAACATAGGGAAAAATCACAGAGGGGTGATTACATACTGGGGAAGCTTATTCTTAAACCCTAGCTAATTAACACGACACCACCCCCACGTGTGGTGACATGTAACACTTAAGCTCACAGGCTCCCTACTTAGTTACATCGAGATGTCTCCTACATGTCCACAGACCAAGCAACTCTACACAATGCTATATTCCCGATGAAATTCTTCCATCTACCCCACAACCACAACAATATCATTCTTTTTCCTAATCCCACCTCTCCGTCTCTCTCTCTCTCTCTCTCTCTCTCTCTCTCTCTCTCTCTCTCTCTCTCTCTCTCTCTCTCTCTCTCTCTCTCTCTCTTTCTCTCTCTCTCTCTCTCTCTCTCTCTCTCTCTCTCAGTGCATAGCAACATTTGGTGAGGAATCACTCTCTCAACTTCCCCCTCCCTTCCTTTCTCTTCCCTACTTCCTAGCTTCCCTTCGTCCCCTTCCCTCATTCCCTCCATCCTCTCCCCTCCCCTCCCTTCGAATTACCTTCTGGGACATAAATCCATCTGATCAAATTTCTATGAATCATGGTAGAACAGAGCCATGTCGTACCCCGATGCAACATTTCTTGACAAGTTTAACATCAACTTAGAGTGGATATCATGTACATTATCTGCAGCATGCAGTCATTCCTGATGTAGACATTCCAGTCAAATCTTTAGTTCAACAAGAGCGGTGACCCATCTGGATGGAATGATTGAAAATTTTGGATTTGAACAACGCATCTGATCAACCCATGATGCACATGTACATTGTGTATCAACTACAGGAAACAATATTGGTTCAACCAGTTTACCTGCATGAAACTTGATGTATAACCAGGGCCTGTAACCTGAGGATTGAATGATTGATGAATCATGTTTCACCTGATTTGAACTAACAATTTATTCAAATGCTCTGTTTGAAACATTATGGTCCAAATGCACTTAACTGAGCGTAAAGGCCCAGTCACACCTTGACGTTTTAGCCAGCAATGGCAACGTATCAAAATGTATGTAAAACGCTGGCTTACGCTGAACTTTTGCTGTTGTTTTTTAAAGATTCGGACGTATTCATAACGAGTTGGTCGTATGCATAACATATTAGTAACAGACACAGAACGTTTCGTTGTCTTATAGATAACTTATACCAATGAATGCTTAGCCTGTTGTTGGCGTTCACAACCTATGCCCAATGATAGTCTAACTTATGTATAGCGTGCTGCACGTATCGCCGACGATCACGTGGCGTAACCAATTAAAAGGCTGCCACACAATGATTCAAATCATAACCGCCGGAGAAATGGAAGTGTCAACATCGCAGTCAGACCTTAGCGATCTTGCCAGCGTATGCCGACCTCTGAAAAATGCGTCTAAAACGCTGGCGCACGTCGAATACGGTATGGGTAAGTTTGGTATACGTGAATAGAACGCTAAAGTACGCTATCATACGTCGTAGTAAGTGGAGTACGTCTTGTAATTTTAAACGTGTTAAACATTTTACGACGTACTTGCCGTATTCCTCACACGTTCCGCATGCGATGAGAATAAGTTGTACGCACGATATGCGATCGTTGGCACACGTCGACAAAAGTTACTTCGAAGCTACTCATAAGTTGAAACACATCGAGATAATGTCTAGCGTACCCGAAAGTTATTTCTAACTTATGAGTAACGTGGTTTGAACCAATTCCTTATGTATTTCCAACGCACATTGACATATGTAGACGTATTTGATTGACGTCTTCCGGATGACCAAATAACTAAATGAACGTGTTTCTAACTTACAACTACCGTATAATGGTGTATTGGCAGCGTTTAGGGGAATTGGTATATAAAAATGGGCTTCACAGGAGGAACCCATCAGTGTTCCAGACTCCATGTTTTTTTTTTGTTTGTTTCTTTTTTTTTTCCGGCATGACAGTTATGTTGACACTTCGATTTCTAGTGCGGTTATGATTTAAATCGTTGAGTGGCAGCCTATTAATTATATTATATTATAACCACACTAGAAATCGAAGTGTCAACATCACCGTCATACCGAAAAAAAAAAAAAAACATCGAGTCTGTAACACTGACGCTAAACATTATCTCGACGTGTTTCGACTTATGAGTAACTTACAAGCAAGGAGTGTCGACGTGTGTCAACGATCGCGTAGCGTGTTAACAACATGTCACTCATAGGTTATAAATAAGTTTCAGGTACGCAAAACATTACCCCGATGTCTTTCAGCCTATGAGTAACTTAAAAGTAACATGTGTTGACGTGTGTCAATGATCGCGCAATGTGCCTACAACACGTTACTCAGGTTAGAAATAAGTTTCGGGTACACTAAACATTACCTCGACGTGTTTCGACTTTCGAGTAACTTACAAGTAACATGTGTCAACGTGAGTCAACGATCGCATAACGTACCTACAACTTATGGCCAGCGTTGCGGAACTTGTGAGTCATACGCTGGCATAATTCATAAAATTTCAAGCATGCTAAAATTTGAGGACAACCGCAAAGTACAACGATGAAAGCCAGTGTACTACGACGTATGGCAGTGTTTTTCAGCGTGCTCTCAATGTTTCCAAAACTTACCCATAACGTATTCGAAGTGTGCCAGCGTTTTAGACAATTTTTTCAAAAATCGGCATAAGCTGGCTAAAACGTCAAGGTATGACTGGGCCTTAAGATAGATCAATCTACAAGAATGCATATAATGGATTTATATATAATCCAAACTTTGGATGGACACTCAACTGTGGTCTAACTCCACTGAACCTACATATAACATGGACTAGAGGACAGATGTAATCATGGTAATACAATCTACCTTATCACCCGACCATGTATGATGAACTACAGGATACATCACTAGTACAGCTATATAGAACCCAATTAATGTGGACTCAGGAGGCTAAATATATATATATATATATATATATATATATATATATATATATATATATATATATATATATATATATATATATATATATATATAATACATGATCCACTTGATCATCCAACCATGGATCGTGAACTATTGGATACATCTCTGGTTTAATCTACCTGATCTGCTGACAATGTATCCTGAACTGCAGGATACATCAGTGGTCCAACATGGATTGAACGACAGACATATAAATATAAACCAATGTCACCCGCAGGGTGACCCGTATCTTGCCAAAAGATGACCACGTGTGACTTCTTTAAGGTCACACTGAGGTGAACAGAGCTGCTATCCACCAGGAGCGACTCCTTGAGGAATATCTGCCTACGAGAGAGTCCGATGAGAATCGTTCTACAGAGTAACCATGAAAAATATGCTTTTGCCTCATAACGTCACCAAATGACATCATAATGTCTCAAGCTTGACATATCTAGAAAGCACTCATCGAGGTGTTCAATTTGAGGAACTACACGATATGGTTCGTAAAACTTGAAAATTTGACCTTGGGGTCAAATATGTTTGACCTGAGGCACTAACCATGAAGGTCAAGGCCAATCGCCACCAAAAATTAATCAGCTGAGCGCCAGACCATGAACTATATTCCCATGAAGTTTGAAGACGATCCGATCAAAATTACTCAAAAAATAAGGGTTTCGTCGACTTCCCTGATTTGCGCCAAAGTGACCTTGACCTTTGACCTTGACCTTCAAAATTTTGTGCACTGAAAGGGACCTCTATAGGCCTCTGATATGCGAAGCTACAAAAATTTCCGATGATAACTGTGCTCTGCAGAATTTTTTATACATGATTACAGACAAAGAAACAAACAAACAAACAAAAAAAAAACATACAAGCTGACTAACATATCTTGCAAAAACTTCGTTTTGGCAAGATAATAATACAGTCAACTTGATCACCTGACCATGTATCAGTGTGAACTACTGAATATATAACTGGTCTGACTCCACTGCACCGAACATTGACTGTAGTCACTGTACGATAGATATGTAATACATTAACTTCACCCGACTGTATCCCCAACCACAGGATACATCACTGGTCTAGCTAAACTAAACCTAACATGGAGTGGAAGATAGATTTAGATTTAGATTTAATACCATTTGAAATATAATCAATTGTTCCAATATCTAAACCCGAATGAGAGGATAAAACATTTGTTTATCACCATATAACAGGGCCATATGATAACATGTATAGCATCAGTTTAAAACTGATATGGAATAGGTAAAGTCAGAAGCGAATGTAAGAATAATTCTACATTCGCTTCTATGCTTTGCCTATTCCATATCATATTAAACGCCATAAATTCTTTATTTTAAGTCCAATGTTTACGAGATTTTTGTACAGAAACGACAGAGCATCCTTGCGTTGTTGATCATATGAAGAGCTATCATTTCTATTTTGGATTCTGGATTTCTTCTCTCAACACTCCCTCTTCTCTCTGCCCTTCCTCCTCTGCCCTCCCTCCTCTCTCTCCCCTCTTCCTTTCTTCCTCTCCCCCCCCACCACCCTTCACATCTCCATTAGTGAAGCAACGGGTTGTATTTGCTAGTATACAGTGTATATTTAAATCGTCTCCTCCCATGCGCTTCTCGTTGAAGAAGCTGCATAAAGCAACCATGAAAAGCTATCCAAGGAAAGCCCTTTGCTGTTTCATTTCAAACCCTTCCCAGAGTTCCTCCACAGCTGAAAAGACGTTCACAAATTATACACACATGAGAATCCCAATACTACACACCCCCTCAGCTGCCAGACCAGTTTCATCGCTTGTTTGCGAATCATCAACAGCACAGACAGAAATGCATACCAGCGAGGCTCTCAAGCATGTACCATGTGTAAACGTCAAAAGCAGTCATCAAGTCTCCTTTTCGTGTCCTCTTGACGCAGTCTATGCCTAATACAGATGATATATTGGAAATGCTTCAGTTCATGAGTGAGGATACGCCAGACTGATATTGGTTTGATGCCTAACTCCCGGGAGTGTTGGCGGTGGGACTTTTTGGGACTGTTCCAACAGCACAGAACCCAACAACAACAGCAATGCGAAGTGCTTGTAAACCTGTGATATGTGTCAGGTAAAAATCACAAAACAAACAAATTAGTGGAATGACAAATGAGTATATAATAATATGAATGAATGTGGAGGAGTCGATGTAAAAAGCTAGGTTCATAGTATGGAGACCTCGTGTACGGCATGGTGTATAGCGGCCCTTGAGAGTCACTTGCCCGGTATGGTGTTCAGCAATGCTTGAGAGTCATGCATGTGGCACAGTGTGAAGCCGTGATTGTTGTTTCAGTTGAAGAAGCTGTTGGATCCATGCATCTGTAGCTGCTTTGCTGAACCAAAGTTCTTCAGTGGGGAGGACTGAGCATGGGAGTTGAGGGGGACTGAGCATGGGAGTTGAGAAGCGTATTTGTGCGAACGTGCTGAGGGTCGAACTGAGTGGCTTTTGAACTGAGTGATTTTTGTGAAAAGCATTTACTTGGTGTAACCTGAATAAGCATGACTTTAAGGTATTAAGGAGAGCGGGACATGAGGAGGGTGAGGGTGAGTGGGAGTGGGAAGGGGTGAGGGGGAGGAAGAGAAGAGGAAGTAAGTGGGGTGGAGGTTGAGATGAGTTCCTCGAGGGTGGGGGAGAGGAGTGGAGTGTGGAGGGACAGAGAGGGGTGAGAGGGAGGGATGGGTGGAGAAAGAGGTGAACAAGTGGAGAAAGAGCGGTGTGTGTGCATGCGTGCACACAGGATTATGATAACAGGCTATGGTAGTAGGTCCAGCAGGTCAGCCCGGACAGCGCTACTGATTGATGACCATAGAGTCTCAAACTGATTAAGATGGTACTGGCTCCACCAGGCATGCAGAGGTTCAGAAGTGAGGTCCAGCTCAGTAGTTTGAATGTAGGATCAGTGGAGGGGAGAAGAGTCGAGGTGGTGGAGGTGATGCAGAGGAGATTGAAAGTGTTGTGTGTGCAGGAGACCAGGTGGAAAGGAGACAGGGCAAGGAGGTTTGTAGGAGGATACAAGCTGTTGCATGCGGGTGGGGGTGGAAGGAGCATTGGCATGGAAATAATAGTATTGGAAGAGATCAGCAAGCAGACAGTCAGAGTGGACATACAGTATGGGAGGGGTGGATAGTTATGGCATGGGTGGTGATGCAGAGGTGTATGGTGTGTGTTATGTCAGTATATGGGCCATAAAACAGGAAGGATTGGGGCGGAGAAGCAGGAATTCAGGGATGCACTGGAGAGAATGATGAGAATGGTTGATGCTGTGCATTGTGGGAGACTTTAATGCGCATGCGTGAGTAATGGAGCCGGGTGAAGAAGAATGTGTTGGGAAATTTGGTTGGGGAACGAGGAATAGAGAGGGTCAAGAGCTGGTGGAGCTTGTGGTGAGGTATGGGATGGCCATAGCTGGTCCATGCTTTCAAAAGCAAGAAAGCCATAAGATTACCTAAATGAGTAGACAACATACAGTAAAATTGGATTTGGTGGTGCTAAGGAAGTGACAGTTGTGGAGCATCAAGGATTGTAAGGCAGTAGCAAGACAGCATGTCACCACACAGCACAAGCCTGTGGTGTAAAAAGAAAAGGAGGGAGGTTAAGAGAAGGAGTCAGAAGATTATTTGGTGGGGGAAGTGTGGGCAGAACGCCGTGGAGTACAAGGAGAGGTTGTGGGCTAGGTATGAGCAATTCAGCGAAGAAGAGGAAGGTTTGGAGGAGTGGAAGAAATACGGAGAGGCGTTTAAGGGAACTGCAGAAGTTTTATGTGGAAGGACGTCAGGAAATGGTGCATTTTCTTTCAGACATTTGGAAGAGGATAGAGAAAATCAAGGATAGGAGGAGGCAGCCAGAAGCAGGATTGTTGCACCTGTATGGGCAGAAGAAGAAAGCAGCAAGGAAAGCTGTGGATAAGGTGAGGAATGTTTTGGAAGAGGAGATCTCCAACAAGTTGGAAGAGCATGGTGGGAAGAAGTTGATCTATAAATTGGCTTGTGATAGGGATAAGGAAAGTAATGACATGAAGGGGGGGGCGTAATTTAGAACGGTGGCAGTCGGCTAGTGACAGAGAGGTTTGTAGCATTGAAGGTGTAGGAAGGATATTTCAAGGAGCTGTTGAAACTGAAAGGAAGCAATGGTGAGCTGGAGCTAGCATGTTATGTGGACTCAGTGCCGATCACGAAGCAAGAGGTGCAGACAGCATTGAAGAGGATGAAGAAGGGAAGAGCACTGGGCATTGAGGAGGTGTGTACAGAAATGATCATTGCAGAGGAAGAAGTCAGAGTCAGTTGGCCGAAGAGGCTGTTGAATGTACTGTACGTATGAGAGAGGGTTTAACTCCGGAGGATTGGAGGACAGGGTTAATTGTGTCGACATGGAAGTGGAAGGATGATGTTCAAGATCTGGTGAAGTACAGGGGCATTATTCTCCTAAGTCATGTCATGAAGATGCTGGAGAGGATTCTGGATGGGAAAATAAGGAAGACTGTGGAGATGGAGATTGGAGAAGAGCAAAAGGGGCTCTGAAAGGGTAGGGGGGCAATGTATGGGATGTTTACACTGAGACAGCTGGTGGAGAAGAGGTGGAAGGTGCAAGATGATATGACATTGGGATTTGTGGGCCTGGAGAAGGCCCACGACACTGTCCTGAGAGAGATGGTGATGACGACACTGAGATGGATGTGAGTGCAAGAAGCAGAAGTTATGTTGGTGAAAGGGATGTACAAGGAAACGAACGCAAGCCTTTTGGGTGGTTCTAGGATGTCTGAGGAGTTCAGTGTGAACATTGGTTTGAGGCAGGGAAGAGTTTTCAGCTCACTCATGTTTATCATGTTGATGAAGCTGGTAAGCAGGAAGGTGAACACGAGGGGTATTCTGGGGAGGATGCTGTATGCGGACGATCTGGCTGTTGTGGTGAAGAGTAGGTGGGAGATGCAGGAAGTACTGGGGGAGTGGAAGGAGGCATATGGGAAGCATGGGTTGAAGATGAGTATGGAGAAGACTGAGGTGATGTTGGTTGGGCAGCAGAGAAAAGAAATGAATATCAGGTGAGAGGGGAAGGAGATTAGGCAGAAATGGGTTTGAGTATCTAGGGGGAACAGTGACCGGCGATTGCAAGTCGCAGGCAGAGATGTGGAGGATGATTCAGGTGGATGTGAATGCATAGAGGAGGGTGGATGGAGTAATGGCAGACAGAAAGATATCAAGGAAATGGAAAGGGAAGGTTTTGTTGTCATGTGTAATGCTGGCCTACCTTTACGGTCTGGAGACGGTGGCACTGACGGAGACAACAGAGTCGACAACTTTGTGAGAACAACTTGGTCAAGAGGATTGTGGCAGTGAAGAGGGTGGATAGATGGAGGATGGATGAACCGAGGGAGGAAATTGGTGCACAGATGACCTTGACAGGAAGATTGATGAAATGCCAGCTGAGATAGGCTGGACCCTTGGTGCGGATGGGGGAATGGAGAATGGTAAAAAAAAGAGTGGATGGGTTGAGTGAACAAGGTAGGAGGAAGAGATAGATCAGAGTTGAGATGGGAGAATTGTGTGAGGATGTATATCAGTGAGGTAGGTGTGGTTGGAGAGTGGAGAGAGTTGGCGAAGGACAGAAGGATGTGGAGGAGTTTTGTGGTCAAGGCAGGGCAGATGCTTGGTGTCATTGGACCTCACTCCTTAGAAAGGGAAGAGCAGGCGTAGAAGGAGAAGACGCCTATTAGTTTTATATAATTATTTGTCAAGATAGAATTTTAATGTAGGAGTAAGAAAAAATTGTTGGAAAAAGAAGAGGGGGGAAAAATGAGGGAAGGAGGGAGCGGTGGGACACCAGCAAATACCGACAGACATTACACCATTATCTTGAATTTAACGTACTACAAACACTCATGAGCAGAATAAGATACCTCTCTCTCTCTCTCTCTCTCTCTCTCTCTCTCTCTCTCTCTCTCTCTCTCTCTCTCTCTCTCTCTGTCTCTGTCTCTGTCTCTGTCTCTGTCTCTGTCTCTGTCTCTGTCTCTGTCTCTGTCTCTGTCTCTGTCTCTGTCTCTGTCTCTGTCTGTGTCTGTGTCTGTGTCTCTCTGTGTGTCTCTGTGTGTCTCTCTCTCTCTCTCTATCTCTCTATCTCTCTATCTCTCTATCTCTCTATCTCTCTATCTCTCTCTATCTCTCTATCTCTCTATCTCTCTCTCTCTCTCTCTAACAATAATAATATAAACTTCTGGTTAAATGTGCAGAAGCTGGAAGTCGACTTGAGATTTTAATCGAATGAATTCCAAAATTGTGGTCCAGTAAAAATTAGTTTTCTTTGCAGCATTTATTCTTATTCATTGAAGGTGAAACATACTGGCTTGTCTTGTAGAATAACCACGGACTTTTTTTTTTTTGTATACCTTGTCGAGGCTCGTATGAGAGCTAACACACAACTCGCAGCAAGGGGGCATGAGACAAGAGGGGCGGGAGTGGAAGGGACAAAACAGTGGGGAACAGACACATTAGGTGAACTGTGGAAGGGAGAGGGATGGGGATGGGACGGGGAACATGGCGAAGAGAAGATGGACATTACAGGGACTTTCAGGAAGGAAAGCAGGGGAATTGAAGGAAGTGGGCTTGGGTGGATTATTGGGGGTAGAAAAGATCGAGGATTTGGATTTGGATCGATTTGGATAAGAGGTGGTGGTGAACAGCTGTTTTGAAAGCCTGGAGGGAAGAATGGGAAAGAATAGTGAGGAAGTTTATTCCAAAGGTGGGAAAAAATAGGAATGAAAGAGTGAAGATGAGCAGTGATTCGTGATTTTGGGAGTTTTACCAGAAGGGGGTTGTTGGCGGACCTTGAGCGCCCTGTGGAAATGTGGTGGGGACAAATCGCAGAGAGAGCAGGGGGGGGCAAGGCCGTCCAACCTGCGGTGATTAAGTGAGAGGCCCAAAGACTCAGCTTCATTGCGGGAGATGCCGATGTTCTTAAATGCCCTGGTTTCGACAGTGTGAAGCCGAGAAAGGTGGGAGGCAGGAGCACCAGCCCGGAGGGGAGAGCAGTACTCCATCAGGCTACGGACAAAAGCTTTGTAAGTGGTCAGGAGCTCAAGAGGGCCGAGGAAGGACTTTGCACGACGGAGGATTCCCAGTCGGCGACTGGCTTTTGAGGAGAGGTTGGAAATGTGACTTTCCCAGGAAAGGTCATGGCAGATAGTGAGACCCAGAAGCTTGAAAGAAAGGACTTCTTCCAGAGGATTGTTGAGAAAGTGGATGGGGGGGTTTTCTAAATGGTCCTTTCGAAGAAACATAGTGAGAGTGTGAAATTTGTCTGGATTGAAAGAAATGTCCCACGTGTTGGACCAGTTTGTGATTTTATCCAGATCTGCAGTGAATTAAGAAGCTGCTGCTTGCCGGTCTGAGGGATGACAGATGGTACGGCAGAGGGTGGAGTTGTCGGCAAAGAGAAATAGAGGATTTTCCAAAGAGTCGGAGAGACCATTGATAAAAACCAGAAAAAGAATAGGGCCCAGAACGCTACCTTGAGAAACTCCAGCCTGCACAGGAAGAGGGGATGAAAGAACTCCATTTAGGGCCACACGTTGACTGCGACAGGAGAGGAAGTCTGCGAGCCACGAGTGGAGATGGCCTTGAATACCATGGGAAGACAGTTTGGTGAGTAGGGCAGGGTGGCAGACTGTGTCAAAAGCACGTGATATGTCCAGGGATACGGCTCGGATTTCCTGTCTGGCATTGAGGATCTCCATCCATTGATGGGAGAGCAGAAGCAGCATATCCAGGGTAGAGTGACCAGGTCTGAAACCAAATTGATGATTGGAAATCAAGCCATTGGAGAAGAGGAAGGATTTGATGTCTGAAGCGATGATGGATTCCATAACCTTGCTGATGATTGGGAGATGGCTGATTGGTCTGTAGTTACAGGGATCTGTTTTTGCACCTTTTTTCTTCAGGGAAGTGATGTTAGCAGATTTCCAAGCAGATGGCATATGACCTTGGGCAAATGAGAGGGTGAATAGAACAGAGAGAGGGTGAGCAAGAGCAGAAGAGCAGGCTTTGAGGATACGTGGGCTGATGCCGTCTGGACCGGTTGCAGAATCTGCGTCGAGGTTTGAAAGCAAGCTCTCCACCTTGTTAGGAGAAAAGGACACAGAGTTCAGGGACAGTTGGGTGCGACTGGGTAAAGTAGGTAGAGAAAGTGATGGGTTTAGGACACAAGATTTAGCTGCAAACACCGAGTTGAGACATTCAGCTTTATCACGTGTGGTATCAGCAGTGCGGCCATTTGAGGTAAGGGAAGGGATGGAGGGGGAACATACACCAGAAACAGATTTTATTAAACGCCACCAGGATTTTGAGGAGGGAGAGAGGTTTGAGAGTTCAGACTTGAGATTAGAAAGATGTTGTTTTCTGGCTCTCCTGAGGGTAGATACAGACTTGTTCCGAGCTTTGTGGAAGGAACTGAGATTGCCCTCAGTTGGGTTTGCTTTCCATGAAGCAAAGGCAAGTTGTTTCAGGACAACATCCTCACCATAAGCTTCAGTAAACCAAGGGCGGGAGGAAGGGTAGGACAACTGAACACGAGAGGGGATAAATCTGTGCATGAGGGAGAGCAAGTTTCTTTGAAAGAATTTCCAGGATGAGTTGATGTTTGAGAAAGTAGTGATAGAAGACCAGTCTATAAGTTTGATGGCTGCGCAGAGACCCTGCCAGTCGGCTTGAGTGAAATGCCAGACTCGACGGCGGTGAGGTGGTTCTCTGATAACAGCCAGAGAGATGTCCACTTTGGCAAGGACGTGGTCAGAAGATCCGATTGGAGCAGATGAAGAGCAGCAGATATTGTCAGGGAAATTTGTCAAAATCAGATCCAGAAGAGATGGAGTACCATTGGTTGAGATCCGGGTCGGGAAGTTGACCGATTGAGTCAGTCCTAATGAGTCGCAGAAAGCTTTTCTGAGGTGCCATGGCAGGTGAGAGAGGTACCCACACCTAGCCAACTGGCGTGATGACAATTGAAGTCACCACATAAGAGGAAGAGAGAGTTTGGATGAGAACATAGGAGATGGTCCATGTTTTTGGATAGTGAGGTGTAGATGGAGTCGTCACTGTTCGGTGGACGGTAGAGTACACATATAAACATGAGGTGGGAGTGGAGGGAAGCCGTAGCTTGTGGTAGTTATTCTTGTGGGTGTGGGGGAGTGAGGGCAGTGCATGGAGAGTGAGGAATAGAGTCTTTGATGAAGAGAGCAACACCTCCACCAGGACGAGGCTCAGGTCTGTCATACCGTAAGAGGGAGTAACCGGGGAGAGATACTTGGGAGTCAGACACGTCTTGGGAGAGGAAAGTTTCTGTTAGGCAGATAATGTCTGGTTTCTCAGTCGCAACCTGTATGGAAAGATCTGAAAGGTTTGAGCGAAGGCCCCGGATATTTGAGGTCCACACTTTTAATTAAGAGGTGGGGGAAGAGGCTTTGGGTGCAGGAGGTGGAGGGGGAGGGGGAGGGTAGGACAAGGGACGAGGGGGGGAGGTAAGGAGGGTTGTTGAAAGTGTGGGGTATTACAGAATAGCGAGGGGAGGGGGTCGAATGAGGATGAGAAAAGGCTCTGTGGTGCTGGGGGAGAGGGGGGCCAAGAGACAAGGAAGAAGGCAGTTGGGGATTTGAGGAGGTGGAGTGAAGAGATGGAGGTGAGAGGGCAGTGGAGGGAGGCAGCTTGGTGGATGAGAGGGGGCAACTTTGAGAAGGATGAGTGAGGGGGATGAAAGGTGGGAGAAAGGTGAGGGGGGAATTTTTGAGAGAGGTGAGAGGGAGGCTTGGTGGGAGAAGAGTGGGATGGTTGCTTTGAGAGTGAGAGTGAGGGGTGAGGGGGGTGAGTTGGCACTGAAGTTGGAAAAAAAGAATGGTTGATGGAAAGCGAACATCCATGGCAAACTGTGGTTTTTAAAAGTTTTAGGTCAGAGATGCGATTTAACACGTTTCTTGATGGATGCAATAAAGGCGAATTCAGAGAATGGAGAGAAGAAGCGCTGTAATAGTTGGATTTTTTTCGGCAAGGAATGAAGGAGAGCTCGAAATGAGAGCAGTCTGTTAAAATAGCAGAAGAGTAGTGCATTGTGAAACAGTAAAGAGTACCACATGTGTGAGAGAGGAAGATGAAGCATTATAAGATCGTTTTTGTTGTTAATATTAATGTTTGAGAGAGTTCAACAGATTAGGTCATGGAAGTGTATTAAAGAAGACGACGAGGAAGGTAAGAGGAAGAAAAAGAAGCAGAATCGGGAGAAGGTGAGTGTGTTGTTGTTGTTGTTTTTTTATTTATTTTTTTTTGAGATAAGAAAGAGATTAGTTGGAAGAATGGGGGATGAAATGAATGCGAGGGGAAAAACTTCAGAGTGTAGGCTTTATTCCATTTGATTGGAGCCGCTTCTATGGGCACACCAGGAAATACAGATGCAGCAAGGAGTGCATAAGCAGGAAGGTATACACGCACAACTAATCACCGCAAAATAAATCAGTATTATATAAAAATCAGTATTCTCACCATTCAATGAGCACCAAGTGAATCGCCGACATAAAACGACAATGCCCCTGGGACAATCCCCCCGACCGAGCCGAGCCTCAGCTTTATCTCTTCTGTGCTCGAGCCGGGCAACATGTGATCACACGTCACGACCTTCAATTCACGACATTCTCCCCGTCTTTAAAATGTAACTAGAGGCCCAGCTAACGCACCTTGATTACTTCAGCGCTACAGGAGTATACATTTCAAGAAACGCGAACTATCTAAACTACAGAAGCATACATGCCAAGCAGTGAGGATTATTTTGAGTTGTAGGAGCATGGTAATGAGCATCGATATATTATGTAACGAGCATATAGGAGCATGAGCATCGAGGATGCTGATAATCCCCTTTACAGATTGAGTCGGCGAGGGGGTATTATTCGTTGACCTCTCTGGGAGTAGATGGCGGTTTCACTTGAGGAAGGCTTCCGATCCTCTTGGTGAGCCTCGACTCGTGCCGGAGATGACTCCCCGATCGCTCTCGGGTGGAACGCGGTAGCTCCGTCGTCACCCTTCTCGGGTGGAGTCCCTGGGGGGGGAACACCTGGGGAGGGAATGTCAGAGGGAGGTGTGCCAGATGGTGGTGTACCTGCGAGAGGAGTACCTGAGGGAGCCAAATGGCGAACGGACACAATGGTCTCCCTGCCATCCGGGAGCCTGACATGAGCATACTCTGGATTAGTATCGATGAGTTCGACCTCTTCCACCATGGGTTCATACTTGCTTTGTCGTACCGGGCGTTTCATGAACACTGTTCCGGGATGGGTTAGCCAGTTGGGCACCGATTGGCCATCAACATAACGTCGTTGGTGAGTAAACATTCGTTCGTGAGGAGTTGCATTGGTGGACGTGCAGAGCAAAGAGCGGATGGAATTCAGAGCGTCGGGAAGGGTAACCTCCCACCGCTCGGGGCCCAGTCCTCTCGATTTCAACGCCAGAGTTACGGCTTTCCAAATGACTCCGTTATACCGTTCCACCTGCCCATTACCCTGTGGGTTGTAACCCGTCGTTCGACTAGTTGCTATGCCGTGCTCTAATAGGAATTGTTTTAGCCCGGCCGACATGAAACACGGCCCTCTGTCTGAATGTATGTACGAAGGTTTCCCAAACATAGCGAAGAGGTCAGACAGACATTTCACGACAGTGCCCGAGGTCATATCCGAGCACGGAAACGCGAAAGGGAACCTTGAATACTCATCAACAACAGTGAATATGTATCTGTTGTCTGTCTCGGTCGGCAGGGGCCCTTTGAAGTCAATGTTTAGTCTCTCGAAGGGAGAAGTGGCCTTGATCAATCTGCCAGAAGCCGCACCATAGAATCTGGGTTTTAGTTCAGCACAAACAGGGCATGAAGCATTCATTTGTTTAATATCTTCAATAGAATAGGGAAGGTTCTGTCTGCGCACGAAATGTGCCATTCTGGTTACCCCCGGGTGGCACAGAGACACATGGAGGTCTTGCAAAGCCCGACTGATTGTCGCCGAGCAGTAGACCCGAGAGAAGGTGTCTGCAGCAGGGTTTTCCCTCCCGGGCCGGTAGACTATGTCGTAACTATAGCAAGCGAGGTCTATCCGCCATCTCATAATTTTTTCATTCTTAATTTTCCCGTTATTTTTCCCATCAAACATGAATGCCACGGATCGTTGGTCCGTAACGAGCGTGAAGTGGTTTCCCAGTAAATAATGTCTCCATTTATGCAGCGCTTCGATGATGGCGTACGCCTCCTTCTCTATTGCTGATTGTCTCTGCTCGCTTCCAGAAAGAGTTCTGGAGAAGAACGCGACCGGCCGCCCAGACTGATTAAGCGTAGCAGCTATCGCGTGATCAGAAGCATCTGTTTCCACCACGAAGGGCACCGAGCTATCGATCGATAATACCACGGAATTACTGATATCGTCTTTGAGGTTGTGGAAAGCTGTTACAACAGCGGCATCTGGTGGAAAGTTTTTGCAATGCACTAGGGGATGTATTTTCTCGGAGTATTGCGAAATCCATCTTGCATAGTAAGCGAACATGCCGATCACCCGGGGCATTGTCTGCAGGTCCTGAGGTGGGGGTAGCTCACGAAGTGGGCGCAATCGTTCAGGATCAGGCTTAATCGTGCCGTCGGCTATCGTGTAGCCGAGAAGGTCAATTGACCTTGCCGAGAATACGCATTTCTCAGAGTTGAGAGTCAGATTATATTTTCTAGCAATGCTCAAGAATCTGTCCAGATTCATGTCATGTTCCCCCTGATCCCTACCACACACTGTGACATTGTCCACGTAAACAAAAGTGTCTTTGAGGTTTTCATCTGAGATGATGTCGTCCATAACCCGTTGGAAGCAAGCTACTCCATTCGTGACGCCGAATGGAATCCTCCTGAATTGGAAGAGGAGCCTACCTGCCTGGAATGCGGTGTAAGGTTTGTCTTCCTCTCGGATGGGAATTTGATGATAGGCGCTTCGCAAATCGATGGTGCTGAATATCTTATAATTGGCCACGCGTTCGACCATCTCGTCTATGCGCGGCAGGGGGTAGGCGTCGAGTTGGGTGAAGCGATTGACCGTTTGGGAATAATCGACAACCATTCGTTTCTTCTGGTTCTGGCTGCTAGTCACCAACACCTGTGCGCGCCATGGCGAATCGCTCGGTTCTATAATTCCTTCTTCCAGTAATCGCTTGGTTTCTGAAGTGATGAAATTCATGTCAGCAGTGGTATATCGCCGCGATTTGATCGCTATCGGTTTGCAGACCGGCGACAAGTGAGCGAACAGCTGGGGGGACGTTACCTCTGCGGTGGTCAAAGCATTTAAAATTAGACGAGGTTTGCTTCCTCCAAAGGGTATTTCGACGCTCGTGTGCTGCTGGAGGACATTATGACCCAGAATTACGTCTGCGCATAAATCACGGAGCACCAGTACCCTTACATCCCGATGCGTGTACCCTTTTACGTCCAATTCAACATTGCAGTACCCTCGTACGCGGGACTGCAGTGATGTGGCGGCCATGCATACCGTATTGTCTGTCGGGTGGATCTTCCATTTCCTGCCCTTCACTTGCGAGCTGTTGACGAAACTTTCAGAGCTACAGGTATCAATCAGTGCCTCAGCCATATGCCCGTTAATTCGTACGTTGATGATAGCCTTGGATAGATTCCCCGGGGAGGATGCAGTTAGTTTTTTTGCGAGTAGAGAGCCGCAGAAGTGGGTTTATTTCTCCTTTGAGTAGATTTACATACCCTGGCATAATGCCCTTTCTTGTCACAATTCATGCATGTGGCATCTCTGGCGGGGCATTTGTGGCAGAAGTGTCTTTTGTACCCACAAAAGAAGCATTTACCAACCGGAGCAGTTGCTGAGGAGTTTGACGTGGTCTGGGTATCCGGCTCCTCGGGTTTTTCTCCATCCCCTGTGTCAGGCTGTGTCTGTGTCTGTGGGGTTCCTTGAGTTTCCAGCGTAGCGGCGTTCATTAGCAGCATCGGTGTCCCAAATGACTCAGATTGCTGCTGAGCCGTATCCATCGCTCGAGCCTGATCAACTACCTTTTCAAGAGTGGGTTGCGCTTTCTCTAGTAAGCGTTGCCGTATGTGGGCTGATCTGAGTCCTTGGATAAATGCCTCCCGGGTCGCTTCATTTCGGTGTTCCTCGGCGTTTATGGCCCGGAAGCTGCCGTCTTTTCCCAGCTGTTTCAGAGCTTGCAGGAACTGATCGATTGTCTCCCCAGCTGCTTGCTTGCATGTGTTGAGAAGATGTCGTATGTATACCTCGTTCTTGCCTTCACGTAGAGCGCCTGCAGCATGTCGATCGCTGCTTCATAGGTGTCACACTCCGAGAAGAGCCTGTATACGCCGGGCGAGACATGATTCACGAGGGCAGCCAATTTGTCAGCTCCCTCTTCGATGATGGTCAGATAGTGTGAGAAGGAACGGAACCAATGCGACCATTTCATTTCTGAGTCAGTCGCGTTTGGGTCTGCGTCAAACCTCTCTGGTTTGTAGATCTTGTCTATCGTTGGTTGAGAGAGCCGAGAAAACCAAATGGAATAAATTGAAATGAAGACGAGAGAAGAACCTTCAGAGTGTAGGCTTTATTCCATTTGATTGGAGCCGCTTCTACGGGCACACCAGGAAATACAGACGCAGCAAGGAGTGCATAAGCAGCAAGGTATACACGCGCAACTAATCACCGCAAAATAAATCAGTATTATATAAAAATCAGTATTCTCACCATTCAATGAGCACCAAGTGAATCGCCGACATAAAACGACAATGCCCCTGGGACAATCCCCCCGACCGAGCCGAGCCTCAGCTTTATCTCTTCTGTGCTCGAGCCGGGCAACATGTGATCACACGTCACGACCTTCAATTCACCACAACACGTGCAGTCGATCACCGCAAAATAAATCAGCAATTCGCCAGCATAAGCACGGAGTCCGGTATACTCTCAATTCTCACCATTCAACGAGCACCAAGTGAACCACCGCATAAATGACAATGCCCAGGGACAATCCCACCGACCGCGCGTCATCTCGGTTTTATCTGTCCCGTGTGCGAGCCGCGCGACATGTGATCACGCGTTCCATCCTTCAATCATCACATTCTCCCCGTCTTTAAAATGTAACTCGAGGCTCAACCAACGCACCATGATTACTTCAACGCTAGAGGAGTATACATTTCAAGCAGTGCGAACTATTTAAACTACAGAAGCATACATTCCAAGCAGTGAGGATTATTTTGAGTTATAGGAGCATGGTAAGGTGCCATCGAGGGATGCCGATAATCCCCTTTACAGATCGAGTCGGCGAGGGGGTTTTATCCGTCGACCTCTCCGGGAGTAAATGGTGGTTTCACTTGAGGGAGGCTTCCGATCCTCTTGGGGAGCCTCGACTCGTGCCGGGGATGACTCCTCGATCGCTCTCGGGTGGAATGCGGTAGCTCCGTTGCCACCATTCTCGGGTGGAGTTCCTGGGGGGGAAACACCTGGGGAGGGAATGTCAGAGGGAGGAGTACCAGATGGAGGAATTCCTGCAGGAGGGGTACCTGCGGGAGCCAGATGGCGAACCGACACAGTGGTCTCCCTGCCATCAGGAAGTCTAACATGAGCATACTCAGGATTAGCATCGATGAGTTCGACCTCCTCCACCATTGGTTCATAATTGCTTTGTCGTACCGGGAGCTTCATGAACACTGTTCCGGGATAGGTTAGCCAGTTGGGCACCGATTGGCCGTCAATATAACGTCGTTGGTGAGTAAACATTCGTTCGTGAGGAGTAGCATTGATGGACGTACAGAGCAAAGAGTGTATGGAATTCAGAGTGTCGAGTAGGGTAACCTCCCACCACTCAGGGCCCAGTCCTCTCAATCTCAGCGCCAGGGTTACGGCTTTCCAAATGACTCCATTATACCGTTCCACCTGCCCATTACCTGTGGGTTGTAACCCGTCGTTCGACTAGTTGCTATGCCGTGTTCATATAGGAACTGTTTAGTGTTTGAGCTCGACCGACATGAAACACGGCCCTCTATCTGAATGTATGTACGACGGTTTCCCAAACATGGCAAAGAGGTCAGAGAGACATTTCACGACAGTGCCCGAGGTCATATCCGAGCACGGAAATGCGAAAGGGAACCTTGAGTATTCATCAACAACAGTGAGTATGTATCTGTTGTCTGTCTCAGTCGGCAGGGGCCCTTTGAAGTCGATATTTAGTCTCTCGAAGGGGGAAGTGGCCTTGATCAATCTGCCGGGAGCGGCGCCATAGAATCTGGGTTTTAGTTCAGCACAAACAAGGCAAGAAGCATTCATTTGTTTAATATCTTCGATAGAATAGGGAAGGTTTTGTCTGCGCATGAAATGTGCCATTCTGGTTACTCCTGGGTGGCACATTGACTCATGGAGGTCTTGTAAAGCCCGACCGATTGTCGCCGAACAGTAGACCCGAGAGAAGGTGTCTGCAGCAGGGTTTTCCATCCCGGGCTGATAAACAATGTCGTAACTATAACAAGATAGATCTATCTGCCATCTCATTATTTTCTCGCTCTTAATTTTCCCGTTATTTTTCCCATCAAGCAGAAGGCAACGGATCGCTGGTCCGTGACGAGTGTGAAGTGGTTGCCCAGTAAATAATGTCTCCATTTACGTAGGGCTTCGACAATAGCATACGCTTCCTTCCCTATTGCCGAGTGTCTCTGCTCGCATCCAGAGAGAGTTCTCGAGAAGAACGCGACGGGTCGTCCGGACTGATTGAGCGTCGCAGCGATCGCGTAATCGGAAGCGTCCGTTTCCACCACGAACGGCACCGTGCCGTCGATCGATAATACCACGGAATTACTGATATCATCTTTGAGGCTGTGGAAAGCTTTTACAACAGCAGCATCTGGTGGGAAGTTTTTGCAATGCACCAGGGGATGTATTTTTTCGGAGTATTGGGGGATCCATCTAGCATAGTAAGCGAACATTCCGATCACCCGACGCAATGTCTGCAGGTCATGAGGTGGGGGTAGCTCACGGAGTGGGCGCAATCGTTCAGGATCAGGCTTAATCATGCAGTCGGCTATTGTGTAGCCGAAAAGATCAATTGACCTTGCCGAGAATACGCATTTGTCGTAATTGAGAGTCAGATTATATTTTCTAGCAATGCTCAAGAATCTGTCCAGATTCATATCATGTTCCCCCCGATCCTTACCGCACACCGTGACATTTTCCACGTAAACAAAAGTGTCTTTGAGGTTTTCATCCGAGATGATGTCGTCCATAACTCGTTGGAAGCAAGCTACTCCATTAGTTACACCGAACGGAATCCTCCTAAATTGATAGAGGCGTCGACCTGCCTGAAACGCGGTGTAAGGTTTGTCTTCCTCTCGAATGGGAATTTGATGATAGGCGCTTCACAAATCGATGGTGCTGAATATTTTATAATTGGCCACGCGTTCGACCATCTCGTCTATGCGCGGCAAAGGGTAGGCATCGAGATGGGTGAAGTGATTGACCGTTTGAGAGTAATCGACAACCATTCGTTTCTTATGGTTCTGACTGGTGGTCACCAACACCTGCGCACGCCATGGCGAATCGCTCGGTAATCGGTTCCTTCTTCCAATAATCGCTTGGTCTCGGAAGCGATGAAGTCCATATCAGCGGCGGTGTATCGTCGCGATTTCATCGCTATCGGTTTACAGTCCGGCGACAAGTTAGCAAACAGCAGGGGGGACGATACCTCTGCGGTGGTCAGAGCATTTGGAATTAGACGAGGTTTGCTTCCTCCAAAGGGTATTTCAACGCTCGTGTGCTGCTTGAGGACATTATGACCCAGAATTACATCTGCGCATAAATCACGGAGCACCAGTACCCTTACATCCCGATGCGTGTACCCTTTTACGTCCAACTCAACATTTCAGTACCCTCGTACGCGGGACTGTAGTGATGTGGAGGCCATGCATACCGTATTGTCTGTCGGGTGGATCTTCCATTTCCTGCCCTTCACTAGCGAGCTGTTGACGAAACTTTCAGAGCTACCGGTATCAATCAGTGCCTCAGCCATATTCCCGTTAATTCGTACGTTGATGATAGCCTTGGATAGATTCCCCGGGGAGGCTGCAGTTAGTTTTTTTGCGAGTGGAGAGCCGCAGAAGTGGGTTTATTTCTCCTTAGAGTAGATTTACATACCCTGGCATAATGCCCTTTCTTGTCACAATTCATGCATGTGGCATCTCTGGCGGGGCATTTGTGGCGGAGGTGTCTTTTGTACCCACAAAAGAAGCATTTACCAACCGGAGCAGTTGCTGAGGAGTTTGACGTGGTCTGGGTATCCGGCTCCTCGAGTTTTTCTCCATCCCCTGTATCAGGCTGTGTCTGTGTCTGTGGGGTTCCTTGAGTTTCCAGCGTAGCGGCGTTCATTAGCAGCATCGGTGTCCCAAATGACTCAGATTGCTGCTGAGCCGTATCCATCGCTCGAGCCTGATCGACTACCTTTTCAAGAGTGGGTTGCGCTTTCTCTAGTAAGCGTTGCCGTATGTGGGCTGATCTAAGTCCTTGGATAAATGCCTCCCGGGTCGCTTCATTTCGGTGTTCCTCGGCGTTTATGGCCCGGAAGCTGCCGTCTTTTCCCAGCTGTTTAAGAGCTTGCAGGAACTGATCGATTGTCTCCCCGGCTGCTTGCCTGCGTGTGTTGAGAAGATGTCGTATGTATACCTCGTTCTTGCGCTTCACGTGGAGCGCTTGCAGCACGTCGATCGCTGCGTCGTAGGTGTCACTCCGAGAAGAGCCTGAATACGCTGTGCAAGACATGGTTTACAAGTGTGGCCAGTTTGTCGGCTCCCTCTTCAATGATGGTCAGATAGTGTGAGAAGGAACGGAACTAATGCGACCACTTCATTTCCGAGTCAGTAGCGTTGGGGTCCGCATCGAACCTCTCCGGCTTGTAGATCTTGTCCATAGTCAGTTGAGGGAGCCGAAGGAATCAAGTGAAATAAATTGAAGTGAATGCGAGGGAAAAACCTTCAGAGTGTAGGCTTTATTTCACTTGATTGAAACCGATTCTACAGACACATAAAGGAATACATGTGCAGCGAGGAATACATGTGCAGCAAGGAATACATGTGCAGTCGATCACCGCAAAATAAATCAGCAATTAGCCAGCATAAGCATGGAGTCCGGTATACTCTCAATTCCCACCATTCAACGACCACCAAGTGAACCACCGCCGTAAATGACAATGCCCCAGGGACAATCCCACCGACCGTGCGGCATCACGGTTTTATCTGTCTCGTGTGCGAGCCGCGCGACACGTGATCACGCGTCACATCCTTTAATTCATCACAGGCCTCAAGCCTAGGCCAAGGCCTAGGCCTCAAACACCAGGTAAGAACGTCGACAAAAATACTCACATAATAGCACGATTTTTGAAACAAAACCGAACTAGGAACACACAGTAACATGTAGGTGAGAAAATTAAACAGTTAAAACGGGACAAATAATGACCGGAAACTTAACTTTGAGAACGTCAGCAGGGAGCCCCTAAGGAGACCTCTCGTTGATTCAAACCCGGAACCGGAGATCAATTGTAAATTATAAATATGTAATTGCACAGAGTTAGTCTGTAAGACGTGACTTTTGAAATGACGTGTGAATGGTTAACGAGGCATTTTGCGCATGAGCTGTATGTGCGTTGACGCTGACTCGCTTCTGCTCACGGGGAACTTTTAACCTGCCGAAGCCAGCATGAAATGTGTCATTAAAATGATCTTTTAAACATAATTTTCAGAATTTAAAGGAAAAATCAATATGGCAAACCATAATTGTTGTGCTCTTCAACACAAATCGGACTCACATAAATACAGGAATACGAGAAATATCCTTGATTGAGAGTTGACGGGTTCATAACATTTGCTGTTAGGACATTCCAGCGTCAGCAAGAGATAAACCACACACACACACACACACACACACACACACACACACACACACACACACACACACACACACACACACACACACACACACACACACACACACACACACACACACTTCAACTTTTAGCAATGGATGCAAAAATGTAATATAATTTCTCTTGTGGCCCCACAACCAAACAAACTGTATTTATAGCAGCCATCAAAGCCCCCATTGCTTCCACCCCCACCCTGCCCCCTCCCAGCAAGATTAATAGAACATATCATCGTTTCTAAACTTAACCTTAAATCATTACTTTTAAACACAAACCCTAGATATGTCCTTCCAATCGGTGTTCAGAAAAACCTAATCCAGATACGCAGTCAATTCACAAGTAGTGATCTGTCGGGAGGTTGTGTCACACACGTCCCTCCACTCGGCCCTTCCACCGACCCATCTAGTGCAGTACTTCTGTCACAAATTCATGCAAGTTATGCAACAAGTGTAAAATTTAACACCATGATAGGTTTATATTTAGGTCGCAATGATAGAGATGGAGCGACTTGCAAAAGTGACTGAACATTTTTTTTTGAGGCATCATTCAAAATGGCTACCTCTGCCATTAAGTTATCACTCCAATCGAGTCAGTTTCTCTGTCTTAGAAGCATTCAGTCATTTGAAAATGCCCCAGGAAAAAAAAGGGGTTTTGAAGGCTTCACATCACCTAACCAGTATTCTTGGATTAATGTGCCTGAAGGTTAAGAAGATATTTTGACCCAAACAAAGAAAACACATGAATTTTGTCATCAACCAACATGTGGAGCAGACATGTATGCATTTTGAGCCATGAATACTGTCTAAAACAGATGAACATTGATAATTGGTAATAAATATATTTACTTACTTGTTCATTGCAGAACTCCTACTCTTTTATCCAATGAAGGTATCAATTCCTTATCTCAAAACAGCATTAACGAGAAGGGCACTCGGTAGAGCGCATATCTCTGCCACATAATGCCTGATCTACGAGAACATATCTGGCCCAATACATTTTTTCAAATTTACAGTACTATATAGTTTTTGGCCCAATCTCTCAATGGGGAAGAATCACTTTTAAAATTAAATAACTCTCGTATCCGGATCCGGAATTAGATCTTCACCAAAATCGAATCAATTCTTCCTTTTCACACACACACACACACACACACACACACACACACACACACACACACACACACACACACACACACACACACACACACACACACACACACACACACACACACACACACATATCCACCAAGTTGCTTCCGAATCCTTCCACAAATTTTTGAGATATCCTGCACACAAACAGACAAACAAACAGACAGACAGACACGGGTGAAAACATAACCTCCTTCCACCTTTGGTGGCGAAAACCTGGAGGTGAAGACCTGGAGGGAAGAACGAGATTGAAGAGAATGTGGAAGGTGGTTCCACAGGTGGGAAAAAAGAGGAAGAAATGAGTGAAGGTGAGCTGTGGCTCTGGATTTAGGCAGTTTCACGAGGATAGGTTGCTGGTGGACCACATGCATCCTGTAGATACCTGGGGGTAACAAGTCACAGAGAGGGCAGAGGGTGCAAGACCAGAAATGAGGTGGAAGAATTCAGATACACCACTCCCCTGTCTGTGATGGCAAAGTGATAGGCCAATAGATTCAGCTTCTTTGTGAGAGATTCCAATGAACTTGAACTCCTTGGTATCCACAGCGTTAAGCTGAGCAAGATTTGAGGCAGCCAGAGGAGAGAGAGCAGCACTCCATCAAGCTGCGGATGAAAGCCTTGTCGGTGGATCGGAGCTCAGGTGTGCCAAGGAAAGACTTTGTATGACAGAGGATGACCAATTGGCCTCTGGTTTTGGAGGACAACTTTGAAATGTGGCTTGCCCAAAAGAGATCATGGCTGAGTGTGAGACCCAAGAGTTTGAGTGACTGAACCTTTTTGAGATGGTTGTTGAGAAAGCAGAAGGGAGGGTTTGCAGTATAGTCTTTTCAGAGAGAGAGGGGGAGTGTGTGGGATATCTCAGGACTGAAAGACATATTCCCCGTGTTTGGCTAGTTTGTGATTTTGTCAAGACTTGAAGAGAGGGAGATGCTGCTGCTTGTGTGTCAGAAGGATGGGAGATGTCATGGCCAGGAGTGGAGTCGTCAGTAAAGAGATAGAGGATTTTTCCAGAGGGTTAGCGACATCATTGATGAAGATTCGGCATATGATGGGGCAGAGAACACTGCCTTGGGGTACTCCAGCCTTAACAGGGAGAGGAAAAGAAAAGGTTCTGTCGAGAGCCACACATTGTCTGCAAGAGTGGAGGAAATCAGTAATCCAAGAGTGGAGTTGGCCTTGGATTCTATAGGAAGACAGTTTGCAATGCGGGATGGCAGACTATATCGAAAGCTAGAGACATGTCCAGAGAGATGGCCATCATCTCATGTCCGATATTGAGGGCCTCCATCCATTGTTGGGTGATTTGAAGCAGCATGTTAAAGGTAGAGTGACCAAGTCTGAATCTGGATTGATGATCTGAGATGAAGCTGTTTTAGGAAAGGAATTATTTTATGTCAACTGTAATGATGAATTCCATGACCTTGCTGATGATTGGAAGTAAGCTAATTGGTCTGTCGTTAAGGGGATCCATTTTTGCACCTTTGTAATGTAATGTTGTGATGTTGGCCGATTTTGAAGCAGTTGGAAGATGACCGATGGCAAAGGACTGGATAAACTGGGCAGAGAGAGAGAGAGTGTGAGAGTGTGAGAGAGAGTGTGAGGGAGAGGGAGAGGGAGAGGGAGAGGGAGAGGGAGAGGGAGAGGGAGAGGGAGAGGGAGAGGGAGAGGGAGAGGGAGAGGGAGAGGGAGAGGGAGAGGGAGAGGGAGAGGGAGAGGGAGAGGGAGAGGGAGAGGGAGAGGGAGAGGGAGAGGGAGAGAGAGAGAGAGAGAGAGAGAGAGAGAGAGAGAGAGAGAGAGAGAGAGAGAGAGAGAGAGAGAGAGAGAGAGAGAGAGAGAGAGAGAGAATGTGCGATAGCAACAGCACAGGTTTTTAGGAGACGTGAGTTGATGCCATCTGATACCATTGGCAGAGTTGGTAGCATTTGTTTTCACTGAATAATAGTATAGAATTAATTTAAAAGAAATTTATCATCAAGGACCAATCCCCAAAATAAACATCATGCATGACATTTTGAACAATATAAAATCGATTTTAATTCATTTCCATTTTGGAATATTTGGGCTGAGGGTTAATTTTCACCACTAGTATTCAAAGGGGTAAATACAGACGAATTTTAAATTTGGTGCCTTTAAGTCAGTGCTATGCAATAAATAAACAGTTTCATTACGAATTGTCTTTGTTGTTCAGGTGCCCCAAAATGGAGATGACTGGGTCCCATGCTTCAAGTTCGATCTAACTGAGAAATGCTGGAGAGACTTCAGTGCGATGAGTATCTTCCAGCAGGTTTCTCCTACAACTCTTTGCTGCTGTAAGAGCTATTGCAGCATGCATCTTCCGGATGGTGCAATCACATATATGGGTAGGAGGATTATCTCAACCATCTACGAGAATGGGAAGGCACGGAAGACGACTCGGCAGATACCTGAAGAGGAAATCCCAGTGTTTCTGAAGGACACCTTTGGGTTCACCTTGACGAACAAACTTGTTCCCAAGGATGAACCCGTTCAGCTTCCACCAGCATCAACTCCCGTACTCAGTTAAATACTTTATAGTGCTCGTCTTACCATTGTTTTTGAAGGGAGTTAACTCTGAATTAAAATGTAATTAGATAAATAAAATTTTGTCCAACAGAATGACACAGGGGTAGCCCACTTATCTGTGGGATGTCTACTCTGTAATTATTTATACACCTGACGATAAGCCTAGGTGGAAACCAAATTGTTCCGAATCGTAGAGGACCCTTTACCAATATTCCGGGATCAAGGTTTGAAGGTTGATTTTTAATGATTTGAGGATGCTGAACAAAATAAGTTGGGGACGAAAATCTGGAGACTTCACAAAAATCACTAGATTTTTGCCAGAGGTCCAATCCAAGATGGCTGCCACAAATATATGGCATATCTTCTCTTGTATATGAGCTACATATATGTTCTTGGTGTCTTGATATAGGTTTTTGATGTCAAATAATCCAATTCTGATGACAAACATAGTTATTGTTGAAGAACATATATTCTGGGAATCTCGAGTGATATTTTCTTTAATGGGAAACTGGAAAATCGAAAATAGCCATTTATTTGTTCCTAGTCATAATCAAAATGTATTCATGTATCAAATGACATATTATATTATGTATGATAGTTGGAGATCACACCATGCAATGCGTAATGAAATAAAAGTTTAAGTGAAAGCTTGTGGACACTATGTTGTCAGTTGGGACGACTTGTGAGAACGTGATTGGAATGTTCGGATTAGATGACTCACTTAATAATCATTTATTGCCTAGATTGTATGCCCCCTCGCTTGTATGCCAAGAGACCAAGGCAGTGATTGATGACATTGGATAACAGTCAGTGAAGCCAAGTGTTGGCTTCCTGGTTTGGGTGGCCTGCTTGGGATCTTAGGGTAATGAGTTTGAGCCCTGTTGGCTGCTGAATTAACACCAGGTGAGGTTGACTGAGCCTGTCATCCTTCCAAGGTTTGCAAAATGAATACCAATGTACTGGCATAGGGGCACAGCATCAGCGTCATTGTCATGCCCCAACAAAATGACAACTACCTGGCAGCAAAAGCTGCCATGTGCAAGAAGAAGAAAACAGCAGGTGATTAAGAACTTAATTGTTAAATTAAGAAAACTAATAAAAAAAACAACAATCGTTATTTATACAGCAGTAATCACCAGAACACATAACCAAGATGGTGTTTTTTAATCTATCATTTCACGTGACAGCAGAATTAATTTTGCAATAATTAAGTATATTAACCAATAATATCGATTAGAAGGGCACTTAGTAGAGTCCATACCTCCGCCATGTAATGCCTGATCCACGAGAACATATCAGGCTCAATACATTTTTTTTATTATCATGCTATACAGTACTATATCGTTTTTGGCCCCATCTCTCAATGGTGAAGAATCCCGTAAAGAAATAAATAATTCTCGTATCCAGATCGGGATTCGGATCTTCACCAAAATCGAATCAATTTGTCTTTGCAAAACACGCAACCGGTACACCAAGGTTCGTCTGAATCCGTCCACAACTTTTTGAGATATCGTGCTATATATCAGTTTAGCCCGATCTCTCAATGATGAAGAATCACTTAAAAAATTGTAGTCGTGGGATCCGGATCCGGATCTTCACCAATATCTAATCATTTCTTCCTAGTCACACACCCAACGTGTCCACAAAATTTCATCTGGATCCGTCAACAACTTTTTGAGATATCCGGCACACAGACAGACAAACAAATGACAGCAAGTGGTGAAAATATTACCTCCTTCACCTTCGGTGGCAGTGGTAATTATCCTTTGGAATTACCCTTTAAAACCATTTCGAATTATCCTTTAGAACTTTAGAAGTACCCCTTGGAAACCTTTAGAACTTTAGAATTTACCTTTTGGAACCCTTTCTCTCATGCATAACTTTCACTGCAGAGGTTATGCAGGGTTGCTATTATTTCCGACTGTTTTCTCTTAAAATTATGAGTTAAACAAGCAACTGTGTTGAGTTTCTGTGGAATCAAATTGGTGATAGCTTGATAGGGGAGAAGCCTTAGGGTTGGGGGTGAAGGGTGAAGACTTGGAGTTTGGGTGGGGGGCAAAGATTGCTTTTGGTTCATTGGTTGTTTCTATTAGGTTTCTGGGACTGTTATATTGAGACATTGACAGATGTACCAGTAATTAATAGGTGCCTGAATTCAGCGACCTGATATGCAAATGGACTTCAAATTTCAAGTCAATCAGATGAAAATTGACAATTTTAGAAACAATTGAAAATTTTGCCCAATTTTGGGTTGACCTTATGAGTAGATGATAAATGGGGTTTCTGGGACATCCATTCAAATGAATGAGTGAAAGGGAAAAACTTTCTGACCCAAGACCCAAAATCTCAAAATAGGAGACATTTTCTCCCCACCTATCCTTTCCCTCCCATAGAAGCAAATGTAAAATTGAGACTCATTTAATTTTCTTTTAACATTCATTTCCTTCGAGTATATTCAATATCTCTTCAAGCACGAAAGAAAGGGAGGTTCACTGTCCCTCCTTCGGTTCTGTAAAATTGGGAAGTGCCTTTAAGAGCACAGTCGTGCTGTGAAAATGAGGAAGTATTCTGTGCCCATGTCTCTCATGGTTATATCTTAAATCATCAGAACACTAACAGAACAAAGTTTAGCTAAAAGCAAACAAAAGAAGATATTTAAACATAAGTTTTAAATGAAAGAAAAGATAAAATCTCTATTTCAGCCCTCACAACCGAACCAAGACAAAAAAGCCTGGTCATTTCATATATGAGACACACCCTGAAAATCCATTGTTGTGTAATTTCCCATGATGTCATCAACTCGGACTATTTATTGCCAAACGCAAACTTTGTTTTATCCAGAGATTGGAGTATTTAGAAGAGTACTCCACCCTTGCAGATCAGTCATTTTCACAAGATGAGAGGTAAGATCCTTAAACCAATTCATTATTTGTTGTTTTATACAGAACTAAATCACTACACAACCCATAATTATTGTATGTTTTTTTCTAACAAGTTGTCCCCAAAAAGAACATCGTTGATAACTGATCTGGAAAATGAGACCATTGAATATCATGAGGAATGGCAAAAAATGAATGAATTCCTTAAAGACATTCAATCGTTCAGAAGAGAATTAAATGACATCATTGTTGGCTGGAAAGAAGTCCTCTCACGTCCTCTGACCTTGAATGAATTGAGTCAAATGTGAGAAATTATCTCTCTGTGGGTGTCTGTGTGTGTGTCTGTATGTGTGTGTCTGTATGTGTGTGTCTGTATGTGTGTGTGTCTCTGTGTGTGTCTGTATGTGTGTGTCTCTGTGTGTGTGTCTCTGCGTGTGTGTGTGTCTCTACGTGTGTGTCTCTGTGTGTGTGTGTCTCTGTGTGTGTGTCTGTATGTGTGTCTCTGTGTGTGTGTCTCTGTGTGTGTCTCTGTGTGTGTGTCTCTGTGTGTGTCTCTGTGTGTGTGTCTCTGTGTGTGACTGTGTCTGTGTGTGTGTCTGTGTGTGTGTCTCTCTCTGTCTCTCTATCTCCATGTCTCTGTCTATATCTCTCTTGAGTGTTGACATTGTTATTTTTATTTTTTATTTTTCAGTTTAAACACCTGTCTGGATGAACCAAACACACAACTTAATCTTCTTAAAACACACAACTTAGGTGCACTCCCCAAATGACTCAACACCCCCCTCATCCCTCTCCCCTCCCCTCCCCACGTGTGTGTGTGTGGGGAAGGGTGGGGGGTGGGATGAGGAGGGTGGTGGGTCAAAGGTGGGGGTGCACAGGGGGGTGGGGCTTATGTGGGTGGGGCTTGTGTGGGTGGAGCTTGTGTGGGTGGGTGGGGCTTGTGTGGGTGTGTGGGGCTTGTGTGCATGGGGTTTGTGTAAATGTGGCTTGCGTGGGTGGAGCAATTTGTTTAAATTAAATAAACATGTTGTGTGTGGCAAACTAATAAACTAATCACTAATCATGTAAATATGATGGATGTTTATGTGGCTTATGTGGGTGGGGTTTGTGTGGGTGGGGTTTGCATGGGTGGAGTTTGTGTGGGTGGAGCTTGTGTGGATGTGGCTTTTGTGGGTGGGGTTTGCATGGGTGGGGCTTGTGTGGGCGGAATCAAAAAGGGATGGAGTGTAAAAAGGGGTGGAGTCCAAAAGAAAAATTCCCAATTTATCTTTGTCTTTTGTAATTCCTGTGAATAAAATTAATCTAAAATCTCTTCCCCCTTTAAATCACATAATTTGTAAGTCCAAGGAACTGTACAGATGACATCAACAATTTAAAAAAGTTAATTTGTCCATCGCTTGGAATAACCTTTTTCAAAATGAGATTTCCACCAGTATATTCTTACCATATCACCAACTTTGAACTTAGGCTTTCTGGCATTAATCGCTTTTTCATATTTTAATTTTGTAAATGTATCTGATGGTTTCATTTTCGTTGAGGTATGAATCGTATCATTGTACTTATCTACAATGTCCTGAATTAAAGATAACCATAATTGAGAACCGAGTTGAGTGAATTTTTTATAGTGTCTCATTTAAAGTGCGATTAAAACGCTCAATAACAACGGCCTTCCTTTCATTAAAGGTGCTGTATAATGTAATGTTGTTATTTTTGAGAAAAATCATAAATGTTTTGTGGTAGAACTCTGCACCCTCATCAGACCACAATTTTTTAGGTTTTCTCTTGCTTTTATTGAATATCTGTTGGAAAGCTAACATAAGAGTATTACCAGTTTTGTTTTTCAAAGGGACAACCGACGCATATCTACTCCTCTAACCAATAACGGTTAAAGCATACTTGCACCACTTATCATAATTGAGTTCAATTAAATCAGCGGACCATATATAATCAACTTCCTTGGAATAACCCTTCGTTCTATGAAACTTTGTGATTATTGATTTCTGTAATTCATCAGCTAATTTCTCTTCAATCTCAATGACATCATAAGAGTATTACCTGTTTTATTTTTCAAAGGAACAACCCATGCATATCTACTCCTCAAATCAATAACGGTTAAAGCATACTTGCACCCCTTATCATAATTGAGTTCAATTAAACCAGCGGACCAGATATAATCAACTTCCTTGGAATAAACCTTCCTTCTATGAAACTTTGTGAATATTGGTTTATGTAATTCATCAGCTAATTGCTCTTCAATCTTAATGACATCATTAGAGCCTATAAGTTTTTTGAATTTCCAAGCCCAAGTTTCAATTTAGCACTGATCATCTTCTTCACGATGAACCTATCAACTTTTTCTCTCAAGGTTGGATTTTGTATCAGAGATAAATTATACAGCATTTCTCGAACCGCTTAATGTTTTTCTGCCAACGTCGTGTTATTCCCGTAATCAATACCGTGCCTCATGCACACTTCATCAACTCTATTGATAGGTTTGCTCCACGGTTTAGGATTGTCTGCCTCATCTAATCTTTTATTCAAGTTTGTTCCTGGACCACAGAAAGAATACCCTGGTAGATGTAATTCCCCTGGTGTTCCAGTTGTTGTAAATTTACTTCTTGATAAAAAAAAACTTTTGCATATCTTCCCCTTGTTTGTGTTTGGTGAATTCACTCTTTTTTGAGCCACACACCGAACATGTACCTTTTAGTATAACCCTATTATTTTTACTTTTAACATACGAGATATTTTAACTCTCAGTTTTCTTTTTACATTTGAGACAATAACTCATTTATTTATGAGAAAAATTCCAACAGAGTGTGAAAACCTTTTTAGTTTCCAACATGCACATTTGAATCTTAATTTTTAAAACATAAAGAATCCTGAGAAATGTCTTCATTCTCTCCTCCATTTATTTAAGAAAAAAAAAATGTAAAACTTTAATCAAAGACAATTACACCAACATCAGCAATAATATAGTCTTTTCCTTCTTTCTCTTATTTATCTCCACTTTCGCGTTTAAATCTTCTCCCTGAAATCGATGTTAATAGTCTTGACACATATATTTCTAATGAACTTGCCAATTCTTTGTTTTCCTCTTCGGTGCATTGAGATTGATTTATTTTCTGTAATACCTTTGATCTTTTTATAATCTCACTGGTTTCCATATTTTTATATTTACTTATTCTCTCTCTTTCCTCCCTCTCCTTCTCTATCTTCTCCCTCTCCTCCTTCTCTCTATTCTTCCTCTCCTCCTTCTCTCTATTCTTCCTCTCCTCCTTCTCTCTTGTCTCAGTTTCTTCAACTCCTTCCTCATCCCTTACTATCCTTGAACCACTTTCACCCCATAGAATATCATACATATATTCATCTAGATTCTGCGATACTCTTGAATCAACAATTATTTTTCTCATAATAGGAAACCAATTAGATTTGTTGATGATTTCTAAAAGAGTTTTATATTTCCTTACCTTTAGAAGTTCATTTTTATTTAATATTTTAATCAAGTCTCTTTGTGGGTTTTTTAATATCAGTACAAGGCCAGTTCTTAATTGAAAAATGCCCGTATGTATATTCCAATTCATAAGGAATGTAAAATCTAACACCCTTTTCTTGAAGGTATCCTTGAATGCAAAAATTATAATTTTCTTGAAGTCTTCTTGCTGTCATTTATGTATCAGAAATATATGACAAATTAATATGATAACACATAATACCACCCCATCTTCCTGTTGTTAAATCAGTTTGTATTCCTCGACTTTGTATAATTATCCAATTTCCTTCCTTCTTTGTCATATAAACTATTGCTTCAACATCATATAATTTCCTATTCCCGAAATAGTGCATTTGTTGTTTGCTAATTGTACTTCCACATATCTCCTGATTCTTACCAAGAGGATAATATTCTTCTTTACAAGACTTATAAAAATCATGTAGGTCTTCTAGGTTTAATGAAAAATACCAATTATATCCTAAATCACATATATTATACCTCCATTTCTCTATTCTCATATTAACTATACTTTCTTCTTAATAAAATTCAATACGAAGCAGATAATTGAATTTAATAAGAAAAGGTGCATGGTTTGTTGAACCAGGTATTGTGGTTGTAAATTCTACTCCTTTAACAAAAAGTACCGTTTTATTTAAGGATATATATATATATATATATATATATATATATATATATATATATATATATATATATATATATATATATATATATATATATATATATTATGATAAATCACTTAATCTTACCAAGTCATTCGAATCAATCGGGCTTAGATAATTTATGAATTTATAAACATTTTTCATATTAATATTTTTTGCTATACTATATTTCTGTCGTTCAGCCTGTGCCTTTGTGTAATAATTTGATAAATCCATATCCAGTTCTTGGGATACACCAAAGATAGAACCATCTTTACCAACATGTCATTTATATTAGATTAAAAATAATGTCATAACATTTTTTATTTTTGTTGAGTTGATATAACACAGAGACATAATTGACCACAACACTTGGAATTTAATTCTTGGACTTGAAATGTTTGATAAACACCATTCTGTAAGAATTTTATTACTTCAACAGGTGGTGGAAGACCAAAACTATCAAAAGAATATTTGTCTTGACTATTAAAAATACAAACCCAATGAGAACCGTTCCCATTATTATCTTCCAAGTTCATAATGATATTCTTTGTATGTTGAGACACGTTTGTTAATTCATCTCTCATACAAATAACCACATTATGAATTTTTAATTTCTTACAATATTTGACAAGTTCTAAATTTGATGTATTCTTTCCAAATTCTTTAAACCACTCATCAATGTTCATTTATTTACGAGAAAGATATAATCCATTACCCCTTTTAGTTAATTTTACACCTGCTTATGCGATAGAAGAAAGCATATCTCCAACTAACAATCTCACTTTTACAGGCAGACTTTCAAGTTTTTCAGCAAAATCTACAATTACACCACTTCCAATAATTTGTTTCTCCAACTCTTTGTTATATCTTTCCAATTCTTTTTGAGCATGGAGTTGAGCCTTCCTTTCGTTGGCAGTTTTCACCGCTGCTGAAATACCACCCGTCAATGCTCCAACCGCACTGAAACCAGCAAATAAAGGAATTAGAAATGGGAGAAATCCTCCACTCCTCTCTCTTATTGAATATTTCTTCAACATTGGTTTTGACATTTTAATTTCAAGTGAGCCAGTATCATTCAAGATTTTCACCTGTTCTCTTGTGAGCAAAACATCAATTCTTACTGCTCCTTTTCTCCGAATTGTATTAACGTTGTGGTGGTCATATGGCAGCTTAGCTGCCAGGGTCGCTATCATTTCTTAAAGTGTCACTGTGTCGCTGATGCAGTGCCCCTCTACCAGTAAACACACTGGAACTGGTACTCATTTCGCCAACCTCGGAAGGATGACAGGCTGAGTCAAACCCCTGGTGTATTAATTCAGCGGCCGACAGGGCTTGAACTCAGGACCCTAGGATCCCAAGCCGCCACCCAAACCACTGAGCCAACACCAGGCGATATTAATGTTAATCATACAAGGCTTTTGATTTTGAATACAAGATGATAGTTTATGAAGATAGATTTGATTAGCATATACCCCAGTTGCACTTTACTACTCATTTATTTTTCAAAAAAATTACGTGAGACGAATCATAACACCATTATCTGTATTAATCTGTAATTCTGTTTCTTCCAAAACAAACAATATGTATCAACTTCTTCACTCTCTCTCCTCTTTCAATGTATAGGGAAGTATCGACTCGATTAGACTTTATAGTTTCCTTTTGAGCACTCAAGTCAATCGCATAGATTGTATACAAACTTTTAAATGTTGTCATATCCAAAATAGGTTGTTTATTTCAATTGCATTCACACACCGTTTGGTAAGACTTGTATGCTTCAGCATAATCATTTTTTTCCCAATTAATTTCTAATCTATCTCGTGGATAAAAGGTTCCATCTAGAGAAACGCGAAGTTGTTTCACCTTAGCATTATCACTCAATGCATTATTCTTATCAGTAGCAGTATCACCATCTGTTTTTTTTTTTACAGCGCAGCGACATGGCGCTGTTATACATTTTCCAGAAGACTAGTCTGTCCTGTCTTCTGCCACGTCTTCTGTCACACTTATTGTTGGGTGTGATGTGGGCGGAGATTGCCGGGTGAATTGTGGGCGGGGTTACTGCGGAAGAGCGACGTTTTTTGTGCTGAATCGTTTTCTGTGTGATGCCGGAAGTTGATTTTCTGAGCAGGAAGTGATAATCTTCCTTTTCCATTAGTTGTTGACACGCAGCGTTGTAACTCTCGTTCTTCATTGTTTTTCACCAGAAGTGTTTTTAAAATGTGGTGTGGTGGTGATTTCTTCCTCTTTTTTGGTGACAGAAGTGGTTATTACAGTGCGGCGACATCGTGCTGTTATATAATTGGCTATTCTGTCCTGTGTCTTCTGTCACACTAATGGCCGTGTACGTCCCTTTGATCTGAGGGCTATAAATAGAAATTTGTCCAACATCACAACTCTTCCCATCATGCATGCTAATTCACCGTGTCTACATTTAAATTTTATAAGTGCAAAATTGTTTCATCATTATTAACCTCGACTTTTACTGCCCTCAGCCACACGATACGAAGTATTCACTTCTTATTTTTAATGAGCCACAGATATCGTGGCTTTCCTTCCAGAACATCCAAATTCCATGTAAAAGTGGTTTGGTTCAGTTTAACGTGTTGGCATCTTCTTTCAAGGTATTATACATTGAGTGGTTTCTTTGAGTTAAGCCTTCTATTCAACATCGCTTCTGTTTTAAGATTAGGAGTATATTCACTAATATACCAACTCATTTCATCAATAAAAAATTTATTCTGAGCAGCAAAATCATGAGCCACACCAAAAAGTAATCTATTTTCATTATCATTCCTTTGCAGTTGAAAACTAATTTTAAGTCCATACAGAACTTTATTATGATCACAAAATCCAAATATACCTTTAAGAGGAACTGCAACAGTAAAACTATTATCTGCTTTTGTATCATCATTATACATTCCTTTCCTTTGACTATATCCAGGGTCTGTTTGTCCCGTTGACATATCAGGAATAAAACCTTCGACAGCCCCCTTTCCCATTCTATCACTAAATGAATATAGTGTGAATTTCATCATTTCAGATGTAGCAGAGACATAATCAACCGCTTCAACTTCTTGTGTTCCAATGTACAAACGAACACTACCAAACATTTTCCAGAATAAATAATTTATGAGTGTAGCGTTTGTGTTAGTCGCAGCCTGAGTGAATGTAAATTTACACAACAAGAAACTTTCAGCAAGATTCAAATAAGTTTGTTGATTATTTATTTAAAAAAAAATTTGGTTCCATTTGCATTCCAGTCTGTTCCAGTTATTGCATTTACCTTAAAGTAGTCTTCTTTTTTCATGGAGTTTGAGATGACAATGGTGTCATCCAAATCATAGATACTATCAATTGCTTCCATACTTGTATTTATTTAGGAAAAAAAGATGTTAAAACTTTTGAAACCCTGACCCAAGTATTTGAATTATTTTCTGTCGTTCTTGTGGAGACAACTGAGTTTTGCCTTTCTGAATTTCTGTTATTGCTTGTAATTTATGAGATTCCTTTTGAGCATCTTTTATACTCTTTAAAGCACCCACTACGTTTCCCACAGCAGAAGCAGTTGAACCAATTAGGTCTTTACGTTTAAGAATAGTTGAACCTATACCCATTAGAGTATCAATTATCCCATCTCCATTTTTTCTAAATTGATGTCCGACACCCCTTTTTTCTCTTCGGTTTATAGTATCCTCAACCAAGATACATAACTTCACCCTTGTAGTATGGGGAAAGGAACATCCCATCCCCAGTAATTATTTTTTTATTTTCCCAACTCGTGTTTCCTCACAAGAACCATCGTATTTATTCATTGGAAAACTTCACGGAGGTGAATTCTGATGGATACAATTTCTCCATTAAAATAAATCATGCGATTATCTTGGTCGGTTATCCTAAAATTTACTCTGTATATGGTTTTTCCAGACACAGTTAGATAAACCAGATTTTTGGGTTCCATATTGAATTTATAACCAATTGGGGTTGAGTATGCGTTGAATGAAAATATTGTATTTGTTCTTATTCCATCATTAGAAGCACCATCAATCACATCACAGTGAAATAATACCGAATTTATACCTGAGGATATTTGAATAATATTATCACTGTAAAATGTCCCATTATTTCAATCTTTTTTGAGGAGAAACCCAATAACTCTCAAAATGAATTATCACTTGTGAAATAAACCTTGTAGTTATTTTTAAATTTAATCGTTGATTTTGAAGTGTGTTTTTGAATATCTATAACAATATTTTTTGGTTCATCACGCTGTTCTTTCATAAGACGAGCAATTTCGGAATATATTTGAGAAATCTCGTATTCCCCGGGTGAAACTGTTATCTTTTTGTATCCACTTCCTGGATTATATTTAAACTTGTCATTTTTCTCGGTGATATTAAATAAGGTATTATAAGTTTCCATGGACAATAAAGACGCTCATTTTCTTTTGTTGTGTCAAGTTGTAGTGGGTATGGGAATGAAGATGTGTTGTCGCTTGTTGTGAAATTAAAACTAAGGATTGTTCTTCTCATCTTATTTAATATGAGATAAAATGTCTTTGTGTTGACATTTATTAATTACTTTCATGTTCATCAACTGGTCTAAAATGGCTGATGCTTCATTAAAACAATTGTTATTTCCAGCCTTCTTACTACGTAACAGCAACAACAGTCTATTAACGAATTGTGATGGGTCATTTGGAAGAAAACTAACACCTGAACCAAGGATACTTAAAGCCTGAATAATGTGTTTCTCCTCATTCTTCCTACTTTTACCAGATAGACTAACCCTATAATTAAGAGAGTCCAGCAGATCAATATATACTATATCATCCTTATTTTCCTTATCCAATGGTTGATCAAAATACTTTGATTCATCCCTCACAGTTGAACCTTGTTTTCCATCTTTTGTGAGAAGAAACATTAATCTCAGAGTTAGTTTAACAGGGGGTTGAGCAGAACTCAAGAACCTTAATTCATCATTAAATATCAATACCTTTTCTTGAACAAGATGAAATATTGCTGGTTGTTCTGTTGGAATGAGTCCTGCTTTGGTTTTTGAATCCGCTGAATATTCGTTGTTTTGAAGAGCCTTCACAATATAATCAGGGGGTTGATTAATCTCTTCCAGTTGCTGAAATAATCCTTTATCATCATATTCTAATTCTCCTATATGTCCTAATTCTTCCTCCGTCATTTGACTGAAATCTTTTAACATTTGAAGTTTTTTCTGAGTATATTCTATTGTGGGAACTGTGGAAGCATCTATAATTTTTTCTTGGAAAGTTTTAAAAAGTGGTTTAAAAAATTTGTCTCGTTTTCTTTCAAATGCTTCTTCACCCGTTAGTTTCTGACTGTTTCTTCTTTATGTCTTCCTGTTGTTTTACAACTTTTGAAACTAACTCTTGATGCTTCTTAAATCTTCTTACTCTTTCTTTCGCATCCATTTATTTATTGGAAAATATCATTCACTGAATTATAAAGGTCAACAGGGAAATTTTCCTTTTCTTCATCATTAAAGTAGATGTGTTCAAATAAATCATTTTCTTTAAATATTTCATCGAATTCTTTATTAACATTAATACGAGTTGTAATTTCTTCTTCACAAATACTTGTATCTCTGCTTTTCATACGTTTGTGTTGAGTTTCTTCATCAACATCAAAACCGAATGATAAAATCTTAACCCCATTACCACTCAGATCTTTAATAATTTGTCTCACTCCTTCTGGATTAGTTTCTAATATCCCAAGGCCACCAGATTTTAGTTTCTTTAATCACTCTTACAATGTGAATATTTTGTTGTACCAAGAGAAACCTCCTCAAATATTTGACCTTCATTCCTCAATCGCATATGTTCCTCTACTGAGATATAGTAATAATCTTCACCTTCTACTTCTCCAGGTCTTATTGCTCTAGTTGTTGTTGATACAATACAAATGACATTGTGCTTTCTAAGCAAATTTACAATATTCTCATTTGTACTATACAACTACCTTGATTTATAAAAGTTTATTCCAGAAGCACATTCACCAACAAGATTTCTAATAATAGTTGTCATTTATATATGTAATTGTTTATAAAATAAAAAAATATATCCCTTAATATCTAATCTTGTTTCACAATAAAATATTTATATTTTTCAGTCGTGTGCTTCATATAATCCCCAAATTCCTTTTTACTACATAATGTAGAACAATTGTCTCTCCAAAAATTGTTTATATCTATTGAGTTTAACTTGAATAAAATAAAAGTATTAGCATTGTTTCTTATTGAGCAACAAGGGAGTTGAAAGTATGATTGACTAAGATAAATACAATTACTAAGAATGCCTCCCTCTTGTGTAGTAGCTATCCATTACCATTTGGTTTCTCTCATTAACACAATCATCAAAGATAACGAGGTTCTTTTTTGATTTCTACAAATCTTGTGGAGAAGGTATATCATTCGAATTATCACTACGAATACAAGTTATCGGTTGTGATTTCTTTTTATATCTCTGTGTATCACAAAATAGTTGTATTATATCTTCAATGTTGTAATCATTTAGCTTGTTTTGAAGTTTAAATAAACCGATTATATATTCTTTCTGAAGACCAGCATTGCAACCCTGTGAGATTAGTTGATACTCAGGTTGAAACCTTGACTTTGTGAAAATTATTAAATCATCATGATCCAAAAAGTTGGGAGTACGGAGCATCTTTAGAAGTAAGCAGGTTTTTCCACACCCGCTTGAACCAACTATGGGACATCTTAATGAATTTGGAAGATTTTTGTGGTTGTTAAATTTTATCTTATTTTCCCAAATGGGTAAAAAAATCAATCATTTATATATTTGGAAAACAGGTTATTTAATTTATTATTGGCTTTTTTAGAAACTCTATATTTTATCCTAAGTTCAGGTTTAATTTCAAGATAATCCATTATTTTATTTATACAATATCGTGCATTCAAGTAAGAGATGATGGGGAGCACGAGCTCATTAGGGGGACGTAGTTAGTCGAGCGTCGTTGTGAGTAACAACAAAAAAATGATGAGTGAATGCGGGTCCATGGGCTCAATGCAAATGGAGTGATTGTGGAATGCATGGTGCGAATGAATGAGTGGGGGGGGGGGAGGAGTGAATCCCACCAAGGGAACCCAGGGTATAGTGTAATATTAGTTCGCGGGAGAGTTAAATTAATAAACGAATGTCGTTTTGTGGTTGGTATTGAACAAAGGCACAAAATATTTTGCAGGGTGCAGGAGATGATTAACCAGCTGGGAGTGTGGAGGGCACCCTGGTTAGAGGGCACCCTGGGCACTGAATTAATCAGCCAGAGTAGTCTGTGGGTCCAAGGGACCAAGGAATTAGAGTTGGTAATGGGCAAGGGTACCCAGGAAAAAGGGACCCGGAGAGCCAAAATGCCATGTGGGCATCAAGGGGGAAATGCCAGTAAGGGCATTCCCCATGGTAGTGAGGAGTAGGTCAGCTCGGAGACAGCCTCAGCGACCCGGGAGTGCTGAAGAATGAGTTTGGCAGGTGGGCAGACCTGCCAGTGGAGCCACGCTGCCCAGCCATGAAGTTGTGCGAGAGCATGGAGGAAAATTTGTGGGCCAGTCCCAAATTAATAATGAACACCCACACAGGTGACAGGAATTGTGGTTGCTAGAACCAACAGTTTAAAGAGACAGGCGTGTTCAAATACCCCAGGGATAGTTTAAAGATTATCAAGTGATAGTATAGATAGAATATGTGTATCCCTTTGCACCATCCATCCCTTCACTGTCCGTGGGCCGCTGGACTCATCGTGGAAATGCTGAAACCTGTGTGAGTTATTCTGAGGCTGCATTGGACCTTTGGACAGGTTTACTCGTCTCTTGCTCAATCCTCTTTAAGGGACCTTAGGGATTGTGAATAGATGCTTAGGACAGGTTAGCCAAACACAGCCGATAAGAGGGTGAGGGACACAGGCATTTTGGGAAAAAATGAAATAAATCTAAATCGAATTAGTTTTTTACAACCCAACGAGGGTGGGTATGGACAATGACAGGCATAGGCAAAAGGATGGGGGGATACCATAAGGTAGGACCGAACCCATCTTCGGACCGGCCAATGCCACCACACTTTCTCCACAACTATACGAGACTACAACAAGGCAGGCCAGCTTTGTATGGCAACCTATTGCACCTTAACTGGTCTGCATTTGCCATGCCTTTGCTTTGACTACATTTGCCATACCTTGCCCATACCTTTATTTGCATTGACCTCACGTTCCATGCCTTGCTATATCGCTGAACCTTGCCATGTGCACCAGGACGATCTGTTGTGGAAGTGTTTGCACGGATTGCCATGCAGGTAGCCGCATTTCTGGGGACTGTATTCCATAGCCCAGATGTCTTTGTTGAAAAGGCCAGTTCAAATGGACTGTGAAACGGCGTGTGGCCTGCCGTTTTAGGGTGAGTTGCCTCCAGCAGCCAGGAAAAAAAAAAAATACAAACAAAGGATCATTTAGGGCCCTGAAGACGCCAGGCTGCGTGATCACCTGCTGTTGCAGTCATCCACAAATGTTTTCATTTACTGTGTTTTCTTACCTTCAGTCATAGGTCCTGGGCCATGAGTAATGTAAATATTAAAAATGTATGTAGTCCTAACCTACCTGTTTGTTTAGTTCAATTCCAGAAATGTAGCATAAGGATGTCCGTATGAGTCTGCTAGTTTAGATACGCAATGCACTATGTTTATTATTTTTAGGACATATATTTGAAATATCGCACTCAGGGATCCATAGGTAAAGCATACAAGGGGAACCGGGAAAGTACACCTACATGCCACACGAATGTTCAACGACTCAGGACGAGTCGAGCAAAAGGGAGGGGGTAGTGTTGTGGTTTTGGAAACCGCATGCCTCCAAGGCAATGGCATTCATCATACAGTGGTCCCCAGACAGTTATTTCATTAATATACATACAGTTCGACCTTTCCCTCATGTCTAATGGGTCAAACAGGGTGAAATGCGTTGTGTTGATCTTATAGTTAGGTCTGATTATATCTCTATCTTCATTCCAACTCTTTTCCTCCAATTCTGGAATAAATCAAAGCAGGCACTGCACTCAGACGGCCACCTGTAAAAACTGCAGCCAAACCCTACACTATAAGAATGTATCTTTGCAAAAGCAAACAAACAACCTCATCGCAATCCTCCAGGAGGCACACGGTGTGTTCTTTTCAACCCATTTCTGCATCTAATAATTATACCTATCCTCTTTTCAATCCAAATCTCCATCTAATACTCACATCTATACTGTTTTCAACCCATATCTACATCTAATAATTATATCCCATCCTTTCCTTCAATTCATGACACAGATCAGGGCCGGCACCGCACACACCACCGTCTGTGATAAATAACCGCGAGCACAATAGCAGACATGGGCGCAGCCCCATAATAAATAACGATGTCTACAATAGAAGACCCTGTGAAGTGTGCATTGTACGGGGCATGCATAGTACATCTCTTCATTCGGATCTGCGCTTGGGTTTACAATAACATCTTACCATCGATCTCCGCTTGCCACCGCGGCCACCAGTGTCTCCCACGGACGGTGGAGGTCTTCTCACGCCTCCGCCTCAATGCAGTCGCCACCAAACAGAGGCGTAATGTGTGGCCCGGATTGCTCGGGCCGCGTGGCGTACGACGGAGCAGGCGCATTGACTAGCGCTAACCGTGGATTACTGTGGGTGCCCAAGTGGGAATGCGGGGGTGACGCGCCCCTCGACCGGTCGCCGGGGCATGACCCGGGAGTTTGGTGCAAGGCAATTCATATCACGGGGTTCGGAGAGAGATGATTCCGCAGCTCAGCTATGGCTAGCCGGATGTACAGTGAGGCCACTTCGGATCATGGCGGCCCGGCCGTGCAGTGGCCGCAGCCCAATCAGAGACCTGATTCGGGTGACCACACCACTTCACTGTGGCACCCCGCCCTGAACCGCAGGGTCTATAAAGGATGGGTTGTGAGGCCATCTGGGTTCCTGCTCATCCTGCACTTCCTCTATGTCTGGCCTGGGATCAATCTCTGCATTCGCTTGTTGACTCCACCCTCCTCCACCCACTCGCTGCTGACTCCGCCCTTTTCCACCCACTCGCTGCTGACTCCACCTTTTTCACCGCCTCGTCGCTGGCTCCACCCACCCACTTGATCCTGTCTGCCACTCTGCCCACTCGCTCTCGACTCCGCCTTCTCCACCCACTCACTGCTGGCTCCACCCAAAGTTCCTCCCTCATGCCTGATGGTCTTGTCCTTTCTCTGGATTGGCGCAGATGCTTTGCTGCACTGGAGCCACATAGAGAGACGACGCGCCAACTATCAAGAAGGGATCACTCAGCGGAACATCCCCCCAAAACGTATTGGGTAGCGCGGTCGGTCAATCGTGCAAAGTATTACGAGACCGTTCGCCTCATCTCCTCTCCTTTTTATTCTCATTAACTCCTCTTGATCGGAGTGTGTGTGTGTGTGTGTGTGTGTGTGTGTGTGTGTGTGTGTGTGTGTGTGTGTGTGTGTGTGTGCGCGCGTGCGCATGTGCGTGTGCGTGTCATGGCGCCTGTCTTCACTCAAGTTAAGATTGCAGAAGATATATCGGGATAAGTCTGCTCTGTGTCTGCTTTTGTATGTTGCTTGTTTTATTGTCACACCACACTTTTCTTTCAATCTTTACTTACACACAACAATAAATCCATTCACTGTGCCACATATTTTTTGCTCGCCTGCCTGTAATAAATCGTTATGTGGAAATGTTCCCAGCTCGTTTTTGTCTTTTCTTTCATTGATCCAGCATGGTCTGTATCCTATCCTAGCTGGGACTTTATTCCCAATGATCCGTTCCTTTTAGCCAGTACGTCATTGGCAGTGTCGCTCGGCTGCATCGAATTCGGTAAGGTGATCCAGTTCGGAGAAGGCGTACCGAGGGAGCGTCCCCCGGTAATTAGGTCACGTGATTATTTTTAGGTAACCGATATTAGTCTGAGGACCCTAAGTCACGTGGTTGAGTTATTGGCATTCACGGTCAGTTCGCGACCCGCCGCGTCATGGAGTTATCCATGTGCGACGGCCTGCGATTCCGGGGAGTCTGGTGGGAACCCGAGACAGTTACCCTCCCGAGTGGTTTTCTCACCCAGACCCCGGGCCCACATCAATACTAATTCAGTCCACTGCTTACATGATTTTCCAAGAAACACTCGGTACTCACAGTGTAGCTAAACTACCAAAGGAACACCCCACATCTGTAATGGCTGGACAGACAGGATATGTTTCCAGGATCTGTTTCCCCAAACCAACCTTTTTAAAGGTATCTTGCGAAAATTTGTGGCCACAAGAAAGTGTTTTGGGATAATATAGCTGGCTTAATGGCCATTTTTTTTAATAAAGAAAAAAGAGGTACGATGGAATATTTATCTTTTTTCGCATTCATGACAAATCAGAAGCTAATATTGTATATCAGGTGTGACCTGTACCTCAATCCCAGAACCTTGTTGTTTGTTACTTTTTGATCAGTAATTTGTCATCAGTAATGATGATATTAACACTCCAGGAATGATGACTAAATATAATTGATGATTTTAATTGTAAAACCAAATGCTCTTCACCTCAAAGTTAAAATAAGTAAAAGACAAATCAAGTAAATTCAAAGCTAAAGATAAAAGTACAGCATTATCAAAGGTATTTTGTAAGAATCATTATGAAAATGGAAAAGCAAAAGGAAAACATGTAAATAAATGAAACAGCAATCAGAATATGTTAAAATATATGGATTTGGTGCATAGTTATCCATAAACAAGTCAATCTAGAACATCCCAGATGATTATTTTATGGCTCAAAACAAACAATCAATAATAATAATTCAAACAGGCCATCCAGTTTCCTCACCTCAGCTGGAAATATCACACAAGTAAAGCGTAGGCACAGAGTAATTGCATTTTGGAGTGATGATGTAAATATGTATCATATCCAAAATTAAAGTGGTTAATTAGAAATCATAATCGTTACATTTTACATGAAATTATTTATGAATAACTGATATCCATTCAACAAGAATGAGACAGATTTACAAAAAACAAAACAAGCATTTGTTCACGTTGAGAAACATGCAATCAATTAATTTCTGAAACAGTGCTCTTAATTGGTGTTTTACAGCCTCAAAGTGCTGTATAAAGAAAGAAAGGGTCATCAGACCAAAATAACTTCGAAAAATATGTTGAAAAGATGGGATTTTAGGAAAGGTTTTAAAACTGTAACTGATGGGCTTTTGTGAGTTTTAAAAGACATTCCACAGTTGAGGAGCAAGTATTGAGGAACTCACAGAGATTCCCGATTTAAGAACGTAAAGTTCTTGCAGGCATGTATGGTGTGATTAAAGCAGAAGCATAGCCAAGAGCCAATGTATTTTCACTTAAAAATTTATCAGCAATTTTTATAATCTGCACTTTGGTGTATAGGGAGTCAGTGAAGTATCTTCAGGATGAGTGATGCGAACAGATTTCTGAGCTTTAATTATGAGCTTGGCTGCCATATTATGAATAAGTTGCAAGGGTTTGACAGAAGATGCAACACCGAAGAGACAGATAGGCCTAACAGTGAGTTGCAGGAACCAAGGGGCAACATTTAGTAATATGAAAAAGATCGAATTAGACATTTTTGCAGAAGTGCTGAATGTACTGCAGTAAATGTCAAGGTATGTCCCTTCAAGGGATGTAAAGGGGAATTTTCTTGTGGTATATTTGAAGTCGAACTTACAGAAGGCAAAGACCCATGAACATCAAGATTGAAGTTCTGTTACGAGGGGAGTTTTGTCAGAGTCAACTCCAATGAGTGGACCGACAGACCAGGTGAGACATGCAGATGATCATCACCCTAATGGTCATGAATTAAATGAGCTGGGTTTTTACGAACAATGAAATCATGACGTAGTCGTTCTCCTAAAACCAATTTGACTTCCTGAAACTTAAAGTACAATCAAATGCTACCACTATGTATGAGATTAATTGCATTAAACAATCGATTTATATTAAAGCATTTATAATATATAAAGCACAAGTTAAAGTCAGGGGGAAAAAAGCATTAAGTTTGCAGAATCATCTATGGTAAAAGGTGAGTTAGGATTCCCAAGATGTAAAAAATCTATGGTTGGCAGGAAAACTGAGCGATTGTAAAAGTGTTGTGGTTTCATTTTGTCGCAGTCTCATAAAGCACTGCGTGTAAGTTTCAGAAATGTTCATCCAGATTGCTGAATATACTCTGAATATCCAACTGCGTTAAATGGGCCAAAATAAAGGCAGTCAGAAAATTAAAGAGAAGAATTTCAAGGCTCAGTTGTTCACTTCACTTGACAAGATGATGTGCTGGATTTTTTTTTTTTAAGAATCAGAAAGTTAAAGAAATTTCATAATCCTTCAGTCATCATATCCTCATGAAGGTCCATCAAGCTTTCAACAAGGTCTGAAACACAAAAATTCACACGGTAAACAGTTTCTACACATTCAGAAATTTAAATAAAGAAGCATTTTCTCTTCAGTAAAAATGTTTCGGCTTAAAAAAGTTGCTTGTTGTAACTTATACAGTATAATCCCAGAACAATAAATCGTTATCATTTGTGACATTCAGTGGACATTTACGCTTGAACAAAAAAGTTTCAATTCATTAAAACTAAGTGAAAAACAAAATGCTTTTTTCTTAAAAATCAAAATCAAAATCTTGAGTCATTGCAGGAAAATCAAACTTTTATTATGGGCAGTTTGGCAAATACTTTTTTGGTAAAATGAGAAAGGTAGTTCAAATTACTTAAAGTGATGTTGTCCTCTTTGTCGAATAGCAATTATATAATGTGAAAGAAGAAGAATAATAGTAAAAGTAAATAATAATACAACCTCACAGGTTGCAGTGCATATTTTTAATGTATGTTTGACAAGTTTTTTTATCTTTATCTTGAGTGTTTTTACACTTTGAAACTTTTTATTAGCTTATTTCATCTGTTTGAGCACTTTTTCGACTCTAATATTCAACCATCATGTTTCTTGTTCCTTTTAAAACTTGGTAGCGCTCATTCCATAATTACTACCTCCATCACCAAAGGAGGAAGGAGGTTATGTTTTCTCCCCTGTCTGTTTCTTTGTCTGTTACTTGCAAAATCGAAGATTTTTCAAGTATATTGGTTACTCGATTTTGTTATTCTGTCTGTTTGTCTATCTGTGTGTCTGTTTTCCACCTACAGGTCACAATTGTAAACCGATCTTCAGGAAACGTCACTACACTACATGAGTTTGCATAAGGAAGAAGCCGATTGTTTTTGAGACCAATTGGTCAACAGTGGTGAAAGATCAACAACTTAGGTGAGATTTATAAAATCCTCAATTTTCATCCGATTGACTTGAAATTTGAAGAGGATTTATATTTCAGGTCAGTTAATTCAAGCACCAAATCATTTTTTGAGGTCAACATCGTCCAAAGGTCAACAACTTGGGTGAGATTTCTAAAATTTCAATTTTCATCAAATTGACATGTAATTGGAAGAGGATTCATAATTTGGTCACTGAATTCAAGCAGCCAATTGTTTTTGATGTCAACAATGACCAAAATGTCAACATCGACCAAAGGTTAACAACTAAGTTGTTGATTTCTAAAATCCTCAATTTTCATCCCATTGACTTGAAATTTGAAAATGATTTGCAAATCAGGTTACTGAATGCAACCACCAATTATTTTTGAGGTCAACATAGGCCGAATTTCTGAAATTGTCAATTTTCATCAGAATGACAGGATTTGAAGAGGAGTTTCATATTTGATCACTGAATTCAACCGCCAATTATTTTTTTTTAGGTCAAATTTGTTCAATTAATATTACAAGTCTCATTCTATGCAAGATGTCTTTCTTGTTTGCTTGTTTGTTTTTGTGTAGGATATCTCGAAAAGTTGTGAACAGATTCACAACTGTTGTTAACTGTTAACTGTTAGCTGCTGTGTTAACTGTTGTTTAACTTAAAGCTGACATGTCTAATTCGATTGAGGCCCTTGATTGTTTTTGCATTTGCAGTATAGAAATGCTGACATACCATTCTATGTTTTCAAACATTCTTCACCAGCTATTACCTTTTGGGGAAGCCCGACTCTCTGGTATAATCTATTTTAGCAAAATAAAAAGTGTGGTGGAAGTTTCTCTGGTTCACTGAACATTTACAAGGGTATTTTTTCAGTTATTTTACCACATAGCTGGGTGCTGATCACCTTTACTTACCTTCAGCTTGCATTCCCCCATGGGAAGCCATGGCATGTGAGAAAAGAAAGTTAGGGAATGCTATATCAGGCTGCAAATGGTATTATAAATCCCGAAAAGGCAAGTTGCTTGCTTTGTAACATGTAGTTGCACATTCAATGTCTTTTAGATCCTCAAGTCAATGTTATATACTTGTCTGAAGATGGCTTATTTCATACAGGGTGTTTCATATTATAAAAACACAATCCTATTCAAGTTATGTGAAATTTTTACTTTTTAATACAAATTATTTTCTGTTGCAGGTTTGTATGAATAGGGTTGGGCACACATCGACTTTTTCTCTGTTGTCCCGTTGAAAGGAGTGTTTTTTATGGCCATTTTTCACGCTGATCACGAATCCGTTGAAATTTTGACTTAGGATGATGTCTTAGGTTGGTAAAATGCAAAAATTAAAAATGGCCAAATTTTACTTATTATCAAATTTTATCAAATTTTACCTGAAAAGTGGGTAAATTTGGCGGCCATTTGGAATTTTTGCATTTTACCAACCTAAGACATCATCCTATGTCAAAAAGTTCAACGGATTTGTGATCAGCGTGAAATTTGGCCATAAAAAACACTCCTTTCAAAAAAAGTATGAAGCATCGTTTGGAGGAAAATCTGCAAGCATGAGAGAGTCATCCAATTAATTTTGAAGATGGCATGAGCAATTGAACAAAGGATCTTTATTGTGGAGTCTTACTTTGCCACAAAGTCATTAAAACACTCAAACACAATTCAGAAAGAAGTTTGAAACCAGAATAGCCCTGGCTAAGTCTTTTATTTTTCGATTGATAAAGAGGTTTAAGTCCCAGGGGACTGTAAAAAAATCTTAATTATACAAAGTCTGGTCTGAGGAAAAATTGCGAAGGGATCCAAATTTTCTGAGTAACGTGTGGTTTTCTGACGAGGCACATTTTCTTTTAAGTGGTCATGTTATCTCTAAATACGTGTTTTGGGTTATAGCTTCCCTGTTGAAGTTCGTGAAAAGCTGTTGCATCCCAGAAATGCACTGCATGAGTTGCCATAAGCAAATGTGGTATCATTGGGCCTTTTTGGTTTCAAGATGAAGAAGGAAAATTGATAATTGTAACCACTGAGCAGTACTTAAACGTTATCCAGAAGTCCTGGGTTGCATTCGTGAGGAAGTGCCACATCACCAGGTCTGTGCAATGGTTTCAGCAAGATGGAGCCATACCGCACACTTCCAACAGATCGATACAGTCGCTACAACAGAAATTCAGTGAGCGAATCATCTCTAGAAAGACAGATGTTGAATGGACACCCCATTCTCTGGACCTCAACCACCTGACTTCTACCTTTGGAGTTACCTGAAGGATAGAGTGACTAGACCGGGGAAGACCTCAGACTATTGGCCACCTCAAAATGCAATTGCCACCAACATCAAAGCTATTCCGGTTCAGGAACGCAGCCGAGTTATCGACAACTTCACCAGAAGGATCCATTTGTGCCTGCTGCAGCAAGGCAGCCATTTCAAACATGTTTTGTGAACTGACTTCCGAAATCACGAGCTTCATTTTTGTGTGCTATTTTATTCTACATATTACAAAGATTCTTATGGATAAGTTTCATGTTGTTTCAATGGAAAATTTTTAAAGTATAAAAACAACTTTGGATTGCATTTTTTTATGAAACACCCTATACGATGCAGTTTATCATTTGGTCATATCTTGCATCTTCACTACCTAGATACATTATGCATGCAAACTCAAATAATACTTGTAATCTTCAAATATTAGAGTTGTATTTTTCATGTTGGGTACCTGATGAAAGAAATTAGTTGGTATTATTACATTCGACATTTTTATTGCAAAATTGTGCAAGTTCGGGTTTGCTCCATTGATATGTATCATGCTACAAGGTGAAAGCTACTTGGTTGTTTGAAGAAACTTTATCCATTGCTTAAATGTTTCAGAAAAATAATGATTATTTTTATAATAAACTCATCCCGTTGTTCAGCATTAGAATACTGTTGGACCCTGACATCCGTGGGGGATACATTCTTGAAAAATGCAGTGAATGTTGAATCTACGAATGTCAGGGCATTGTTTCAATGGGAAAAAGGGGGATCGGTTTCCAGCAGGTGGTGATTCACAATGAAAAAAATTAAAAATCCAGTGAAAAACCGCGAAACCCTCCCCCCGAACACGCCAGTGAAAAACCATGAATACACGAAACCCCCCCCCCCCCCAAAAAAAAAAACCGTGACTTCTCGAAGTACAGGGTTGCGAATGTACAAGCAGGTCACATTTTATGAAGCACGAATACGCGAAGCACAGGGCCATGAATATAGAAGCGGGTCACAATTGATGAACCGTGAATTCATGGGGTCCGCAGATAGCGGAACTACGCAAGTCGGGGTCCGACAGTACTGGACAAAGACTTGGATTGATCAAAATTAAAAAAAAACTCAATAACCAACTAAATGATGTTGATGCATTGCTCCTCAGCAGGCCATGCCTGTCCTTCTGAAGTTTAAACTCAATGGATACCTTCTTGTATTTTTACAATCCGATATACAGGTTTTACAAGCAATGGTTGCCTAACTATTTCCCATGTTTTAATTTCACTTGGCAGTAATAATTTGACATTGTCAGCACAAAAAGTTATCTTTGTTTGATCCCCTACTTTTTGCAGAAGGACGTTCGAATGGATCCTTTTTTCGTGCTCCTTTGACAAGACCTTGAAAGTCTCCTGGGCAGTCGGCTGGCATATCTTCCATCTCCTTTTCTTTGAAGGAATCAATGGCTTTGTTGTCCATTTCATCTGACAAAATATGAAGGTTGCATATCTTTGATTCGTGAGTATGAGGGAATCAAATGAGAATGCAAATTAAAACTGTAAAATAATTGCAAACACGAAAGTAGGATACAAATATTTTGCAAACACATTCACATGTGTTGGATGTTGAGGTTCCACAAAGTAACTCACACAAAGCATTCTCAAAACAAAACTTCTTCAATGTCTTCATTGGAATTGTAGTTATCCTTTATTGTTGTAAGCACATTAAATACACCTCGAAATACCCTTTAACCTATTTCATAACCTTGACGTTGCAGTTGGGATTGTTGCATCGTTGATAATCTTTTGAAACTTTTCAGGGCAGTCCTCTGGTATTTTTCCCTTCAACCCTTCAATGATCCAATTGTGGATTGCTTCATCCTTTTTACATGTGAAAATGTCAAGGTTGAAAGGTGATGAAACGGCACAGAACAGCACTAGGTCGAGCACATACCTCCGCCAGGCTAAGAAGTTTACGTATTGCAACCCACCGATAACATGAGCTAATTGGCTTGTTGTTGTCACCTACCCAAATCATCCGACAAGTTTTGTCATAATCTATCCATATCGTTTTGATATATCATGCTATATATCGTTTTTGGCACTATCTTTTAATGGTGAAGAACCATTTTAAAATGATCCTTTCCTCATACGCGTCTTCACCAAAATGTAATAAATTCTTCCTTATCACACAGCTGTCCACCAAGTTTCGCCCATAATTTTGTTGAGGTATCCTGCACACAGAGAAACACAGGCAGACTGACGGACAAACAGGAGTGAAAACCTCCTTCCAGCTTTGGTGGCAGATATAACAAACACGAAAGTGACAAGATATTTTATGTTCACGGTGATGGATGTAGGGATGCCACAAAGGAACTTGCACTGCTGTTCACAGAAAAGCCAACACAACTTGCCTGCACGTGGTTTCTTCCTTGTAGCAATCTCCCACATGACAACCCCAAAGCTAGTTCAGGCCAGACAGAGAAGGGAAAAAAAACCTTTTTTTACAAAATAATAATTATCTATACTAATAAAAGGCAATGCACGCATGTTTGTGTGTGTGTGTGTGTGTGTGTGTGTGTGTGTGTGTGTGTGTGTGTGTGTGTGTGTGTGTGTGTGTGTGTGTGTGTGTGTGTGTGTGTGTGTGTGTGTGTGTCTTCTCTATAAGTCTCAAACTATATAACCTAGCAGCCTGAAACTTTACAGGTGACCACACTTTTGACACACTTTCGGTCAGGTGTTCGGAATGACTTCAGCAATTTAACATCCCTACCCTGGCCTAAAGTTGTAACCCAAATTTGGTAGCATTCTGACTGGTGGATCAGGAGAAGAAGATTTTGGAAGGAATTTGCAGGTACGTGATTTTGTCACACTACCTGTCATGTGATCAGCATGACCTCTGAAATTTAACATCAGGACCCTGTCCTAACGTTGCAACTCAAATTTGGATGGAGGATGAAAGCAGGAGGTGTGGGGAGGGGAGTTGGTGGTGGGGAACTTAAAAAAATAATTAGACTTACCTTTTCGGTTAGAATTACCCTTTAAAATGTTACAATTACCCTTGAGAACATCAGAGATAGCCTTGAAAGCCAATTTGAATGAGAAGGGCACTCGGTAGAGCACATACCTCTGCCACGTAATGCCTGATCCATGAGAACATATCGGGCCCAATACATTTTTAAAATATCATGCTATATATCGTTTTTGGCTCTATCTCTCAATGGTGAAGAATCACTTTACAAATCAAGTAATTCTTGCATCCAGATCCAGAATTGGATCTTCACCAAAATTGAATCAATTCGTCCTTGCCACACACCCAACATGTCCAACAAGTTTCGTCCGAATCCATCCACAACTTTTTGCGATATTGTGCTTTATATTAGTTTAGCCCAATCTCTCAATGGTGAAGAATCAATTAAAAAATTATCGTATCCAGATCCAGATTCGGATCTTCAGGTCAGGTCAGGTGTGGGAGCATGCGCCAGAACAGTGCGTCGCTGCGTCCACTTTCCGCCGGTACTCCAGGGGCCTCCGTCTGCCCTTCCCCCAGGCAGATGCCAGGCCCATCCCCATCTCCTTGAGATGCTGATCAATTGTTGCAACCATGGGGAACGTGGTCGGCCCATTGGCCTCCTCCACTCACGAGACTCCCTCGCTGAGAGAATCTGGTAAGCAGGATCAGCGTCAGGAAAACGAGCCACATGTCCATACAGCCGCAACTGATGCTCACGGACCATGCAGGTAATAAATCTCATTTGAGTCTCTCTAAGCAACTGCTCATTGCCACAAAGTCCGACCAGCGATAGCCAAGGATTCTCCGAAGAGACCTGGTACCAAAGGAATCAAGTCTCCGTCTCAGAGCATTGGTCAGAGTCCAAGTCTCACATCCATAGAGCAAGACTGAAAGCACCAAGGACCTGAAGACTCGTCCTCCCGCACAGGTACCAGCAGCACCACACCCCATGATCCAGTGAATCCATGACTCCCCAGGATCGACGCAGACGTCTGTTGACCTCTGACTTTCAGCCAGCAGAGACATAAATATCACTGCCGAGGTAAGTGAATCTCTCCACGACCTCAACATCCTCACCACAAACTGGCACAGGCAGGACAGCAGCATCCAAGATGTCATTGAAAGCCTGGATCTTAGTTTTGACCTAGGAAACCCGTAATCCCAGCAGCTCCGACTCCTCATTCAGCACCTCGAGGGCCCCCAAGAGGATGTCTAAAGTCTCCGCAACGATGACTGCATCATCTGCGAAATCAAGGTCCGAGATCTTGACATTCCCAAACGATGCACCGCAGCTTGATCTCTCCGACATCCTCCCTAAAATCCAGTCCATACAAGTGCTGAAAAGTGTGGGGGCCAGTACACACCCCTGACGAACTCCAGTAACAACTGGAAATAAGTCAGAGATGGTACCACCACATCTCACAGCACTCTCAGTACCAGGGTAGAGTTCAGACATCAGATCTATCAGTTTTGGTGGCACCCCACGAAGACCAAGAACCCTCCAGAGGGCATCCCAATTCACTGAATCAAACGTTTTACAGAGATCAACATAAGCTGCAAGCAGCCCCTGCCGAAACTCTCGGCTGCGTTCGGTGAGGACCCGAAGAGCAAGGTCACTCGTTGACCTCTTTGGTGTAAAGCAAAACATTTTCACCTTCACAAAAATCTTCACCAAAATCACGGATCTTCACCAAAATTTAATCAGTTCTTTCTGGTCATACACTCAACGTGTCCAACATGTTTCATCTGAATCTGTCCACAACTTTTTGAGACCATGTTATATTATATATCTTTTTTGGCCCTATCTCCAAATGGTGAAGAATCACTTAAAATTCTTATAGTCGGATCCTGATCTGCATCTTCACCAAAATGGAACCAGTTTGTCCATTTCACACACCCAATGTGTCCACAAAATTTCATCCGGATCCATCTACAACTTTTGGAGATATCTTGCACAAAGACAAACAGACAGACAAAAAGGGGTGAAAACATAACCTCCTTCACCTTCGGTGGCAGAGGTAATCACCCTTTAGAACCCAAACCTTAATTAAAACAACTTATAACTAGAAGGGCACTTGGTAGAGCGGATACCTCTGCCATGTCATGCCTGATCGAGAACATATCTGGCCCAATACATTTTTGAACTAGAAAGGTACTCGTTAGAGCGCATACTGCCGCCACGTAATGCCTGATCCACGAGAACATATCGGGCCCAATACGTTTTTGAAATATCGTGCAATCCAGTACTATATCGTTTTTGGCCCTACTCAATGGTGAAGAATCATTTTCAAAATTAAATAAATCTACTATCCAGATCCAGATCTGGATCTTCACCAAAATTGAAGCAGTTTGTCCTTGTGACACACTCAACATGTCCACCAAGTTTCATCCAAATCTGTTCACAACTTTTCGAGATATCATGTTATTTCTCGGTTTAGTCATATCTCTCAATGGTGAAGAATCATGGAAAAAATTATCAGATCCGGATCTTCACCAATATCGAATCAATTCTTCCTTTTCACACACCCAACGTGTCCACATAATTTCATCTGGATCCGTCAACAACCTTTTGAGATATCCGGAACACAGACGGACAAACAAACAAACAGACAGAAAGTGGTGAAAATATAACCTCTTTCACCTTTGGTGGCAGTCTTAATTATCCTTTGGAATTATCTTTTAAAACCATTTAGAATTATTATTTTGAACTTTAGAAGTACCCCTTGGAAACCTTTCGCATTTACCTTTAAGAACTTTAGAATTTACCTTTTGGAACCCTTTCTCTCAAGCTTCACTTTCACTGCAGAGGTTATGCAGGGTTGTTATTATTTCCGACTGTTTTCTCTTAAAATTATCAGTTAAACAAGCGACTGTGTTTGGTTTCTTTGAAATCAAATTGGTGATAGCTTAATAGGGGAGAAGCCTTAGGGTTGGGAGTGAAGGGTGAGGACTTGGAGTTTGGGTGGGGGGCAATGATTGCTTTTGGTTCATTGGTTGTTTCCATTAGTTTTCTGGGACTGCGATATTGACACTTTGGCAGATGCGCCAGTGGATGACTCTTCACACCTTATTGTGCCTTTGGGTGTGCAGCTGTTCTGACATGAGTTATTTACATTCTGAGAGTTCGTGGCTTGTACTTTCTGTTTCTATCTTGCAGACCCTAAACTTGTCCGATTGGCTCAGTCCTGCCATCTTCTTAAAGCCATTGGTACATAATATAGTGTCCCTTGTTTTGGGCATTAATTATGACTAGCCAAAACCCCGTCACAGACGGATTCCATTCCATGAGCCCAATATGACAACCAGTGGCGGCTCTTGTATGAGCCGGATCCCAGTCGATGTACTCCATGGCCTTACCTGATGAGGCCTACAAAACGTCCTTGTACACGACATTTTTGGTGTACACTACTCCTTGTGAAGAAGTCCCCTGATTTGTGCACGTGTCTACTTTGACGTACCCCGTGTCAAAACTTCTCAGGTCACAGTACCGAGAAAAACGTGACGTGACCGCTAGGAGGACAAAATTGGTCCTTCAGTATTAATATATAGATTCGTTCTCCGTCACAGTTGAGCTGACCTCTTATAGCTATTCTAAAGAGCCTTCTTTGTCGACGCCCAATCTGTCCAACTTTTTATATATACCTTCCTGATCTTTTATTGTTTTCCCAATTGTCAGTGTATATCTGGTGCTATTTTGTTTTATATTTTTCTTTCATCTTTTTTCGCAATCATTGGGGCTGTATTTGTTTCTGTTTCATGTGTGACATCTTGCATTCCCATCTGTCTTTGTAAATTTGCTTCAAGGTGTGTTTGGGACACCTTCTCTGGTTTGCTGTCTGTGTTTGCTTACAAATTGAATTTGGTAGTCTGTTGCGCTTTTCACGTATTCAGCCAATCCTACGATTGTCACGAAGCCTGGTGTTGGCTTAGTGGTTCGATGGCTGGCTTGGGATCTTAGAGTCCTGAGTTTGAGCCCCATTGGCACTGAATTAACACCAGGTGGGGTTGACTCATGCTGTTTTCCTTCTGAGGTTGGCAAAATGAGTACCAGTGTAGTGGTAGAGGGGCACAGCATCAGCGGCACTGCTGTGCTTTGAAGAAATGATAACTACCTGGCAGTCAAGCTGCCATATGCTGGAACAAGAGAACAGTTGCCACTCTGTGCACTTGGTTGAGCTCCATCAGGCTGCGAACTCTTCCTTGTCTTGGCAGGTGCATTCTTGGGATGCATTGATTTTTGGAAAACATTTGATGGATGGTGAGGAGTTTCCTTATTTTGATATGTAGTTTCTTGATTTCTGATTGTGGCCAGTTTATTACTCTGCAGGCTGTACTGGAATACTGGTATTGCTCGTTGGTTTATAGCTTTTCTTTTGTTCCTTGGAGAAAGGTGTGTTTCCAGGATCAGCCTCGTTATATGCAGGTATTCTTTGGTAATTGTTTTGTGCATTTGTTTGTGACATATTTGTTGGCACTGTTCCACTCTGAGGTATATTCATGATGCTTCATTGTCTTTATATTACCCCTACCCCTTACTTTTGCGTCCCAAGAAATCCAAGATGGCGGACAAAAAACCGGTTAAACGACCCACATGGGACATTTTTTGGAATGGGAACAAAGGTAATTGCTGTATTGTTTCTTAAATTTTATGTTGTCCGTTTTTGTTGGTCTACCTTGCACAAATATGCACTTGGCACACTTATCTAGTAGTCCATGGGCCCAGGCATATATCGGTACCATCTGGGAAACCAAACTTTATTATTGGTAAGTTATTGGTTATTGGTTACTAAGTTACGAAGGGACTACTATTATTGGGCTACTAAGTTATTGGTAGGGACTATATGATTATTTCAATATGTGATAACCATTCCAGAAGAGCAGCTTAGTGAATGTATTTTGCATTTTTACCATTTTACCATTCTGAGATATTGACGTTTTGGGGGAAAATCACAATTTTGGGGAAATCCACACAATGGACTATTGACACATCCCATGAAGGTAATATCATTCAATAACAGCTCAGGATATACAGATTTGTCTGCCTTCATTATGCGGAGGGTGGGTATATTCCAGAGATGATAACTACCAATAAGCTGCCAGTCTGCAATGGTTATCACATCAAAATATGATATATATATATATATATATATATATATATATATATATATATATATATATATATATATATATATATATATATATACACCAATTCAAAAATCATAACTAGGATTGGTATCCTTAGATGTTACCGACAAGTAGAATTTCTGTTCTGGACCCATGGACTATAGGCCAAATTCCATTTGAATGTTATCAGAGTACCGTTTCACTAGTGTGTGTGTGTGTGTGTGTGTGTGTGTGTGTGTGTGTGTGTGTGTGTGTGTGTGTGTGTGTGTGTGTGTGTGTGTGTGTAACTGTAGGGAGTGAGTGACACAATCACCCAACGGCTAATGTGCCACTGTCCAATGATAGCACGTAACATAGTCAGGAATGTAGCATTACCTGTAGACGTCCGAGCGGGTAGTGCATTTCGCGTTGATGTCGATATTTTCTGGAGCAAGGTACACGAGAGAAGAGTACTCGTCATCATCAGCAGTCTTTCGCTGGATGTAGGTGTATGACCTCGCAAATTCAAAATCTGTCAGCTTTGAGAGGGTGTAACATCAACAGTCATTAACATTACTTCCCATTATTTTATCATTAACATCAAAACATTACATCCTAATATTTACATGCACAAGCTTATGATTGAGAAAAAAACAAGCGCCTTGGTTCTTGCCCTCCTTCAACTGTTGATGTAAGTTCCCTTCGAAGTAAAAACTTGAGGGCTGAAGAAATCTACGTTACCCAGTATTCCTGTGGTTGCTGGAAGCAAGTAAAGAAGGTTTGTGCAGGCAAGGTGCAGCTGAAATGATGCTCAACCACAAATACTCCCAAATGCCATGGCAACATCGTGCCAATGGCCTCTGATCGCATTTTACATTGAAAGAACAAATAGAATAATATCACAGGCTGACAAAGCAGCTCAATTTTGGGAATGATTGAGAGCAACAATCTGATGCTTCATAAAATGTAAAGAACCAACAGTGAGTGCTACATGTAAAAGACCATTGTCATATAAAACTAAGTAAAATTTAATTTGACATTTCTTTGTGCAATCTGCCTTTTCATTGAAACAAGAGCTACCTGTAAAATGTTACACACATTCAGCAGTCTGTGTCATCAGTTATATCACTTCAACCGCTTTGCAAAGCTGAAATGATACTGGTGACTGTAATCCATCAGTTCATGGGTTTTTTGTTTTTAAAAGAAGTAAAATAAAAACAAAACACATTTAACATCAACATAGTGGAGAGATCAACGTGATTATTTGTTAATACACATCAGGTTTATGACGTTGACGTATTACTGAACCTGTTGTGCATGGTCTTTAGAAATGAAACTTTTGATATCTCATTGGTATGTACAATTTAAAGCTGAGATTATATCACATATTGGCGCGATATAGGAGTGCTGCTATCGTGGGGCATCTTAGCTAAATATAGCATAACAATTGTGCATTTTGGGAGGAAAGCACCAAATTTGGCACACTCGTAGCCTATCATATTGTTACAGCTGTGGAAATTCGCAAACCACCATTCAGGGCCCGGAGGTGAAATATCTCTAAGTACATGTGTAGTTAGCCCCAAACCCATTGTATCGAGGGAATTTTGTGATTCATCCCGGCTGCGACGCTTTGAGATAGCCGTTTTTCTGTTCTATCTTTATTTTGAACCAACCACGCTCCAACCCTCGGACAACAACAACAACGCCAATAGCCATGACCTTTACCTTCACAACTCAATCCCACATCATCGCATCACCGCCATTCCCAAACGGCACCAAAACCATCAAACCACCACCGAAAACCCTCCACCACCTTCGCCTCTCTCCTTCTACGGCCATTCCCGCACCACCTGTGAACACTGAGCGTCGGGCTGTCTCGGGCCCGTTCGGCGATTGGTGCCGAACGCACCGAGCCACGAGCGCAAATAGCGGCCTTTCCGAGGGAGAATTCGGATGAAGAACGCTACACACCCACTTTTCCTCCGTCCAATTAGCAAGTGCGGAGTGGCTTGGCCCCGCCTCCAGGCGCGTCTGTGTGAAATCGATATATGCAAATTTTAGGATCAGGAGAGATTCACGCCCCCTTTCCTCCGACCAATGGGCGAGCGTGGCTCCGCCCCCGAGGTCATCCTGATCCGGATATTTGCATAGTAACTGCTCCTGCCGGCCTATAAGAAGGCGAGCGCAAGGCGAATGGAGTCAGTCGAGTTGGGTGGCGAAGTAATCGGTGTGTCTTCGCGTTTGGTTCTGGAGTCGGCTGAGAAGAGTTGTGGGAAGAGGCAAAGGAGCTCGGGGCCGAGGCGAAAAGGATGGCGGTCGGCGACGAGGCCGCGGTGTGGGATCGCTCGTCGTGGGACCCAAGCCAGCCAGCCATCGCCCTCCCCTAGGGAATCAACAATTCCCCCTTTCCCCCGTGCTGAGATAGTACAAAAAGGGGGCCCCGTTTCCACCCCACTCCAAACGTCAATGCCAACAAAACCCGCCAAGGAGCACGGAGTCGGAGCACAGCCACGCGGCCACATCTGCGGCTCGCCCGCCAACGCGTCACAAGGACGTGGGTGGACCCCCCGGTCTAACGGACAATTGGCCTACAGGCCTGTCTGCCCCCTTGTCTGTGAGGGTGGCTTCTCTCCTTTGCTTTTGAGTAAATGTGTGTTGGCGCCGTCTGCGAAGTAGAACTGTATAAGTGTTGCCGTGTGTGCATGTAGTCGGTAGTAACTCTGCATCGTTGTTGCTTTTGTTTTGGTTGCTATACGTATGTGCATTTTGACTGTTTGGCTGTATATATGTGCTTTCTGTGTGCCGGGAAATAAATGTGCTTTGTGTGAACTGTTTTCCCGTTTCGCTTCGTCTTTTCTTTATAGACCCTCCATCCTGCTTCACGTAAAGGGTTCGTAGTGGGCTTAATACGCCTGGTAATTAATCGGAACCGTCGAGGCCGACGATAACACCGCTCGGTTATCACTGTAGCACGGAAGGGACCGCTTAAGCGGTTCGTGTCCGGAGTCGACCTGCGGCGAGGTACGATCGCCCGGTTTACGATCCGCGTGGGTACTTGGGTAGGTCGAGTTTGGCGAACAACCCTATCCTACGCAGTTGGCCGATTGGCACGATTGTGGTGAGGTCGAAAGGCCCACCCGTGACTGGCTCCGTGCGATAGTTCCCAGAGGGTCACGACTGAATTGTCCGTCCGGTGGGCGACGCAGTCGCGATTCGAGTGACGCGGCCATTCGCACGCCGGCGGGCGTGAATTCGCAACAATATTATGAACAGATTTGGATATTGGGCCATCTCAAATTCAGCCGCTGATGGCTGTGGCAGCCATTTTCCACTGCCATCAAAAATTTTGAGATGGCCCAATATCCAAATCTGTTCATAATATGATCGGCTACTAGTGTGCCAAATTTGGTGCTTTCCTCCTAAAATGCACAATTGTTATGCTAAGTTGCCCCACTACTAGGATATTTAGCATTTGATGAAGTAATATACAGTTGTCTATTGGAAAACAGGTCGATTTTTTTTTTCCTGGTGAAGGCAAACTCTTTTTAGTCTTGACCTTGGGCCGTATGTATTGTCATGGCAAATGCTGCTCGATAGGAGAACTGACGACGATGTAGCTGAAATGATATACTGCAGTTGTAATTTTTGGAAATAACTTAATGATGTGTAACTATGCAACAGATGACTCATCAAAATAAACTTAACAAAAATACACTCACCAAATTAGACTGCAGAAAGTATGGTTGAAAGTGATGAATTCAAAAGAAATAGATTTTTAATCAGAATATTTGTCAAAGGTCAGTGCTTAGGCACCTATAGTGAGGAATTTGTTTGCATGTGTAAAAAGAAAAACTCTCCCAGCTCACTGAAAGTTTCTGTGTATCATTTTGCGATATGAATTTGATTAGTAATTACAAGTTTTTATTGTGACGTTAACCTTCGCCGTGTGAAAATAATTTTGCACAGTAAATTTAGGGCAAACACACACACACACACACACACACACACACACACACACACACACACACACACACACACACACACACACACACACACACACACACACACACACACACACACACACACACGTGTGTCCAACCTCTCTAGCTATATGACACAGTGCAAAAGCTATCATTTTTTTATGCCTCCGGTGACGAAGTCGGTTTCGGGTTGTCCGTCCATCAATCCGTCTGTACGTGGTACGTACTGTACATACATACATACATGCGAATTTTCTGAGTTTTCTCTGTAACCGCTCCGATTGACACTAAATTTTCACCATCGATGCGACTACTCATGCAGAATTTTGTTTAATGATAATGATGATGTCATAGGTCACTTGGGGTGGTAGCCATGTTGGAAAAATCTCAGTTAAAAGCTAAATGTTGTGGCATTCATTAGCATTAGTAAATGCCTGTAAATGAACGATTAAAATTGACGGTTATAATCTATAAATTTCGTTTAGCACTCATTGGTAAATCGTAATATAAACTGCTTGATGTAAAGAGCCGATTTGACTGTAGATGGCAGTATTGTACTGTAAACTGCTGGTGATATTCGTGAAGGTACTGAAACATTCTCAGATGAAACTTCCAGTATGGACTAGAATCGCATTTGCTGGAAGGCACAGGATTGTTCTGTGATACTATATAAACCCGTGAGAGCGAGGTGTAAAGACAGGTGACATGCGACAGAAAGTGCGTTTTGATCGTCCCATGCTCGATTCAACTCCGATGAGTGAATGAGGTGTTAATGTCCAGAGCGGTTGTTAACGCGTGGAGACGAATATAATCAGGTTGATTAAAACTCATTAAGATTGTGCATCGGGAAAGAATTCCTTTGAGCTCTTTAATCATCTCAAGATGGCCAGCGTGCAAGAGAGGACAACGCGATGGGAATCGAAGGATCGACAGACCCAAAGGAGGAGGTGAACACACGCGAGTCATGGTGGCAGGACTGGGACACTGGGCGGCGGAAATAACTCAATGCGTGAATCGGAGTTGGACATTGCATGTAATGGTGAACTTCGTCATTTAACTTTGTATCTGTTTATTTGAAATGCAAGTGTCGAAAAAGTTATGCTGTTGATGTGATCATTGTAATGTCACTCAGAAGTCACAAACACTAACTGACAAAGATCCATTTGAGTGGTAGCTGACCAGTACGATCATTCAGACTCGTGAAGCTCAAAGCTTGGATTGTAGTCGTTAGAGAACATGCTGAGTCCAGCTCCACGAACAACATATGTACACCAAGAAAGAAACCCCCAAAGGTGTGCGCGTATCCACCCCACCCCTGATAGGGTGGCAGCCATGATGGAAAAAAGGGGGAAAACTTTGGACCGCTGTATCTCCCAAACCGCACGATGGAAATAATTGAAACTATGCATCTTCCAACTACTCTGCATGGGGAATAAGAATTATTTGACTGTGATGTCATCAGTGAAGTGGTATCCTGATGAAAGTGGTATCCTATCCAGCATAGAATGCTGCATCCTATCAGTATGAAAATATCTGTGGTTCATCATGGGAAAGATGTGAACAGAGAAAAATAAATTATTATGCCATCTGACACGTGGTTTGTCAGCCATATTGTTTTTTTAAAAAGAAGATTCATCAAAGATCTCCCCGACTCTCTGGAAAATCCTCTATATCTCTTTGCTGATGACTCCACCCTCTGCCGTACCATCGGTCATCCCTCAGACCGGCAAGCAGCAACTTCTTCGCTCACTGCAGATCTGGATAAAATCACAAACTGGTCCAACACGTGGAACACGTCCGTGTGTACTGTAAACTTTCTGGTGCTTTCAATCCGGACAAATCTCACACTCTCACTATGTCTCTCCGAAAGGAGCATTTAGAAACCCCCCCCCCCATCCACTTTCTCAACAATCCTCTGGAAGAAGTCCTTTCTTTCAAGCTTCTGGGTCTCACTATCTGCCATGACCTTCCCTGGGAAAGCCACATTTCAAACCTCGCCTCCAAAGCCAGTCGCCGACTGGGAATCCGCCGTCGTGCAAGGTCCTTCCTTGGCCCACCTGAGCTCCTCACCACTTACAAAGCTTTTGTCTGCAGCCTGATGGAGTACTGCTCTCCCCTCTGGGCTGGTGCTCCTGCCTCCCACCTTTCTCGCCTTCACACTGTAGAACCCAAGGCATTTCGGATCATTGGCATCTCCCGCAATGAGGCTGAGTCTTTGGGCCTCTCACTCAATCACCGCAGGTTGGTCAATCCCTTCCTTCCTGAAAGTCCCTGTAATGTCCATCTTGTATTCCCCATGTTCCCCGTCCCATCCCTCTTCCTTCCACAGATCTCCTAATGTCTCTGTTCCCCACTGTTTTGTCCTTCCCCCTCCCACCCATCTTGTCTCATGCCCCCCTTGCTGTGCGTTGTGTGTCAGCTCTCGCACAAGCCTCGACAAGGTATACAAAAAAAAAAATCAAAAAAATCTTCTTCTCCAGAACCGCTTTACAGATCGAAATGAAACTGCACCCAAATGATCGATTTGCCATGCTGAATAAAGTTTGATAACGATGACATCATAGGTCACATGGTCTGGCAGCCATCTTGGATTTACCTGAAAAACCTTCAAAAATCTTCTCCAGAACAGCTGGAAAGATTGAGGAGAAACTTCACAGACCTGTTTACTTTGAGTTGGGGATACTTGGGTGATAAAGAATAATTGATGTCACTTGGTTCGGTAGGCATACTTGGATTGAATAAAAATATTAAATAATGTTTTCTCTGGGGCTGCTTATCAGATCGAAGCAAAATTTACCAAGTATCATCAAAAATAAAGCTGCATCCAGTGTGGAAATGTTGATGTCATCAATCACGTGGTGTGGCAGCCATATTGGATAGAAAAATGAACCTTATCCGATCAAAACAAAACTTCACACATGTAATCCCCTACCCAATCCTGGGCAGTGTCCAAATTTTCAATGCTATAGGTTACATGGTTTGGCAGCCATGTTAGTTTGAAAACCAAAAATTAAAAAAACCTTTCTCCAAAACAGCTTAACAGAGCAATATGAAACATGTTGCATTACATAGAGCAAGGGCAGTGAATCATAACAGCAAAGAGTCACATTGATTGCTATAGTGGTTTCCAAATATAAACTTTTCATATTTTACTTGAAACCAATGTGGCTTCCAAGCCATGTTCTTTCTGTTCTGGCATATGGCAGTTTGGCTGCCAGGTAGCTATCATTTCTTGGAACATGGCAGTGCCACTGATGCTGTGCCCCTCTACCAGTACACCGGCACTCATTTCATCCACCTCAGGATGACAGGCTGAGTCAACCCTACCTGGTGTTAATTCAGCAACCAATGGAGCTCAAACTCAGGACCCGAGGATCCTAAACCAGCCACCATAGCCACGAGGACAACACCAAGCTTCCACACCATGTCTCTCACTATCGAGTGCAGCCTGTGGCTGCTGGTTGCATCACTGGCTGGGACGCGGCCATGCCGCTGATGCAGTTTCCCCCTTACCAGTGCACTGGTACTCATTTTGCTGACCTCGGAAGGATGACAGGCTGAGTCAACCTCCTGGTTGTATTAATTCAGCGGCCCAACGGGGCTTGAACTCAGGACCCTAGGATCCCAAGCCGCCACCCTAACCACTCTCTCTATCGAGTGCAGCCTGTGGCTGCTGTTGCATCATTGGATGGGATGCGGCTATGGCGCTAAATGCAGTGTCCCCCTTACCAGTACACTGGTGCTCATTTTGCCAACCTCAGAAGGATGACAGGCTGAGTCAACCTCCTGGTGTATTTTAATTCAGCGGCCAACGGGGCTTGAACTCAGGACCCTAGGATCCCAAGCCACCACCTGAACCACGAGGCCAACACAAGGCTACCCTAACCACGAAGCCATCACCAGGCTTTCCACACCATGTGACCAATGATGTCATTTTAAAGTCAAATTTATGCAGCAAGCACAGTGGATCATAACTGTAAAGTACAGTATTGATCGGTTAAATGGTTGCAGAGAAATAATTGTTTCATTATTTCCTTAAAACCAACCTGGCTGCCACATCATGTGACTGATGAGGTCATTGTTAAATAAAATCTTTGCAGCAACGGTAGTGGATCATCCCTGTGAAGCCTCCCATCAAAAGACTAAGCGGTTTCAGAGAAAAAAATTTTTTTTTTAATATGATCGACTCGGCATGGGGAATATTTGTTGAAAATTTCAACATCGGTCACATGGTCTCGCAGCCATGTTGAACAAAAAGACCTTATCCGATCAATGCGAAACTCCAAAGACGTGATCAGCCACCCAATCTGAATTTGATTTGATAAAGAGGACATCGTGGGTCAGGTGTCCAATCAAAGTGGGGTTGTATCAAAGCGGGGCGGCATGGTTTTGTTTTTCACCATAGAAATTTCACTAAATTTTCACAATAGATGTGACCACTCATGTAGAATGTTTTTGTGATAACTATGATGTCATAGGTCACGTGGTGTGGCAGCCATTTGGAAAAAAAGAAAAACTTTGGACATTTGTATCTCCGAAACCGCTACATGGAAAAAATTGAAACTTGGCTCATGTGAAATACAACCCAAGGGAAACAAGTGTGATTTTTTGATGATGTCATACGTGGCTTTTTTTATGACATCATAATCGCATCTGTCAAATGCTTTATCTGATCAGTATGAAAAAAATTTGAGGGTCATCTAGGGCCAAATTGTAATTGGCAAAATAAATTGATGATGTCATCGGTCACATGGTTCGGCAGCCATATTGTTTTAAACATAAAACCTTCAAAAATATTCTTCTCTGAAACGCTGAATAGATCAAGGCAAGCAAACATTACAGGTATGATCACCGATGCATGAGGAACAAAAAGTTCTCCACCTTTGACATCATAGCTCACATGGTTTGGCAGCTGTGAATTTTTGAAGAAGAAACATTTTATAATCTTCTTCTCCAGAATGGCTTGACAGATTGAGGGGAAACTTCACTTACATGTTCACCAAGCCTTGGGCATACTTGGGTGTTGATGAAAAATTAATAGGTCACATTGTCTGGCAGCCATATTGGTTTGAACGAAATTCTTTCAAAAAAAATCTCTCTTGAACCGCTTCATCAATCGATGTGAAACGTCAAAATTATCATCTCGTCTTCATATGGAATATATGTTATAAATTTCAACCTGATTGGATGCATGGTCTGGAAGACATAATTATTTAATATTAAATAATCTGGGTTCAGGGATGAAAATCAAACTTGGTATAATTATGTATAATGATGTAATAATGTGGGTGGAAGCATACTGCTGACACCATGATGTCGAAGGTTGTCATTCTAGTTTTGTATACAATGTTGAGGCTCATCATTTTAGTATGATAATAGTGCAAATGGGAATTTATTTTTAAAGGGAGGAAGTAATTCAACAACAAGCCGGAAGGCGACGAGGGATTCGCTAGGATCGAAGCGCTGGATACGATGCTTTTCATTCTGACCGATCCACTGAAGAAGATTCATTGCCAAGACGTATTGGTTCACATATAATACAATTGTTCCTCTTCCTGGCAAGATTTTTCCTATTGCGTATTTTGCCAACTGGCACTCCTCATAAAAAATGACGGTAAATAGACACACTATTTTTGAAGGACTACCATTTGAAAAATAATCGGTTTGCTGGTTTGTGCTGTGGAGCCTCACGTTGCAGACACACACACACACACACACACACACACACACACACACACACACACACACACACACACACACACACACACACACACACGGAAAACCCGATAAACTTCTCTCAATGCTCTTGTTTGACCACACCTTCTGAGCCACACAATATTTTTCATAAGCCACGCCCACTTTCCTACGCCACTCCCACTTTTCATCAACCACGTCCACTTTCCCTAAGCTCCGCCCACTTTCCTAAGCCCCTCATAAATAATGACAGTAAATAGACACCCGATTTTTGAAGGACTACCATTTGAAAAATAATACCTCAATCAAAAATCAGCTCAAGTAAAATTTTCTAAATATCTCGAAGTGTTTAATTCCGAAGTCTCGTTTCTCCACATTCAAAACTGAAGGACAAGTATTGAAAATACTGTACGCGGTTTTTCGGCCGCTGCACAGCAACGGGTGGTTGCTAGGCAACGAAATTCAAACGCGCACATTCCCAGACCATATGGCACCTGTTGGCAAAGTTTGATCGAAATCGGTTTGCTGGTTCGTGCTGTGGAGCCTCGCATTGCAGACACACATACACACAGACAGACAGACGGAAAACCTGACAATAAGGGATATCTAGCATATATAGCGAATCCAATTAAATTTGTTTTATACATTCAAAAGTACGAGTCTGGAGCAATGTCACAATTTTCTGTTATCAAAAGACTGGTGTGATATCTAACCCAGTGGGCAGATGTATGGTTTTTAAGTGCTGGGGTTTTTCCTCTTAATCGGTCATTTAATATAAGTTGTGAAATGAGCAGGGGGCCACCGCAGTGCTGGAACCTGTGCCGTTAGATGTGGCGGGGACTGACACCAGAAGTGGCAGGGACCGGTGTGGTTCCGGAAGCGGTGGGGGATCAGCATGGTGCTGGAAGTGGTGGGGGCCTGGCAAATTGCCAGAAGAGGTGGGGCCCTGGCATTATGCTGGAAAGCAGTACAGGAAGTAGTTCACATGGATAGTGCACATAATGGCTCCAAGTGACAAGGAAGGAGAGGGTATATCCACAGTTCATGCATTCAGTGCCAGAAGAGATTGATGACGTGCATCTTGTGCCCAATAGGACAAACATTTCATAGCCCTGGAAAGCCTGATCCAGAGAAGTGGCAAATAGAGCACCATAGATAATTGTACCAAGCTGAGGAAGCCCATCATTTTGGCCAATTCACATCCTTTCCTTCCTTTCCATCTCCATTTATTTTTACTGCATTTTTCCCAAGCAAATGTTTACTTTGTTATTTTGCTTCTCCTCACCAATATCATTCTCTCCTTGTGTGGTCACCTCTGCTTCGGGGTTTAGCGAAGCGATAAGGTACCGTGTTTTGTTTCTCAATTGGTGTTCATCTTGTCTTCAGGTGGGTTCCTGTTGGACTTGTGCCCCAGGGCAAAAAGCCTGTATGGAGTTATCTGAGATGGATGTTGATCATCATTTTGTGTGTTACAATCAGTGTTAAAATCAGACTTTGTGGAAGCATCTTTTACTGTGAATGCAGCTAATTTGAGACATCTCTCTCCCAGCCAACATGGACCAACTTTTAATCATCCAACCCAACTCTCACTTCCTCCTATGTGGTGACTTAAACTGTCACCTTACCAACGGACTAATTACCTCTCACCAGCTATGGTATTTCCTCAAAGGACATCTGGTGACTCAATGGACCTGACTAAATCTGACTTTTCTGACCTGGATATCTGCTAATGGCAAAACCTTCCTTCTGGACATCATATTGACCAACTTTCCTGCTGATGTCTCCTTCTCTTCCTCTGCTTCAATTGTTTCATCTGACCACATCTCGCTGGCTATTCTCAGAGAGCTGACTCAGCACCAGCGAGTCTGGCAGTTCACTCTAGCAGACTGGCAGGGACTGCAAGCTGCCATCTCACTTCAGCATTGGTCCCCTATATCTGCCACCTCTGATATTAACTCAGCCTGGGAATTCTTCCATATAAACCTGCTCTCACTCTCTTATGCACAGATCCATCCCATCTCGTTTGCAGTCATCATACCTGTCCTCCCACCAATGGTACACTGAATCCTGCAGTGAGGCAGTTTCTTTGAAACAACTTGCATTCTGTTTCCAGAAGGAAAATCTGACCAAAGATAACCTCTGATTACTGCACAAAGCCCACAACAAGTGTGTCCACTCTCAGGAGAACAAAATAGCATCATCTGGCCAACCTCAACGTTGAAATATCAAACAAGTTTGTTCTTCAAAAACAAGGTGGCACCTTATCAAGTCTGTCACTGGAGAAGATCACATACCCATCTCTTCCATAACTTCAAATAGCATCGCAGGCGACCACTCGTGAGAAGGCTGAATGTCTCAATACTGTGTTTGCTTCCAAGGATTGTATCCCCAACCACTCACTTTCTATAAACACCCAATCCAATCACTTGTAAGTGCTCCTGGACTCTGTATCTTTTTTACCTGAGATAGTGGAGAAGTTTCTGGAATACTTCAACTCTGATTCTGCAAATGCCCTGGATGGCATCAGTGCAAACGTCCAAAAAGACAGCATCAGCACACGTATCCTAATAACTTGCTCTGTTGCTCTTGCACAACTTTTTTCTGCTCTGTTAACCCTATAATTTGCCCAAGGACATCTAAAATATGCTTGTAAGGCAACCAAAATCATTGCATTACATAAACATGGTGCAAAAACCAATCCCCTTAATGAATCCTATTATATTACTTCCAATAATCAGCAAGATCATGGAATCCATCATCGGAATTGACATTACATCATTCCGTTTCTCCAATGACCTGATCCAAAACTACCAGTTTGGATTCAGATCAGGACACTACACGAGACAAGCTCCTTCTGCTCTCCCAACATTGGATGTAGACTCTCAATGTCAGGCATGACATCAGGGTCATCTCTCTTGTCATAGCTCAAGCATTCAATACAGTCTGGCATCCTGCCTTGCTCTCCAAACTCGTTGGCGATGGCATTCAAGGCCAACTCCACAAATAGCTCACTGACTTCCTCTACTCTCATAGCCAGCATGTGACTCTCAAGAGCATCCTCGCATTTCCTCTCCATGTCAAGCCTGGAGTGCCCAATGACGTGTTCTGGGCCCAGTCCTATTCATAATCTTCATCATAGATCTTTCTGACTCTCTTGAAAATCCTCTATCTCTTTTCTGATGACTCCACCCTCTGCCTAAACCCTCCGCTGTAACATATCTCATCCTCCAGATAGGAAAGCAGCAGCAGCCTCTTCCCTCTTGACACACCTTTATAGAATCACAAGCTGGTCAAACACTTGGAATATGTCTTTCAATTCTGACATCTCACACTCTCACTCTATCATGCTGAAGGACCATCTAACGAACCCTCCCATATACTTTCTTAACAATATTCTTGAAGAGGTGCAGTCACTCAAATATTTAAGCCCATCTGCCATGATCTTTCTTGGATAAACCATACTTATAAGTTAGCCTCCAAAGCCAGCCAGCAACTGGATATCAACTATTGTGCAAAGTCTTTCCTTGGCACAGCTGAACTTTTGTCCACCTATAAGGACTTCATCTGCAGTTTAATGAAGTACTGCCCCTCCCTCTGGGCTGGAGCCCCTGCCTCTCACCTTGCTCGGCTTGACACCATGGAAACTAAGGCCTTCAGGATCATTGAAATCTCCCATGATGATGCTGAGTCCCTGGGCCTATCACTTTCACATCACAGACAGGTCAGTTATCTCTCTGTCTTCTCATGCATTAATTTTGGTCTTGCATCCTCTACCCTTTTCATGATCTGTCGCCTCTCCCCTACCCCCACCCTCCCCCATGTTTCTGCAGGGTGTGACTGCCAGTAACCCCCTTTTCATGAAACTTCCAAAATCACTGCTCACCTCAATTCATTTGTTCCAATTAATTTGCTGCATGTCAAACCAACTTCCTCAGTCTTTTCAATCTCATTCTTCCCTTCAGGGCTTCAAGACAGCTGTTCACCATCATCCTAGATCATCCGCCATCACAACCACAATCTTTTCTACCCCCATTAACCCTTCTTTAGCTCACCTCTTTCCAAGTTTCCAGTTTTTCCTTCTTGAGAGTTTGTGGCTGTAATAAATTTGTTCACTCCCAATGTCTTTCCATCCATCCATCCATCCATTGGGACCATACTCTGTGCAGAGCGTTGGTGCTGCCTGAGCAGTCTCCTTGGCTATTGGGCACAATCCTGGACAGGTCTCCACTCCGACACAGGATACCAGCAAGCTGGCACTCATTTTGCCGACCTCGGAAGGATGACAGGCAGAGTCAACCCCACCTGGTTTTAATTCAACAGCGGAGTGGGATTTGAACTCAGGATCCTTGAATCCCAAGCCCACACCACCCTAACCATTAAGTCAACACCAGGCATTAAGCCAACACTGTCTTTCCGTGGCCTTAATTCTTCACTACATCTCTTATTTCTCCAAGTCTCCCTCTGTTTTGTCCCTCAACCCTGCCATTGGTGTTTTTCCCCTTTCTTTATGCTGTTGTTTTTGTTCTGTTGCATTCTGATCTGAGCTCTTCCATGAACCTCAACAATGTAGACCAACAAAAAATTTAAAAAACAGAACTGCATACACAAATCTGTTTAAAGCAGTGAAACATGGAAAATTTGTCCATAGCGACCAAAACTGACGAAACATGAGGTCAAATGGCTGATTAACATAAAGTGTTCCAAAACATCAATCTCTCGAACTTCTCTTCTCCTTCTGTCTACTCAAGGTTTGCTTAAACTCACATCATATTACACCCCCCAACTCCCATTTGTACCTTTAGACTGTTGTTCTCGTTCACAAGAAAGCTTTGAGAAGTCACATGTTTGTGTACAAAAGGACTTGACCAACTGTGTAGCCTGCTCAAACACACACACACACACACACACACACACACACACACACACACACACACACACACACACACACACACACACACACACACACACACACACACACACACACACACACACACACACACACACACACACACACACACACGTGAGAAAAAAGCAATGTGAAAATACCTGTTGAGATTAAGATATTCAAATGAGAACATTCTCCAAGTCAATTTTGAGCACAACCTTCTTCTGTTAATGAATTTCAAACGAAAAATATGATAAACATACTCAGCAACGCGATAAACATACCGGTAAAGTGCGCTGGCACCTTCCTGTGCCATGTGAACTCTCAGTTTCCAGCTGAGGTCCTCCTCTGATTGTAGGAGTGAGGACAATGGACCCTTACTGCAGTATTCCATGACGATTCCAAAAAAATTACCCTCTCCTGTGAAGCAAACAATAATCCAGGAGTAACCTACTGTAAAGGAAAAGGTATATTTACACAACTGCAAGGAAACTTTTGGAAGGAGAGTCCAGTTGGAAAATTACTCCCATATGTTTGTATTTTCATGAAATCGGTATCCACTAATGCAATAAATTGTTGTGTGAATGGCAACCACCCAATAACCACAACCACAATTGAAGCAATTATTTTAACAGCAACCATTGCTGTCTTAAAAAAGCAACAAATCAATCAGAATTTAGAATCTAAATATACTTGATTCACAAAATACAAAACAAATCATCTTCTTCATAGAAATGTGGAGTTTCAGAGATGAACTTGTAAAGGCAAGATTCGATGTGATCTTTAAGGTTAGTATAAACATTTGAATATTAAATCAAACCTTTGATTCCAAACAAACCTTGCTTTTCCATGATGATCCCATAGAAGCGGATTATATTTGGATGGTCAAACTGGCGCAGATTTGTAGCTTCTTTTATCGCCAACTTTTCATTTTGTTCCAAGTTTGAGCTGCGCAATATTCATTAAATAATCATTACCATCAGACATCCTCAAATAATCGTGATGATAAGTACAACATCCCAGATTGAACAAGCAGATGAAAACTTTACAAAGCAAACAGTCCAAGTCCTTCCAAAGTACCATTAAAAGACAAGATTTACTTCAATTCAGGTGCAGTAAAGCGTTTGATCAGGACTGGGAAGGCATAGAATGTTCCTTTGTAAATTTTGTAATTTTTCGACTTTCTCGTGGCCTCCTCCTCCTTCTTGTGTTCAATGCGTGACCAATCAATTTTTTTCACTTCATTTATTGGATGGTTCGCCATTCCTGCAGAACAAAGTCACCCAGACAGCTATAAATATTCACCCTGCATTCACCCTGAAAACACTTCATGATGATTGTAGGATTGCTGTGATTCAGAGGTCGGGTGAGGGGGTTAGGGGGAAGGGAGGTTTCTGCATCAATTTCAAGGTGTGAAATTGCTCTGTACATAATGGAATTTGAAGAGTTATAGGGAGTGATGTCCAAAAAAAGTATTAAAGCCGACCGAAATAATTAGAAAAGCTACAGATTAAAACAATGCCGTGACAGATTCCAATTGTTAATAAAATGAGTGGAAGAGATTCCACCATCAATAACAATACATTGTGTGTGCATCAAGATCAGTGAACTGAGAATGGACTAGATGTAGCGAATGCCCACAGGCAGAAAGCTTTACAAAATCGAAATTATAAAGTAGGAGTGTCTGTCTGTCCGACTCTCAACTACTCCCTCAGTTTTGGGGATAGCCTGCCAAACCTTCTGTGGAACATTTTGGGGTCCCAGCCGGTGTCCAAAGGTGGGTGGGAGGTTTCATAAATATCTCAACACGTTTATTATTTTGAGTTTTGATTCGTACGAAGTTGCTCCCCATCTGGATGTAATGTCAGAATGACCTTTATATTCAATAACCTCACGAGTGTTTGTAATATTGTATTTTGTTAAATTAATGTTATAGTATTAATTTGTGATTGGAATGAAAATATAGAGAGATTGAGTTTAAAGGAGTCTCACTTCCGGTTCCGGGTTTGGAGCGTCGAGAGGTCTCCGGGGCTCTCTGCTGATGATCTCAAAGTTAAGTTTCCGGTCGTTATTTGTCCCATTTTAACTGTTTATTTTTCTCACCTACATGTTACTGTGTTCCGAGCTTGGTTTTGTTTCAAAAATCGTGCTATTTTGTGAGTTTTTGTCGACGTTGTCTTACCGGGTGTTTGAGGTCAAGGCTCGAGGCTTGAGGCCTACCGGGTCCCTCAGTCGACGATCGTTTTATTTGTTTTTTCTCCCCATTACCTTCAATTTCAATCTTCCCCACTTTCCTAACATCCCCCATTTCTCCCAACGAATCTCTCTATTTCTTATCTTAAATTAAAAAAAAAACAAAAAAAACGAAACTTTCTCCTGATTCTGTTTCTTCTTCTTCTTCATCACCTCTTATTCTTCCTCCTCTTCTTCTTCCTCGATTTTTTTTTCACAACACTTCCATGACCTAATCTGTTGTAAACTCTCTCAAACAGTAATAATAATAACAAAAACGATATCGTATAATGCTTCATCTTCCTCTCACACATGTGGTACTCTTTACTGTTTCATGATGCACTACTCTTCTGCTATTTTAACAGACTGCTCTCATTTCGAGCTCTCCTTCATTCCTTGACGAAAAAATCCAACTGTTACAGCGTTTCTTCTCTCCATTCTCTGAATTCACCTTGATTGCATCCATCAAGAATTGTATTAAATCGCATCTCTGACCTAAAACTTAAAAAAAACCCTAGTTTGCTATGAATGTTCGCTTTCCATCAACCATTCTTTTTTTCCAACTTCAGTGTCAACTCACCCCTCTCACCCCTCGCTCTCACTCTCAAAGCAACCATCCCACTCTTCTCCCTCCAAGCCTCCCTCTCACGTCTCTCAAAAATTCCCCCCTCACCTTTGACCCACCTTTCATCCCCCTCACTCATCCTTCTCAAAGTTGCCCTCCCTCTCATCCACAAAGCTGCCTCCTTCCACTGCCCTCTCACCCCTATCTCTTCACTCCACCTCCTCAAATCCTCAACTGCCTTCTTCCCCCTCTCTTGTCCCCCCCTCTCTCACAGCACCACAGAGCCTTTTCTCCTCCTCATTCGGCCCCCTCCCCGAGCTATTCTGCAATCCCCCACACTCTTTCAACACCCCTCCTTACCTCTCCCTGTAGACCCTTGTCTTACCCTCCCCCTCCCTCCCACCCTCTACACCCAAAGCCTCCTCCCGTACCTCTTCATTAAAAGTGTGGACCTCAAATATCCGGGGCCTTCGCTCAAAACTTTCAGATCTTTCCATACAGGTTGCCACTGACAAACCAGACAAAATTTGCCTAACAGAAACTTTCCTCCGCCAAGACGTGTCTGACTCCCAAGTATCTCTCCCTGGTTACTCCCTCCTCTGGAATGACAGACCTGAGCCTCGTCCTGGTGGAGGAGTTGCTCTCTTCATCAAAGACTCTATTCCTCACTCTCCATGCATGCTCTCACTCCCCCCACACCTCCAGGTATACCTCTGGCTACGGCTTCCCCTCCACTCCCACCTCATGTTTATAGGTGTACTGTACCGTCCACCTAACAGTGACGACTCCATCTGCACCACATTCTCCGAAAACATGGACCATCTTCTGTCTTCTCATCCAAACTCTCTCTTCCTCTTATGTGGCGACTTCGATTGTCATCATGCCAGTTGGCTAGGTGTTGGTACCTCTCTCACCTGTCATGGCACCTCAGCAAAAACTTTCTGCGACTCATTGGGACTTACTCAATCGGTCAACTTACCTACCCAGATCTCAACCAATGGTACTCCATCTCTTCTGGATCTGATTTTGACAAATTTCCCTGACAATATCTGCTGCTCTTTCTCCGCTCCAATCGGTTCTTCTGACCACGTCCTTGTCAAAGTGGACATCTCTCTGGCTGTTATCAGAGAACCACCTCACCACTGTCGAGTTTGGCATTTCACTCAAGCCGACTGGCAGGGTCTCCAAGCAGCCATCAAACATATAGACAGGTCTCCTATCACTACTTTCTCAAACATCAACTCATCCTGGGAATTCTTTCAAAGAAACTTGCTCTCCCTCATGCACAGATTTATCCCCTCTAGTCTTCAGTTGTCCTACCCTTCCTCCTGCCCTTGGTTCACTGAAGCTTGTGATGAGGCCGTTGTCCTGAAACAACTTGCCTTTGTCTCATGGAAAGCAAACCCAACTGAGGGCAATCTCAGTTCCTCCCATAAAGCTCGGAACAAGAGTGTATCTACCCCCAGGAGAGCCAGAACACATCTTTCTAATCTCAAATCTGAACTCTCAAACCTCTCTCCCTCCTCAAAATCCTGGTGGTGTCCAATCAAATCTGTTTCTGGTGTATGTTCCCCCTCGATCCCCTCCCTTACCTCAAATGGCCGCAGTGCTGATACCGCATGTGAAAAAGCTGAATGCCTAAACTCGGTGTTGGCAGCTAAATCTTGTGTCCAAAACCCATCCCTTTCTCTACCCCCCTTACCCAGTCGCACCCAACTGTCCCTGGACTCTGTGTCCATTTCTCCTGACAAGGTGGAGAGCTTGCTGTCAAAGCTCAACTCAGATTCTGTAACCGGTCCAGACGGCATCAGCCCACGTGTCCTCAAAGCCTGCTCTTCTGCTCTTGCTCACCCTCTCTCTGTTCTATTCACCCTCTCATTTGCTCAAGGTCATCTGCCATCTGCTTGGAAATCTGCAAACATCACTGTCCTGCATAAAAAAGGTGCAAAACCAGATCCATGCAACGACAGACCAATCAGCAAGGTTATGGAATCAATCTTTACTTCAGACATGAAATCCTTCCTCTTCTCCAACGGCTTGATTTCTGATCATCAATTTGGTTTCAGACCAGGTCACTCTACCCTGGATATGCTGCTTCTGCTCTCCAAACAATGGATGGAGGTCCTCAATGCCAGACAGCAAGTCCGAGCCATATCCCTGGACATATCACGTGCTTTTGACACAGTCTGACACCCTGCCCTGCTCACCAAACTCTCTTCCCATGGTATTCAAGGCCATCTCCACTCATGGTTCGCAGACTTCCTCTCCTGTCGCAGTCAACGTGTGGCCCTAATGGAGTTCTTTCATCCCCTCTTCCCGTGCAGGCTGGAGTTCCTCAAGGTAGCGTTTTGGGCCCTGTTCTTTTTCTGGTTTTCATCAATGATCTCTCGGACTCTCTGGAAAATCCTCTATTTCTCTCTGCCGACGACTCCACCCTCTGCCGTACCATCTGTCATTCCTCAGACTGGCAAGCAGCAGCTTCTTCGCTCACTGCAGATCTGGATAAAATCACAAATTGGTCCAACATGTGTAACATGTCTTTCAATCCAGACAAATCTCACACTCTCACTATGTCTCTTCAAAAGGACCGTTTAGAATCCCCCCCCCTATCCACCTTCTCAACAATCCTCTGGAAGAAGTCCTTTCTTTCAAACTTCTGGGTCTCAATATCTGCCATGACCTTCCTGGGAAAGCCACATTTCAAACCTCGCCTCCAAAGCCAGTCGCTGACTGGGAATCCTCCGTCATGCAAAGTCCTTCCTCGGCCCTCCTGAGCTCCTGACCACTTACAACGCTTTTGTCCGTAGCCTGATGGAGTACTGCTCTCCCCTCTGGGCTGGTGCTCCTTCCTCCCACCTTTCTCTGCTTCACGCTGTAGAAACCAAGGCATTTCGGATCATTGGCATCTCCCACAATGAGGATGAGTCTTTGAGCCTCTCACTCAATCACCGCAGGTTGGTTGGTGGTCTTTCTGTCTTCTTCTGTCTCCTCTCCAGCCTTGCCCCCCCTGCTCTCTCTGCTATTTGTCCCCACTACATTTCTACAGGACGCTCAAGGTCCGCCAACAACCCCCTTCTGGTAAAACTACCAAAATCACGAATCACTGCTCACCTTCACTCTTACATTCCTCTTTTTTCCCGCCTTTGGAATAAACTCCCTCACTCTATTCTTTCCCATTCTTCCCTCTCGGCTTTCAAAACAGCTGTTCACCACCACCTCTTATCATCCCCCATCCAAATCCTCGATCTTTTCTACCCCCGATAATCCACCCAAACCCACCTCCTTCAAATTCCCTGCTTTCCTTCCTGAAAGTCCCTGTAATGTCCATCTTCTATTCCCCATGTTACCCGTCCCATCCCTCTCCCTTCCACAGATCTCCTACTGTGTCTGTTCCCCACTGTTTTGTCCCTCCCACTCCCGCCCCTCTTGTCTCATGCCCCCCTTGCTGTGCGTTGTTTGTTCGCTCTCACACGAGCCTCGACAAGGTATACAAAAAAAAAAAGGAGCACCAGTCTGGACTGGTTGTTGTACTGTAATGATATGTATGCGGAGGGGTACTCTTGCGCGTGCGCATGATGAGTCTCCATCCTGATTGAGTGCTGTTCATGGTCGGCATTAAACCCGACTGGATCTGAGCCTGACTGTTTGGCTTCTACCTTTACAAATACTGACATGGTGGCAGCGTTTCATCTCACGCCTTTTTATCACAGTCTCCAAATCAACCCCGACAGGTGAACGTCGGCAAAAGGACCGACTTTGTTATCCCTTTGGTTTAACTGCAATCAAAATGGCAACATCCAAAGATGGCGGCCTCCAGTCGTGCAACAAAGCAGTGCATGGGTCTCTCCAAAAATGAGATGATAACGTCACTCGAATGCTGGCGATAGAACATATTGTACGTGTTATCATCGGATACGAATTTTGCACCCATTGCTTGCAAATGATATCAACTGGGCTAAGAAGTCTCGCCTTCCCCCACTTCATAACTTTGCTGACGATGGTGATGACACTCAGAATGACTGGACAGCACAACAGAAGGTGACTCATCTAGAAATAATGCTTGGACAAATTGCCAATTTTTGAACTGTGATCTCAAGATCCGCAATTGTAAATAACTCCACATCACTGGCTTCAGCCTGACAGGCCATTCGTATGCATTTTTGTTTCCAGCAATCAGGAGGCCATTTCCTCGATTTTGACTTCATACACCTTGGGAGTGACAAGCACACTGAGGATTTGTGCCAGTGACTCACCACATTCATCGATAATAGCCTGTTAAGAACAGATATCCCAATGAGCCATCGTGGTGAGTCAACATCAATCGATGAAGAGTTGTCTCCAATGCCAGAAAACCTTATTGTGCTAACATGGCTTCGCTTGTTTCACCCAGATCTGCCCCAGCTGGTCAAACAACATTATGGGACTGAGTTGATGTCTCGAACATTAGTCTCACTCAAACCTGAGATTTCACAAGTCATGGACTCGCTCCTTGCTGAGATTGCTTCTGCAGCTGATGCCAAAGTCATGAGGTCAGCTGAAACTAAACCATCCTACCAAACCCAATTCAATCTCCAACAGTGGTCATATCCATCTTCACCACAGCCATCTAGACCCAATGGCAAATGATTACACCCACACTGCCCCTTATGCAAGGAGGCAGCTCGCCCTGATGATCATTTCCCAAGTCGTTATCGGTTCCTTCCAAATTCGGACAAAGCATTCTTCTTCAGCATTCGTCAGATCTGCGGCGAGGACTGTTGCTGATGACTGCCCTGATAGTGACCTTTGATGACCACAATAAGTCTTCGTCACCTCTGGACACGACTACGAGCCATCTGCATACTTCCACAAGGCATGTGTATACCAACCTCTCACCCATCCTATTTGCCTTTGACAACGACCATGTTGTTATCCCCTCATGGTGGACAGTGGTGCCGAAACTAACATTGTTAGTGTGACCTTGGCTCATCATATTGGCCTCCCAGTCTCAAAAAGTTCACAACGTGCTTATGAAGTAGATGGTGTGACCCTCCTGGATGTCGTCAGTGAAACTCATATTTTTTTTTTTTGTATACCTTGGTCGAGGCTCGTATGAGAGCTAACACACAACTCACAGCAAGGAGGCATGAGACAAGAGGGGCGGGAGTGGAAGGGACAAAACAGTGGGGAACAGACACATTAGGTGAAGTGTGGAAGGAAGAGGGATGGGGATGGGACGGGGAACATGGCGAAGAGAAGATGGACATTTCAGGGACTTTCAGGAAGGAAAGCAGGAGAAATGAAGGAAGTGGGCTTGGGTGGATTATCGGGGGTAGAAAAGATCGAGGATTTGGATGGGGGAAGATAAGAGGTGGTGGTGAACAGCTGTTTTGAAAGCCTGGAGGGAAGAATGGGAAAGAATAGAGTGAGGAAGTTTATTCCAAAGGCGGGAAAAAAGAGGAATAAAAGAGTGAAGATTAGCAGTGATTCGTGATTTTGGTAGTTTTACCAGAAGGGGGTTGTTGGCGGACCTTGAGCGCCCTGTGGAAATGTGGTGGGGACAAATCGCAGAGAGAGCAGGGGGGGCAAGGCTGGAGAGGAGTCGGTAGAAGACAGAAAGACCACCGACCAACCTGCGGTGATTGAGTGAGAGGCCCAAAGACTCAGCTTCATTGTGGGAGATGCCGATGATCTTAAATGCCCTGGTTTCGACAGCGTGAAGCCGAGAAAGGTGGGAGGCAGGAGCACCAGCCCAGAGGGGAGAGCAGTACTCCATCAGGCTACGGACAAAAGCTTTGTAAGTGGTCAGGAGCTCAAGAGGGCCGAGGAAGGACTTAGCACGACGGAGAATTCCCAGTTGGCGACTGGCTTTTGAGGCGAGGTTGGAAATGTGACTTTCCCAGGAAAGGTCATGGCATGGTGAGACCTAGAAGCTTGAAAGAAAAGACTTCTTCCAGAGGATTGTTGAGAAAGTGGATGGGGGGGGGGTTTGTAAACAGGGCTGTTCTCATTGTTCTCAACAGGGCTGATCAAATTGTGGCACTTGACACCTTTATTGTATCAGACTTCGATGTTGACGTCCTTGCAGGATCTCCGTTCATGTCTCAAAATGACATTACTATTCACCCAGCACAGAGTGTCATTTGCATTGGCGATAATGATCAGTGCATGTACGGTGATCTGTCCCCTAAGATAGACAGGGTCTCTTCAATTTGCCGCACACAAGTTGTTCGATGCTCCCCAGCAAGTACAACCATGCTATGGCCGATGAATTCCGTGAAATTCCACTTTCAGACATCCCCAGCACCATGATATGTTCTGACCGCCATTGAGCCCAGTCCGAGAGCCCTTTGTGCACAAGACTTATTGTCCAGGCAGGTATGGCCTCAACACGATCTTGTGCACAGTGCATGTGGCAGCATTCGCATTCCTAACTGTAGTAGAAGTCCCATCACTATCAAGCATTATTCCCATTTATGCATCACTCGTGCTCCCCCAATCCCTAAAGTTGTGAGCCCCTCTCCAGTGTTTGCGAAGTGTACACCACCACGTTCACCTCATGCCTGTGCTGACACTATCCATGTTGATTCTGACAACATACTGGTGACGGATATGAGGGCAAAGTTCACTGCTCTCCATCATGAGTTCTCACCTGTTTTTGACCCTAAAATCATCAGCACATTAGCACTGTCGGGAACATTCATGCCATTGTCAATATGGGTCCAACTCAATCCCCACCACGCAAAGGTTGTCTCCCCCAGCATGACCGATCACGCCTTGTTGACCTGCAGGTCAAGGTTGACGCGTTGGAAGCTGTCGGCATGTTCATTAAGCATGAAGATGTTGATGTCTATGTGGAATATGTTAACCCCACCTTCCTCATCAAAAAGCCCAGTGATGGATCCCAACTTGTCACTGCATTCACAGATGTTGGCCATTGCAGAAAACCACAACTATTATTAATGCCTTGTGTGGAGTCCACTCTCCGCATCATTGCGGGTTGGTCCTATATAATCGTAT
>NC_140972.1:87550788-87555788 GCF_056783735.1 Eptatretus burgeri | reverse complement strand
TATACCAGGCACCGAGGGACCAAGGATTCAGCCACGGACGCCAGCCAGCTCGAATAATGACGAGGCGAGGGATCACTGCGACGAGACCAGAGCCAGCAACAAAACGAGACTAGCCACGAGATGACCGCGCGTCCCATCTATTTCTTCCCCGACCGGGGCCAGGGGGGGACGTGTCTCACGTCACTGCACCCCTCATTCACTGGAGGAAATTGGCAGTCTCTCCGTGAATGGTCGGGGGGCGTGTCGGGGCGTCTCGATTTCCCCCCCCCCCCCGAAGAGACTCTGCTTCTCTTGGAGCTCACTCTGCACCCATACACCATTCCGATTGGCCGAAGCGTGGAGTCAGAACTTTGGTGACCGAGGGAACTCCGCCCACATGCATGTTAGGCACGCCATCATGCGGGGAATGGTCCATAGTGTTGTTGTTTTTGTGGATATAAATTCTCGAGCTAAGAAAATAACTCGCAGCGCACATACACTTAATCACCCATTAAACATTGGGATGGGACCTAACCATCCACATATACTTATCGAGATAACTGAACTACGGGGACTCTGACTGTCTGTGTGCAGTAGGCTTCCAAATCCATCACACTATTGCTTGAGAATTGCCCCAGATAGCACTCTCAAGTGAGTCATTATCTCAGATTGTGTTTTACAGGGCGAAATAATTTTCCATGTTCACTTTGATTTAATCTACTGTATACTACTATTCTATGGTCCAAAATGGATGAACTAGTCCTTAAGTTCTAAGATGCTCATCTACGCTAACACAAACCTCAGCTCTCGAAGTAACTTTTCTCAGTGAACTTTTGACATGCTGTAGTCAGAATGCTTGCTCCACTACCTTGAAATCATAACTTTATAATGGCAAGTTCTAGTCGTTTACTATAGAGATTGGGGTTAAGGGTACATAATGTGGATAATAATAAAAGTAGCAAAAAATCTAACACTTAAGGTTAATAAGGATATTGTTAAGTGGAAGGGTGGGGGGGATCCATAGCTATTTTGTTGTAAAAAGTGGTATCGTCCATGTGTTTAATGTAGATTAGATTGCCATGTATCAGGGACCTGTTAGTTAGTCTAAGTCTAAGTCATCTTGTTACATGTGCAACTGAGGAGGCAGTGTATGTAATTTATAGACAATATAGCTAGGAGAAAATTGTATGCATAAAAACCTTTTGTAAGCACGTGGGGCCAAGTGAGGCCATTCGGCAACAAGGCACAACAGAAGCACTTCACGCTTCAAAAGGACCTATTGTGATCTGTCTGGCCAGTGCACCCCAAGCCATGGCGGCGAGATGCGCTGTAGGCCCTGGAAGAGGAGGTGGACTTATTTTAATTTGGGCCGCCCCATGAGTGACATGCCCCAGAAGATGGCACCTCCCACAAGCAGTGGGTAGCCAACTACAAGACCGGCCACCAGCGAAGGCAGTCCCAGATGTCACGAGAGTTGGGTCTGACATGCGTGTGATCAGAGTTGGAATGGGACCCGTTCGGAAAGAACATCGTTCTCTGTTACTCTTGCTCTTCATCTTGTTAGTCCTGTCTCTCCCACTGTCTTCATCTCCTGCTGTGCTTCATCATTGGGATAGGTAGGACTGCTTTCTTGAAACGTGGATGCCACCTCAATTGCATCGCTCCTGCACCGTTACTGTTGCTGAGCTGCACCATCGTCCTGCACACCACTCATCGAGCTATTGGAAAGTCCTCACCTGATTACCTCATTGTTTGGTAAGGGTGTGGTCTGTGGCACCGAGCTTGGTTAGGATTCTTAATTATTCATCCTTGCAAACTATTTGCCACGTATTTTCCTCACACACGAACGCATTATCCTCGCAGCCTCCTGAAACCATTTCAAATTGCTTCATGAGCTCCTGTGACAAAAGTTTGCGCCAAAACCACACGCTCACGAGCCGATCGTCTTCAGGAGCGCCCCGAGGGCCATCTTGGGCATGTTTCCTGAGTGCCTACCGAAGAATATCACGCCAAGACCCGGCTTGAAGGCAGTGCCTCCCATGGATGAGGGGAGGGGTGAAGCGAAGTGTGGGGGATTTGAGGCTGTATATAAAAAAAGGGCTGTGTGTAAAAGGTTCTGGGAGATAAGGGTGTAAACTGTAAAGGAAAGGGGTGTAAAAAGAGTGGGAGGACCAGAGAGATTCAAAGCTTGAGCGGGTTACAAACTCTGTTGGGAGATGGATTATTCTTAACCGCACAAACACGAGGGTCCTCTTGTCTTTCCCTCTTTGTGTCCTTCCCTCTGTCATTCCTTTCACTTCGCTTTGTTTGCAGCATTTCTTTCTTTCATTCTCCTCCATGCTTTGCTGTTCAGTTCTTATCACACCATTCGTCTTCGTCATTCATTCTTTACTGGATCCCCCCTCTCCATTGCTTCACCTTCCACGCTTGCCCACCTTCGCTTTCACCTTGCCGCATCCGATAGCTCGGTCGCTGGACCGTCTGCCTCATCAACGACTGCTGAATCAAAGCAAAACACCATCATCTCTTGGGTTAATTATTGGCCGATGTTGTGCCATCGCCCCTATAAATTACACTATAAAACTAGAAGGGCACTCGGTGGAGCACATTACCTCCACCACGTAATGCCTGATCCATGAGAACATATCGGGTCCGATACATTTTTGAAATATCATTCTATATATCGTTTTTGGCCCTTTCTCTCAATGGTGAAGAATCACTACTGAAATTAAATAATTCTCGTATCCAGATCTGGATCCGGATCTTCACCAAAGTCGAATCAATTTGTCCTCGTCACACACCCAACCTGTACACCAAGTTTCATCCGAATCCGTCGACAACTTGTTGAGATATCTGCACACAAACAGACAGAAAGGGGGTGAAAACAACATCCCTCACCTTCGGTGGTGGAGGTAATAATGTTTTGGAAAATTTATGCCAAAATTTGCAAAGACAAAGTATTAAAGTAATTTAACAATGCAAAACTTCAAAAACCTGAAAATTATCGCTTATTACCATGGCTCATATTATCGTTCGTAATTAAAAAAAAAATTCTCCAAATACCTACACACTCATTTCATTTTGGTAGGTCATCAATATCACACAACTGTATGAATGCAAAAACAACCTCCCATGATGCTTTCAATGATGTCAGCAGTGAAGTCTTTCTGTTGTTTCTTCATGGATTGGTCTTCAATGCACGAATTAGCCTGGGTCCCAGAAAATTGCAGTGATAAATCTTGAACAATTTGATTCATGTCACGGTCGAACTTCTCAAAACGTTCTCTTGCAGAGACTGAATGGCAAAAACTTTGAATTGAAGAGTAGCCATTAAACTTTTCAATATATGTTGTAATGTCAATCACCAGTGCATCAAAGTCCTTAAATACTTGAAGCTTTGGATCAGTCTTTTTTCCTTTAAGAATGCCATCAATACGTGCCATTCTATTCCACAGATCTTTATACTGATTCTTGTTGTGGCGCGTACACTTGATCATCTCGTACAAAAGCTTTAAACTTGGGGAAAGCACATTGCCAAGACACCCTGGAAAAAAGAAAGTAGGATGTAAAAAGTTGATGAAAAAAAACTTCTTAATTACAAAAACAAAGCTAGAAGGGCAGTCGGTAGAGCACATACCTCCACCTCACAATGCTTGATCCGGGCCCAATACATTTTTGAAATGTCATGCTATACATATCGTTTTTGACCCTATCTCTCAATGGGGAAGAATCACTTAAAAAATTAAATAATTCTCATATCCAGATCCGGGTTCAGATCTTCACCAAAATCGAATCAATTCATCGTGGTCACAAATCCAATGTGTCCGCCCCGTCTCATCCGAATTCGTCCATAACTTTTTGAGATATCGTGCTATATATCATTTTGGCCCGATCTCTCAATGGTGAAGAATCACTTTAAAAAAATCCTCGGATCCGAATCCGGATTCAGATCTTCACAAAAATTTGAATCAATTCGTCCTTGTCACACACCCAATCTGCCCACCAAATTTCATTCGGATCCGTCCACAAATTTTTGAAATATCCTGCACACAGACAGACAAACAGAAAGACAGACAAACAAAGACAGAAGGGGTGAAAACATAATCTCCTTCACCTTCGGTGGCCGAGGTAATAAAGAAAAAGTTACATGAGCATAAATCTATATTCTGCACAAAAGGAGCAAACACATTCCAGAATTATAAACAATAAGAAGGTGGATTGTTACTGAATGGAATGGGTGTATTAAACATTTTGTGGCATAAATAAAATCGATTGTTGAACAACAATATAATATACATAAACGAATCAAGAGAAAGTAGCCTGGTGTTGGCTCAGTGGTTAGGGTGGTGGCTTGGGATCATCGGGTCCTGAGTTCAAGCCCCGTCGGCCGCTGAATTAATACACCAGGGGGTTTGACTCAGCCTGTCATGAGTATGAGGTCGGCAAAATGAGTACCAGTTCCAGTGTGTGTACCGGTAGAGGGGCACTGTATCAGTGACACAGTCGCGCTTCAAGAAATGACAGCTACCCCCGCAGCTGAGCTGCCATACGACCACCAAGAGAAAGTAACAAAGCAAAATGAAGAGGCCAACATAATCAAGCAGAAGACCAAATACTGCATTGGAGTCATCAGAAGGAACGTGAAGAAGTAAAGAGTAAAGATGGAGTCATCAAGAGGAACCGGGATAGGATTCATGTTTCAGCCGCCACTCCACAACTCTCAAACCAATCGATACGCAGCCAATTGAGCCTTACAGAAGAATTTCTAAAAGAATTAGCTTCTCCAGAGACAGATCTAAAAGAGAAATTAAGAGATAAAATAAAATAAAAAGTAAGAATTAGAATGAATTAAGAGAAATGTGAAAAAGTAGGAAAAAGTGTGAAAGGACCAAAATACAAAGATGTCAGGAAGAACCTATATATATATATATATATATATATATATATATATATATATATATATATATATATATATATATATATACATATACATATACATATACATATACATATACATACAG
>NC_140972.1:87533288-87545788 GCF_056783735.1 Eptatretus burgeri | reverse complement strand
AAGTGCAGGCTTACTCCCCCTTTCTACGTCATCAAACCTGAAAGCTTTAAAAGACAGAATTGGAAGAAGAAAAAAAAAAACGTAAAAATATATATATATATATATAGGTGGAAATCTCATTTTGAAAAAGACATTGTGTTGGGCGAGGATTGAGTTGGGGTTGAGATTTTGAATGTGAGGGTTGGGGTTGAGATTTTGAATGTGAGGGTTGGGACACACACACATACACATCAACAAACAAAAGTTAAGCCTTGACTATTCAGTTGAGGATTCTGTGTTTGGGGTTCACAGATCTAAGAACGTCCCCCTTGACACACATTATATACTGTTATACACCTCGGACTTGGCCCTCGAGTGTCCACAACGGTGTATAGTAGGAGGGAGTGAAGCGCCAACCTATTGCTCCCATTACACACACACACACACACACACAAACAAAAGTTAAACCTTGACTATTCAGTTGAGGATTCTGTGTTTGGGGTTCACAGATCTAAGAACGTCCCCCTTGACACACATTATATACTGTAATACACCTCGGACTTGTCCCTCTAGTGTCCACAAAGGTGTATTATCTGCTTAGTTTTGTCTTTTGTAATTCCTGTGAATAAAATGAACCTAAAATCTCTTCCCCTTCCAAATCATATATTTTATAAGTCCAAGGAACTGTATCTATTACATCAACAATTTTAAAAAGTTCTTTCGTCCATCGTTCAGTAAAACCCTTTTCAAAATGAGATTTCCACCTATATATTCTTACGATATCACCAACTTTGAACTTAGGTTTTCTGACATTAATCTCTTTTTCATATTTTAATTTTGTAAATGTTTCTGATGGCTTCATATTCGTTGATGTGTGAATCGTGTCATTATACTTATCCACAATATCCTGAATAAAAGATGACCATTGTTGTGAACCGAGTTGTGTGAATTTTTTATATAGTCTCTCTTTTAAGGTACGATTAAAACGTTCAACAACTGCCTTCCCTTCATTAAAGGTACTGTATAATGTAATACTGTTATTTTTTAGAAAATTCATAAATGTCTTGTTATAAAACTCTCTACCCTCATCAGTCCACAATTTCTTAGGTTTTCTCTTACTTTTATTAAATATCTGTTGAAAAGCTAACATAAGAGTATTACCTGTTTTGTTTTTTAAAGGGACAACCCACGCATATCTACTCCTCAAATCAATAACGGTTAAAGCATACTTGTACCCCTTATCATTATTGAGTTCAATCAAATCAGCAGACCAGATATAATCAACTTCCTTGGAATAAACTTTCCTTCTCTGAAACTTTGTGAATATTGGTTTATGTAATTCATCAGCTAATTGCTCTTCAGTCTTAATGGCATCATTAGAGCCTATAAGTTTTTTGAATTTCCAAGTCCAAGTTTCAATTTAGCACTAATCATCTTCTTCACGATGAACCTATCAACTTTTTCTCTCAAGGTTGGATTTTGTATCAGAGACAAATTATACAACATTTCTCTATCGGCTTCATGCTTTTCTTCCAACGTTGTGGTATTCCCATAATCAATATCGTGTCTCATGCACACTTCATCAACTCTATTGATTGGTTTACTCCAGGATTTAGGATTGTCTGCCTCATCTAATCTTTTATCCAAGTTTGTGCCTGGACCACAGAAAGAATAACCTGGAAGATGTAATTCCCCTGGTATTCCAGTAGTTGTAAATTTACTTCCTGATAAAAACTTTTGTATATCTCCTCCGAGTTTGTGTTTGGAGATAAATTGATTTTTTTTTTGAACCACACACCGAACATATACCTTTTTGTATAACCCTGTTATTTTTACTTTTAATATATGAAATATTTTTAGTATTAGTTTTCTTTTTACATTTGAGACAATAACTCATTTATTTATGAGAAAAATTTCTGCAGAGTGCAAAAACCTTTTTAGTTTCCAACATGCACATTTGAATCTTAATTTTTAAAACATAAAGAATCCTTAGAAATGCCTTCACTCTCTCCTCCATTTATTTAAGAAAAACTTGAATTAAAATGAATAGCTTGACGATGCTAATAGTTTTGTTGAAAGTATTGCAAATAGACTTGTTAATTCTTTGTATTCCTTCCTGGTGGGTTGAGTTATTTTCTGTAATACCTCTATTCTTTTTTGAATCTCACTGGTTTCCATACTATAATATTTATTTATTCTCTCTCTTTCCTCCCTCTCCCTCTCCTCCTTCTCCTTTTCCTCCTCTTCCCTCTCTTCTTCAACTCCTTCCTCATCCCTTACTATACTTGAATCGTTTACACCCCATAGAATATTATACATATATTCATCAGGATTTCTTGTTATTCCTGTATCCAAAATAATTTTTTTTACAACAGGAAACCAATAAAATTTCTTTTGAATTTCTAAAAGAGCCTTACCTTTTCTTAACCTTATAATTTTTTCATTATTTAACATTCTAATTAAATCTAAAGTTGTCGGTTTATCAACATCAGCATAATGCCAATCTTTTATTGAAAATACCTCATTCTTATGTTGTAGAACATATTTATTAAAATACCGAATACCCTTTTCTTGAAGGTATGCTTGGACACAGAAATGATAATTTTCTTGAAGCCTTCTTGCTGTCATTTATGTATTAGAAATATATGTTAGAATAATATTATGGCACGAAACACCTCCCCATCTTCCCATAGTTAAATCATTTTGTATTTCCTTACTTATTATATATAATCCTGTTTTTTCTGTTTTCATGAGATAAACAAGGGCAAAACCATTATTATATTTACCCTTATTAAATTCTTTTATTTGTTGTTTACTAATCGTGGCTCCACAAAACTCATTCTCGATACCAAGTGGATAATATTCTTCCTTACGAGACTGATTTAATTGTTCCAGGTCTTCGAGGTTAATTTTAAATGACCAATTATACCCTAAATCATTCATATCATACCCCCATTGTTCTATTCTCATACAAACGATACGCCCTTCTTTATAAAAATTTATTTTAATTCGAACTGTGAATTCTGTATGACCTGGAGATAATATCAACACTTCTGTATCTTTAGAATACACAGCCGTTTTATTTAAGTATATATATTGTGATAAATCGCTTAATCTCACCAAGTCATTCGCGTCAGTCGGGCTTGGATAATTTTTTAATTTATAAGCATTTTTCATGTTAATATTTTTGTTTATATTATATTTATGTCGTTCAGCCTGTGCCTTTGTGTAATAATTTGATAAATCAATATCCAGTTCTTGAGATACACCAAAGATAGAACCATCTTTACCAACATAAGTCATTTATATTAGATTAAAAATAATATCATAAAATTTTTTATTTTTGTTGAGTTGAAATAACACATATAGACATAATTGACCACAACACTTGGAATTTAATTCTTGGACTTGAAATGTTTGATAAACACCATTCTGTAAGAATTTTATGACTTCAACAGGTGGTGGAAGACCAAAACTATCAAAATAATATTTGTCTTGACTATTAAAAATACAAACCCAATGAGAACCGTTCCCATCATTATCTTCTAAGTTCATAATAATATTCTTTGTATGTTTCGACACATTTGTTAATTCATCTCTCATACAAATAACCACATTATGAATTTTTAATTTCTTACAATATTTGACAAGTTGTAAATTTGATGTTGTATTCTTTCCAAATTCTTTCAACCACTCATCAATGCTCATTTATTTATTAGAAAGATATAATCCATTACCTCTTTTCGTTAATTTTACACCTGCTTGTGCTATAGAAGAAAGCATATCTCCAACTAACAATCTCGCTTTATCAGGCAGACCTTCAAGTTTTTCAGCAAAATCTACAATTACACCACTTCCACTAATTTGTTTCTCCAACTCTTTGTTATGTCTTTCCAATTCTTTTTGAGCCTGGAGTTGAGCCTTCCTTTCGTTGGCAGTTTTGACCGCTGTTGAAATACCACCCGTCAATGCTCCAACCGCACTTAAACCAGCAAATAAAGGAATTAGAAATGGGAGAAATCCTCCACTCGTCTCTCTTATTGAATATTTTTTCAACATTGGTTTTGTCATTTTAATTTTAAGTGAGCCAGTGTCATTCAAGATTTTAACCTGTTCTCTTGTGAGCAAAACATCAATTCTTACTGCTCCTTTTCTCTGAATTGTATTAACGTTAATCGTACAAGGCTTTTGATTTTGAACACAAGATGATAGTTTATGAAGATTGATTTGATTAACATATACCCCAGTTGGTACTTTGCCACTCATTTATTTAACAAAAAATTATGTGAGACTAATCATCACACCATTATCTGTATTAATCTGCAATTCTGTTTCTTCCAAAAGCAAACAATATGTATCAACTTCTTCACTCTCTCCTCTTTCAATGTATAGGGAAGTATCCACTCGATTAGACTTTATAGTTTCTTTTTGAGCGCTCAGGTCAAACGTATAGATTGTATACAAACTTATAAATGCTGTCATATCTAAAATAGGTTCTTTATTTCCATTACTTTCACACACCTTTTGGTAAGACTTGTATGCTTCAGCAAAATCATTTTTTTCCCAATTAATTTCCAATCTATCTCGTGGATAAAATGTTCCATCTAGAGAAACGCGAAGTTGTTTCACCTTAGCATTATCACTCAATGCATTATTCTTATCAGTCGCAGTATCACCATCTGGCTTTTTAAAAATCATCCACAGATATCGTGGCTTTCCTTCCAGAACACCCAAATTCCACGTGTAAGTAGTTTGATTGAGTTTAACGTGTTGACATCTTCTTTTGAGGTATGATACACTGAGTGGTTTCTTTGAGTTAAGTCTTCGATTCAACATCTCTTCTGTTTTAAGATTAGGAGTATATTCACTGATATACCAACTCATCTCCTCAATTACAAATTTATTCTGATCACCAAAAGCATTACCAACACCAAAAAGCAATCTATTTTCATTATCATTCCTTTGTAGTTGAAATCTAATTTTAAGACCATACAGAACTTTATCATAATCACAAAATCCAAATATACTTTTAAGAGGAACTGCCACAGTAAAACTATTTTCTGCTTTTGTATCATCATTATACATTCCTTTCCTTTGAATATATCCAGGGTCTGTGTTTGTTCCCGTTGACATATCAGGAATAAAACCTTCGACAGACCCCTTTCCCATTCTATCACTGAATGTATAGAGTGTAAATTTCATCATTTCAGATACAGCAGAGACATAATCAACCGCTTCAACTTCTTGTGTTCCAATATACAATCGCACACTATCAAACATTTTCCAGAAGAAATCATTTACAAGTGTAGCGTTTGTGTTATTCCCAGCCTTAGTGAATTTAAATTTACACAACAAGAAACTTTCGGAGAGATTCAAATAGGTTTGTTGATTATTTATTTCAAAACTTTTTGTACCATTTGTATTCCAGTCTGTTCCAGTTATTGCATTTACCTTGAAGTAATCTTCTTTTTTAGTGGAGTTTGAGATAATAATAGTATCATCCAAATCATAGATACTATCAATTGCTTCCATACTTGTATTTATTTAGGAAAAAAGATGTTAAAACTTTTGAAACCCTGATCCAAGTATTTGAATTATTTTCTGTCGTTCTTGGGGGGACAACTGAGTTTTACCTTTCTTAATTTCTTTTATTGCTTGTAATTTATGAGATTCTTTCTGAGCATCTTTTATACTCTTTACAGCACCTGCTACATTTCCCACAGCAGAAGCAGTTGAACCAATTAGGTCTTTATGTTTAAGAATAGTTGAACCAATACCCATGAGAGTATCAATTATCCCATCTCCTCTAAATTGATGTCCGACACCCCTTTGTCTCTTAGGTTTATAGTATCCTCTACCAAGATACATACCTTCACCCTTGTAGTACGGGGAAAGGAACATCCCATCCCCTGTAATTATTTTATATTTTCCCAACTCGTGCTTCCTCACAATAACCATCGTATTTATTTATTGAAAAACTTCACGTAGGTGAATTCTGATGGATATAACTTCTCCATTAAAAGAGATCACACGATTATCTTGGTCGGTTATCCTAAAATTTACTCTGTGTATGGTTTTTCCTGACACAGGTAGATGAACCAAATTTTTAGGCTCCATATTGAATTTATAACCAATTGGGGTTGAGTATGCGCTGAATGAAAATATTGTATTTGTTTTTAATCCATCATTATAAGCACCATCAATCAAATCACAGTGAATTAACACCGAATTTATTCCTGAGGATATTTGAATGACATTATCACTGTAAAACGTCCCATTAGTTTCAATCTTTTTTGAGGAGAAACCTAATAACTCTCTAAATGAATTATCAATTGTGAAATCAACCTTGTAGTTATTTTTAACTTTAATCGTTGATTTTGAAGTATGTTTTTGAATGTTTATAACAATATTTTTTGGTTCATCACCCTGTTCTTTCATAAGACGAGCAATTTCGGAAGATATTTGAGAAATCTCGTATGCTCCGGGTGAGACTGTTATCGTTTTGTATCCACTTCCCGGATTATAACTAAACTTGTCATTTTTCTCGGTTATATTAAATAAGGTATTATAAGTCTCCATGGACAATAAAGATGCCTCATATTCTTTTGTTGTGTCAAGTTGTAGTGGGTATGGGAATGAAGATGTGTGGTCGCTTGTTGTGAAATTAAAACTCAGGATTGTGCTTCTCATCTTATTTAATATGAGATAAAATGTCTTTATATTGAGATTTATTAATTATTTTCATGTTCATCAACTGGTCTAAAATGGCTGATGCTTCATTAAAACAATTGTTATTTCCAGCCTTCTTACTGCCGAACAACAATAACAGTCTATTAACTAATTGCGATGGGTCATTTGGAAGAAAACTAATACCTGAACCAAGGATACTTAAAGCCTGAATAATGTGTTTCTCCTTCTCATTCTTCCTACTTTTACCAGAAAGAATAACCTTATAATTTAGAGTGTTCAGCAAATCAATATATACTCTATCATCATTATTTTCCATATCCAATGGTTTATCAATATACTTTGATTCATCCCTCACAGTTGAACCTTGTCTTCCATCTTTTGTGAGAAGAAACATTAATCTCGGAGTTAGTTTAACAGGGGGTTGAGCAGAACTTAAGAACCTTAATTCATCATTAAATATCAATACCTTTTCTTGAACAAGATGAAATATTGCTGGTTGTTCTGTTGGAATGAGTCCTGCTTTGGTTTTTGAATCCGCTGAATATTCATTGTTTTGAACAGCATTCACAATATAATCATGGGGTTGATTAATCTCTTCCAGTTGTTGAAATAAACCTTCATCATCATATTCTAATTCTCCTAAATGCTCTAATTCTTCCTCCGTCATTTGACTGAAATCTTTTAACATTTGAAGCTTTCTAGGAGTATATTCTACTGTGGGAACTGTGGAAACATCTTTCATTTTTTCTTGGGAAGTTTTTAAAAGTGGTTTAAAAAATTTCTCTTGTTTTTTTCAAATGCTTCTTCGCCCGTTAGTTTCTGTCTGCGTTTCTTCTTTATGTCTTCCTGTTGTTTTACAACTTTTGAAACCAACTCTTGATGTTCCTTAAATCTTCTTGCTCTTTCTTTTGTATCCATTTATTTATTGTAAAATATCATTTAATGAATTGTAAAGATCAACAGGGAAATTTTCCTTTTCTTCATCATTCAAGTAGATGTGTTCAAATAAATCCTTTTCTTTAAATATTTCATCAAATTCTTTATTAACATTAATGCGAGTTGTAATTTCTTCTTCACTAATCCTTGCATCTCTGCTTTTCATACGTTTGTGTTGAGTTTCTTCATCAACATCAAAACCGAATGATAAAATCTTCACTCCGCTCAGATATTTAATAATTTGTCTCGTTCCTTCTGGATTAGTTTCTAATATCCCAACACCACCAGATTTTAGTTTCTTTAACTCACTCTTACAATGTGAATATTTTGTTGTACCAAGAGAAACCTCCTCAAATATTTGTCCTTCATTCCTCAATCGCATATGTTCCTCCACTGAAATATAGTGATAATCTTCACCTTTTACTTCTCCAGGTCTTATTGCTCTAGTTGTTGTTGATACAATGCGTATCACGGGGTGTTTTTTAAGTAAATTTACAATATTCTCATTTGTACTGCACAAGAACCTTGATTTATGAAAGTTTTTTCCAGAAGCAGATTTACCCACAAGATTTATAATAATAGTTGTCATTTGTATATGTAATTGTTTATAAAACAAAAAATATATCCCTTAATATCTCATCTTGTTTCACAACAATATATTTATATTTTTCAGTCGTGTGCTTCATATAATCCTCAAATTTCTTTTTACCACATAATGTAGAACAATTATCTCTCCAAAAATTATTGATATCTATTGAATTTAACTTGAATAAAATAAAAGTATTAGCATTGTTTCTGATGGAACGACGAGGAAGTTGAAAGTACGATTGACTAAGATAAATACAATTACAAGAAGAATGTCTCCCTCTTGTGTAGTAGCTGTCCATTACCGTTTGGTTTCTCTCATTAACACAATCATCAAAGATAACGAGGTTCTTTTTTGATTTATCCAAATCTTGGGGAGACGGTATATCATCCGTATTATCACTAAGAATACAAGTTATAAGATTTGATTTCTTTTTACATCTCTGTGTATCACAAAATAGTTGAATTATATCTTCAATGTTATAATCATTTAGGTTTTTTTGACGTTTAAATAAACCTATTATATCTTCTTTTTGAAGACCAGCATTAAAACCTTGTGAGAGTAGTTGATACTCTGGTTGAAAACTCGACTTTGTGAAAATTATTAAATTATCATAATCTAAAAAGTTGGGAGTGAGGAGCATTTTTAAAAGTAAGCAGGTTTTTCCACATCCACTTGAACCAACTATGAGACATCTTAATGAATTTGGGAGATTTTTATGGTTGTTAAATTTTATCTTATTTTCCCAAATAGGTAAAAAATCATTCATTTATATATTTGAAAAACAGGTTATTTAATTTATTATTGGCTTTTTTAGAAACTCTATATTTTATCCTAAGTTCAGGTTTAATTTCAAGATAATCCATTATTTTATTTATACAATATCTTGTGTTGATATTTCCCTGAAAATTACATCCATGAATAATATACAACAACAATCCTTTGAACATTTCTCTTATACGTTCAGTTTCTTCCCTTGTAAGGAAAGGTGTGTTATCATCCTCATACTTTACATTCATTTCTCTAATCAATCTTGTAAAGTAATTCATTTTTGGTGTAAATCTAAAAGAATTATTTTCCTTTTTATATTTTTTATTATCATTAATTAGAAGATAATCACAGAATATACATTGTTTATAGGCTTTTGACTCTGTGTTTAATCCCTGTCTTTCACACGCAGGACAATTCTCAAATTTGTCATATGGAGAATCAGGAAAGTCTAGCATATTTATAAAGTAAAACTTTACTTAAACTGAAATTCATCTATACTTTCAGTTGTATATTACCATCGATATCAATATACTTTTTTTCATTATCAGATTCAACGACAACATTTTTTATATTAAAGGTAATTTTAAAATTATCGTTAACTACTATTGAACGAAATGTCATTTCACCTGATATATTAACATCCTTTATTTCATCAAGATTTACATCTTTAGGGTTGTTGAAAAAAATACAAATTTCTCCTTGCATATTACAGATGGTCTTATCTTTTCTTTCTAAAGCTTCATCCATAAGGTTTTTGTTCTTTGATACTTTTTCTTGTTTCATTGCTTTTTCTAGTTTTGAATATATTACTAGAAGGAGAGGAGAAACTTTTGTTAGAGATACTTTAATTGATGTTCTACCAGGTATACTAAAAGCCCTTCCACTGAAGGAAATTGAAGAACTCATATTATTTACCATAATAGTTTTTATCCAATAGTTGTTATATTTATCTTTGTTCAATTTTACATCCTTGACATATTTCTCAGTATCTTTAACAGATGAAGAGATTGATTGAAACTTGTCTTTTGTGTCTTGAAACATTGTATTTATTAAGTGAAAAAGTTGGAGGATAAAATGTTTTTAAGCACAGATTCACCTATAAATTAAACGAAATTTTCATCAAGAAAATTTTAGTTTAAGCAAAGTTTTATTCTATAAATATGGTGAATACAACGTACTGCGATGTTTGTAATCACGAATATAAACATTATAGAAAACACCTCCGAACCAACAAACACACATTTAATCTATTTCATCAAATATCTCCTCTTGAGTTGGAAAGAAAACATTGTGATATCTGTTCAAAGGATGTTTTGAAGAGTAGTTATAATCAACATCTTCAATCACAAAAACACAAGAAAAATGAGTTTAAAGTAAAGGGAGACTATTATATTAAAAACACTGATGAGGCATTTAAAGGGCATATAAAAATAAGGATTTTTCAATTTGGAGAACCCAGTCCATCATCAATAGCTGAATCAATTGAAATAGTGAAACCCGATGTTGAAAAATTTATTAAAAAGACATTAAAAGAAATAAAAACTTTAAAGTTTTATATGGGAGTGAAAATGAATATGAAAAGACAAGATGAAGAACAAACTCCTTATATGAGAACAGATCTTCATTTTATAACATCATTTCAAGATTTTTTGAATAGTGGGGTTTATGAAGAACTATCAAGACAAGAGGAGGATGTTGATAATACAGTGGTAGGAAGTGGATTCAATATTAAAAAAATCATCTTTTTAGATATACACATTCTAAAATCAAACCCTCTTAAAGCTTCTTCTTATATTGAATTACCAAAAGAAATAAAACTAAAGAAGGCAGTTGTTAATATTAAGAACAATGATAATAAACGTTTTCTCTGGTCTGTTCTTGCTCACTTACATCCACCAAAATGTAATTCAGAAAGAGTAAAACAATATATGAAATATGAGAATACCTTGGACATTAAAGATTTTAAATTCCCAATGCCATTAACAGATATTCCTAAATTTGAGAAAAAGAATAATCTTTCTATTAATGTATATGGATTAACGGATACAAACAAAGTTCAAATATTAAAAATTTCAAACAACTATAAAAATGAAGAAACACACATTGACCTTTTATATTTTAGTGTTGGAAAGAATTCACATTACACATACATCAATAATTTATCAAGATTAATCTCTTCTCAGGTATTCAGAACAGCAAACAAAATATATCCTTGTAAGCGATGTCTTAATTCATTTCATACAAAAGAACGATTAGAACAACATTCAAAATATTGTAGTAATCATAAATCAGCTGTAATTACAATGCCTAAACCTGGTGAAAAGATTTATTTTGAAGATTATAATAAATCTATCATGCACCCATTTGTGATATACGCTGATTTTGAATGTATCCTTAAAAAGATAAATACTGCTTCTCCTAATCCAAAAGAACCATATACAAATAAATATCAAAAACATATTCCTTGTGGTTTCTGTTATTATATCAAATCATCTGTTGGAGAAAAGTATAACAAACTTGAACATTATCGTGGAAAAAATGCTTCACAAGAGTTTGTAAAACGATTAGAAAAGGATTGTATAAGACTCACTAAATTAATGAAAGAAACAAATGAACCGATGAAATTAACCAAAGAAGAAAAATTAGAATTTAGAATGAACAATATCTGCCATATTTGTGAGGGGAAATTAAGGAGTCTAAAGTTAGAGACCATTGTCATCTTACTGGTAAATATAGAGGTCCCGCTCATTCCTGTTGTAATCTTAATTATAAATTACCTTCTTTTATTCCAGTCTTTCTTCACAACAGCGCCAACTATGATACACATCTATTTATAAATGAACTTTCAAAAACACCAGGGAATATTTCTGCTATAACAAACACAAGTCAAAAGTATATTTCATTTTCAAAAATGATATTCACAAAACCTTTAACTCGTATTAGGTTTTTAGATTCTTACAAGTTTATGGGAACACCACGAGCCTACCTCGCATCAAATCTAAGCTCCATGGACTCTTTTCCAAATCTTAATTCATTCTTTCCAAAAGAGGAAATTCTCACTAAAGAGGAAATTCAGATTAAAGAGAGAATTCAAAGTAAAGAGGAAACTGTAATTAATGAAGAAATTCTAACTGAAGATGAAATTCTAATTATAAAGAAAATTCGAACTAAAGAGGAAATTCTGATTAAAGATGAAATTCTGATTAAAGAAGGAATTCTTACGAGAGAGGAAATTCAAACAAGGAATGAAATTCAAAGTAAAGAGAAAATTCTTACAAGTAAGGGAATTTATCCTTATGATTATATGGATTCATTTATGAGATTTAAAGAAACACAACTTCCATCAAAAGAAAGTTTCTATAATAACCTTTATGAAGAAGAGATAAGTGATAAGGAATATAAACACGCACAAGAAATATGGAAATTATTTAAGATAAAGAACCTTGGAGAATATCATGATTTATATCTAAAAACAGATGTTTTATTGTTAGCTGATGTGTTTGAAGCTTTTAGATCACTCTGTCATAATAAAAATTGT
>NC_140972.1:87358288-87525788 GCF_056783735.1 Eptatretus burgeri | reverse complement strand
GAGTGTGGATGGGTGATTGTATAGTGGTATATATCTGAGCTGATTGTAATGTTTGTAAGAGTGTCTGGTCAAGGGATAGTGTGTGGTCCATGTTGAGCATTCCTTATCTTAAAACCGCCCCCCCCCCCCACAATTTTTTTTTTTAAACAGCCTCAATTAAATGAAGTTATTAATTTGACAGATTCATTTAATCTGGTGTTGGTTCAACGCAGGCATGATGGGCCGAATGGTCTCTTGCACCAAATTTCCTTGTTGAAACTTCGTGGCAGACGCAACTCAATCCCACCATGTCGCCAGCACCTACTGCAGCCCGACGTCCCGGGAAGTCACCTGGGTCGCTCGCCCCTAAATCAGGCCATGGTCGCAAACATTGGGTACAATAGCCTGCTGGTGGGGATCCAGGGGACAAAACTCTGCAATTTGAGTGTTTTTCAGGGGAAAGTCAGGTTAGATTACATCAAAGTATAACACATAGGTCAAAGAATAACGTCTGTTGTCTTCACAAAACCTCATTTCTCACTTTGATACGGTTATTACAAAAAAGCAGCACAAAGTGTCTGACTCGCCTTTAACAGTAGAAATGATGTTTGCAATTTGTATCCACATCTATGAATACCCATATACTGTAATTTTGTCAAGGTGATTAAATAATCAACAGTGATGATTCTATCTAAAAAAAAATAACTTAAACCTCCCTGTCAAGTCTCTTAAAATATGCTTAAAACCTCCACTCTCAACTTACTGCAAAATAACACAAACAAATGATGGTATACGGACTTGGAGATGGGAGGTGGGGATGGATGCAGACTTGGAGTTGGGAGGGAGAGAGGGATGTGGACTTGGAGTTGGGAGGGAGAGAGGGATGTGGACTTGGAGTTGGGAGGGAGAGAGGGATGTGGACTTGGAGTTGGGAGGGAGAGAGGGATGTGGACTTGGAGTTGGGAGGGAGAGAGGGATGCGGACTTGGGGTTGGGAGAGATGCGGATAGGATCCGCGTGTGTGTGTGTGTGTGTGTGTGTGTGTGTGTGTGTGTGTGTGTGTGTGTGTGTGTGTGTGTGTGTGTGTGTGTGTGTGTGTGTGTGTGTGTGTGTGTGTGTGTGTGTGTGTGTGTGTGTGTGTGTGTGTGCAGCATTTGTCCTACAAGATTTGTGAGGTTGGGATTGTGCATTTTTAAAGGAAGAAGAAAGCACTTTCAACCAAAAGTAAATTAAATTGACTCCACGGATTTGAGTAATAAGCAAGAGCAGACCCAGTTTCAGGGAACGTTTCACCTGCTTCACAGCACACTTCTCAAGCCAACTGACACCAAGCCTCTGCATGTGTCTAGATTTTATTTCCGATACAACCGCTTATTTCTGGTCACGAGCTTTTGCTTGATGGGGAAAATGGAGGAGTGTTTGTTATTACTCTCGCCGAAGGATTCGGACAGGGCATTGCATTTTGGTCCATTTGTTTGTTTGTCTGTCTGTCTGTCTGTCTGTTAGTCCGCACAGAACTGTAATGTTTTTCTCCGCAACCGCTTGTCGGATTGAGAAAAAATTTTCACCATTGGGGCGAATGCTCATGTAGAATGTTTTAATGATAATTATGACATCATAGGTCACGTGGTGTGACACCCATGGTGGAAACATCTTGGACCTCTGTATCTCTGAAACCACACCAAGGAAAAATTGAAACGGCACATAGCAAGGACTCCACATGAAGAATGAGTGTGATTTTTATGACGTCATAGGTGCCCTCGTTATGTCATAATTGCGTATGTAGAATGTCACATCTGATCAGTATGAAAAATTTTGAGGGTCATCTAGGGATAAAATGGTCCACAGAAAAAAAATTGTTGACATCATCGGTCACGTGATTCGGCAGCCATATTGTGATAAAAAAAAACCTTCATAAATCTTCTTTTCTGAATTGGCTGAACAGATTGAGGTGAAACTTTTCATGTATGACCATCTGTCCATGAGGAACAAAAGATTCACACATATGATGTCATTGGTCACATGATTTGGAAGCCATATTGGATTTACCCTAAAATTTATTTTAAAAAATCTTCTTCTCCAGAATGACTGGACAAATCAAGGGGAAACTTCACACAAATGTTCCTCAAGCCATAGATGTATGTACAAGTGGCACATAGCAAGTACTCCTCATGGGGAATGTGTGTGGTATTTTTATGACATCATAGGTGCCTTTGTTATGACGTCAAAATTGCATATGTAGAACGCTACATCCGATGTCTAAAAATTTTTGAGGGTCAGAGGGATAAAATTGTCCCCAAAAATGTTTTTGATGACGTCATTGGTCACGTGATCCAGCGACAGCCATATTGTTTTATTTTTAAAACCTTCAAAAATCTTCTCTGAAATGGCTGAAAAGATTTGAGGCGAAACATCACACATATGACCACCTATCCGTGAGGAACAAAAGGGTCACAGATATAACGTCATAGGTCACATGGTTTGGCAGCTATATTGGATTCACCATAAAACCTATAAAAATACACCAGTCAAAATAAGTCCTGGCGAGGGTTTGCAATCGCCGATTGCTCTTTTTCTTGTTTTTATCTTGCAAACCTCAAGCAAAATAAACATGAAATCACATCATTGATGGACTGCTCTGCTGTTTGTTTGTGTTTTTAATTTTTTTTTACTTACACGTGATCTGGTGTTCTATGTATGTGGGTGGGTGAGCATGTGCATGCACTTGTTGTTTTTGTGTTTGCAGGGCACGAATATGGCTGGTTTCGTGTCCGGGTTGTATGTGATGAGATGTGGGTTGTGTGATTGTTCGGGTTCCCGTTGGGTGTTGTACACACACAGATGTGGTATTTGGAATTGAGTGTTGTTTGTTCACCTCATCCAGATGTTTGCACCATCCAGTTTTTGCCATTTGTTGGAAGGCATCTATTAGTCTGAGGAAGCCTGCTGTGAAGCTGGTGAAACATTGCCAGAAACCGAGTATGCTCTTGCTTATTGCTCAAATCAGCGGAGTCAATCGAAAGTTTACTTTTACAGCGGAGTCGATCGATAGTCGATAGTTTACTTTTGGTTGGAAGCGCCTTCTTCTTCCTTTAAAAAAAATACTGCAGACATACAGTGCCTTCAGAAAGGATTCACACCCCTCGACTTTTGTCATTTTGTTGTGTTACAGCCTGAATTTAAAATGGATTAAATTTTAATTTTTTGTCACTGATCAACACAAAATACCCCATCATAACAGTGAAAACATGATTTCAGAAATGTTTACAAATTAATGAAAAATGAAAAGGTGAAACGTCTTGCGTAAATCAATAAGTATTCAACCCCTTTGCTATGACACTCCAAGTTGAGCTCAGGTGCATCAAAATTCCTTTGATCATCCTTGAGACGTCTCATTATCTTGACTGGAGTCCACCTGTGGCCAATTCAATTGATTCAACAGGATTCAGAAAAAAAGAAAAAAAAAACACCTTTCTATATAAGGTCCCATAGAATTGTGAGGAGGCATAGATCTGGGGAAGGGTGAAAAACAACTTATAGTGTTGAAAGTTCACAAGAGCACAGTGAAGTCCATCATTAGGAAATGGAAAGAATATGGAACGACCAGACTCTTCCTAGAGCTGACCATTCAACCAAACTGAGCAACTGTGCAAGAAGGACCTTGGTCAGGGAGGTGACCAAGAACCCAATGACCACTCTGACAGAACTACAGAGTTCCTTTCCTGAGATGGGAGAACCTGCCAGAAGGACAACAGTCTTTGCAGCACTTCACAAATCGAGGCTTTATTGGAGAGTGGCCAGAGAGAAACCACTCCTGATAAAAAGGCAGACAACAGCATGCTGAGAGTTTGCAAAAAGACACATGAAAGACTCTAAGAGCATGAAACAAAAGATTCTGTGCTCTGATGAGACGAAAATTGAACTCTTTGGCCTGAATGCAAAGTGCTATGTCTGGCGAAAACCGAGCAAAGCTCATCACCCATGTAACACCATCCCTATTGTGATGCGCTGCTCTGACGCATGCTCCCATACCTGACCTGACCTACCATGAAGCATGGTGGTGGCAGCATCATGCCATGGGAATGCTTTTCATTAGCAGGGTCTGGAAGACTTTTAAGGAAAGAGGGAACAATGAATGGAGCCAAATACAGGCAAATCCTTGAGGGGAACCCGCTTCAGAGAGCAAAAGATCTTCAACTGCTGCGAAGATTTACATTCCAACAGGACATTGACCCCCAAGCATATAGCCAGAGCAATACTGGAATGGCTTCAGAACAAGAATGTGAAAGTCCTTGAGTGGTCCAGCCAAAGCCGAGACTTGAATCCCATTTAGAATCTGTAGAAAGACTTAAAGATTGCTGTTCTCCAACGCTCCCCCCATCTAACTTGACAGAGCTTGAACAAATCTGCAAGGAAGAATTGGAGAAAATCCCCAAATCCAGATGTGCAAAGCTGGCTGAAACATACATACCCAAAAAGACTCGAAGCAATAATCACTGCCAAAGGCGCTTCGACAAAGTATTGACTCAGGTGGTTGAATGCTTATTGATGCAACACATTTAAGATTTTCATTTTTAATTGATTTGTAAAAATTTCTAAAAACATGCTTTTACTTTGTCATGATGGGGTATTTTGTGTAGATCGGTGATAAAAAAATTTTTTTAATTGAATTCATTTTCAATTCAGGCTGCAACAAGAAAATGTGACAAAAGTCGAGGGGTGTGAATAGTTTTTGAAGGTACTGTATATGAATTGCTGTTGTTGGCTGCAATATCCACACATGGGTGGGTTTTGGTTGATGTAACGGAGCCCTCCCAGATCTAAAATTATCCAACTCCGCGTGTGCGGGCATATGTGTGTGGTTGTCGGATTGGGTCTGAAGGCTCGTGTGCACAGCCTTTTCATTCTGAAAGATTTTTTGTGAACAAGAACAACTGTCCAAAGGTAATCAAGGGAGTTGGGGTAAGATACTGGGTGAGTTTGAGCTGAATTTGAGTGGATAGGAGAAGTTGAAAAGAGTTGTTTTGGGATACTGTCAATTCAAACCATTCGCCCTCATGGGTTTAGCCTGGCCAATATTTACATGTTTCACTGCTTTAAAAAATGATTAGTATGCGGTTCCATGCTTAATTTTTTTTGACAAAATTGAGGCTCACAGGTAAATGAAACCAAAAATGATGAGGGAGTTTCAAATGGCAGAAGTGTAGGAGTGAGCAAGGGGATAGTCGATGGAAATTCAAACATGCCCTTTAAGAATAGGTGCAGGATGGCCCAAGCTGATAAGGAAAACAGCAGCTCATTGGTGGATTCGCATGGCATGAGATGATGCAAAACTGAAACGTTGAAACAAAGGGGAAAGGAGCATGATCGAACAGATCCAGGGAGGCAAATCCACAGGCAGGAAAACAATAACAGAATGCAGTTTAACAAGTATGTATTTGAAAAGACTGACAAGGAGGGTGCTGCAGGGTAAATCAGAAAAATGAATTGCTGAATGAATAGGGGTGATGGATGACTGGCGGCAACAGCGGATGATTGATAAACCAGTCTGCGGTAACAAATTGACAAACTGGTCTCTCAATCTTCGACCGTCTCCTACCATCCTACCATACAGTCTGTATTGAGAAAGCAGAATGTCTTGTATGATGCTAAATTAAAAAAAACCCAAATCATTCATCAAGTTTTGCCATCACCCATCCACAACTTTTTGAAATAAAGTGCTATATATCTCGCTTTTGGCTCTATCTTTCAATGGTGAAGAATCACTTAAAAATTCTCGCATCCAGAACCAGATCCTCACCAAAATCGAAACGATTCCTCCTTGTCACTCACCCAACATGTCCCATCAAGTTTCGTCCGAATCCATCAATAACTTTTTGAGATATTCTGCTGACAGACAAAAAGATTTCATTCCCAATATATAGTTTTTGGCCTTCTCCCAGTAGTGAAGAATCACTTAAAAATTTTCGTGTCCGGATCTGCATTCGGATCAACACCAAAATCGAATCAATTTGACCTTGTCACACACCCAATATTTCCAACGAGTTTCGTCCAAATCAGTGCATAACTTTTTCAGATATCATGGTCAGAGAGGTAAAACAACACCTCCCTCCCAAGATGAAGAAAGAAAAGGAACATCTTGCAGCAATGGTCTATAATGCTTGAGAAATTACTGCTATTTTAGAGATACTTCATTATCTGCACCACCAAAGGTGGACAGCTGTTTGTTTTCACCCCTGTTTAAGTTCAGTTCCAAAGTATTAAAAAAACAAAAAATGCAACCATTCTCAATAAGAACAAAAGAAATCTACAACGAAAACGGCACTCTTCGATGTTGCCAGATATGCCTCTGCTCACATAATTACATCATTATACATACTTGTACCAAGCTTGATTGAAATCCCTGAACCCAGATTCAAAATATTAAATAATTTTGGCTGCCAGACCATGCGTCTGATCAGGTGCAAATTCAAAACATATATTCTTCTTAACGACTAGATCATAAGTCTGACGTTTCACATCGAATGATGAAGCGGTTCAAGAGAAATAATTTTTAAAATATTTTTGTTCAATCCAATACGGCTGCCAAACCATGTGACCTACTAATTATTCGTGAACACCCTGGTATTTACAAGGCTTGGGGAACATGCGGGTGAAGCTTCCTCTCAATCTGTCAAACCGTTCTGGAGGAGAAGTTTTTAAAGCTTTATTCTTCAAAAAATAGGGGCAATACCCCTGAGCGCTCACATGGTTGGATTATGAAAATGACAAGGAAGTCAACGTTGGACGGAATTAACAAAATCTACCAACTAACCAATGTCATAGCAAATACCTATTTAGGGGGGCACTCCCCCCAACCTCTCATACACCCAGAGTGCACGATTTATTTTTTAATGCCAAGAACAAACTTTGGCCACCATGCAGCACGTGGAGTCAGAATTTGGAGTGAGCAGTGTACTTCCGAGGTGAATGTGTACAAATGATACTTACTCACCATGCAGCATACGGAGACGGATTTGGAGTGAGCGGTGTGCAATAATTGATTGATTTAGTGATTAATTGCGTAAACAAAATAAATAACAGTCGTAAAATAATTGATTTTTCAATCAATTGCCAAAGAGCATACCTAAAGCAACACTGTTTCAGTCGCATCTGTAACTCTGAAAATCAAGTAATTCATCGCAAAATGAATAATTAATTGATTAATCAATGAATCAGAAATACCCTTTATAGCCAAATCATTTGTTCACAATAGTGTCCAAATGTCGGTTCCCAAGCTCAAAGGGTGCCCGGGATATTGCCCAAATGAGAAAGAAAACAAATAATGAATTAAAAAATCGATAATAATCTATCAACTAATTGATCAATTAATTGATAAATCAAAAAACAAAAAAAATACTGGTTTTGCCAAAGCACATCTTCATTTTTATCCCCAAATTTCAGCCGACTAGCTCAAAGGATGGCTGAGATATCGCCTGGACAAACAAACAAACAAACAAAAAAACAAACAAAGTGAAAACTGAGTACTCCCTTCCTTCGGTGCCCTGCGATGACATCATGCATTGCCTGGATATTGCATTGGGAAGGAGCGTTGTACAAAAAACATCGAATGTCATAGCCCACGTGGTTTTTAGCTCACATGGAACATAGCTCTGGGAGCTTATGGGATGGTGTTCAAACTTGAAATAGCATCATCACTTATGGGATGGCGTCTCGTTCCTCCGTCTGTCAGTCAGTCAGTCTGTCCGGCCACAAATATTTGCAACTTCTTCTCTGAAACTACACACATGATTTTGATGGAACTTTACCACAACATTCACCACCGTGTATGGACCAAAGTTTGCTCAAGGCATTAAAAATAAAATGAATAGATAAATCAATCAAATTGGGCCCTTAGGGGGTCTATGGAGGTTGCCTCCCAAAACAGGTATTTGCTTTCTTCTCAGAAGCCACACACACACACACACACACACACACACACACACACACACACACACACACACACACACACACACACACACACACACACACACACACACACACACACACACACACACACACACACACACACACACACACACACACACACACACACACACACACACGACTACAACCTTCATCACCCGTGATGTACCAAAGTTTGTTCAGGACATTAAAAAAATTGGGGTCGAAGGGGTTGCCCCCTAAAATATGTATTTGCTTTCTTCTCCGAAACCACACACAATATTAATGAAACTCGACCACAACCGTTATCACCTGTGACGCACCAAAGTTTGTTCACACAATTAAAAAAAATCCAAAAGTATTTTAATTCTTCTCCGAGACATATTTTGTAGGTTATCCATGCCTGCCAGTGGTTCCCTGGCTATCTCATCTCGCCGCTATCAGGTGAGTGCCCAGGGGTATTTCCCCTATGTTTGTAATTTTTTGCTGTACGGAGTTAAAGGGATAGCCCAAACTTCTAAGATTTATGTGCGTACGCAACTGACACTCGAGTTGTCATGTGACATGGAAGATTGCATACGATTGGGTTATTCGGTCATGAATCTTAATGATGTGGGTCACGTAGTTATATTGTGTAAGATAGTTGGTCCACGTGACATGGATGATGTTTTCGATTGGGAATGAAAATTTTGCACAGAAGGGATTCGATGTTCAGTATGTCTCCCTAAAAATACATGAATTACACAAACAGTATAACATTTAATAATAATTAATTATTTGTGCATAAAAGAAATTCTATAACTTTAGAAAATTATCATTTAGTTGAAAATGCTGTCTGATCAGCTTTTGTAAACTGTACTTAAAGGTGGTTGTGGTGAAATTGAAGTCAACATCACTTTTTTATTTTTTATTTTTTTAATTTTCATGAAAGATGCTTCATGGTATAGGTATGACAAAAGTAGAACAACATCGGTAAATGAATGTTCGGGAAATGGTTGAGGATGTGTTCAATACCATTTTTTTTTTTACAATTAAAATGGCTGCCAGTCTACCAGTCGGCCATCTTTGATCAGATCGTAAAATAAAGTGAGATGCAAGTGTATGCAATCATGCACTGTGCTTGTGCCAAGTTTGAACAAAATCGGACCATGCATGTCCGAAAAATGGTTGGGGGACACTTTTAAGTAAAAAATGGCTGCCAGTCTGCCATCTTGGATCTGATCTCAAAAAGCAATGACGTGCTTATGCAAGCCATCATTCATTATCCGTGTCAAGTTTGAACAAGATCGGGAACAAGATGGGTAAATGCATATCCGAGAAATGGTTGAGGACGTGTTCAACATCGGGTTTTTACAACTAAAATGGCCACCAGTCGACCATCTTTGATCGCATCGTGAAACAAAACGATGTGCATATGTGTACCATCATTTATTGTCTTTCTGCCAAGTTTGAACAAAATCGGTCTATACATGTCCGAGATATGGCTGTGAAGGGACAGATGGATGGACGGACAAGACCCAATCCTTCAGCCCCCGTTTCGGACCAAGTCCAACGGGGGCTAATAAGTACAAAATAAATCAAGTCAATTCAAAGCTAAAGACAAAAGTACAGCATTATCGAAGGTATTTTGTAAGAATCATTATGAAAATGGAAAAACAAAAGGAAAACATGTAAATAAATGAAACAGCAATCAGAATATGTTAAAATATATGGATTTGGTGCATAGTTATCCATAAACAAGTCAATCTAGAACATCCCAGATGATTATTTTATGGCTCAAAACAAACAATCAATAATAATAATAATTCAAACAGGCCATCAAGTTTCCTCACCTCAGCTGGAAATATCACACAAGTAAAGCAGAGGCACAGAGTATTTGCATTTCGGAGTGATGATGTAAATACGTATCATATCCAAAATTAAAGTGGTTAATTAGAAATCATAATCGTTACATTTTACATGAAATCATTTATGAATAACTGATATCCTTTCAACAAGAATGAGACAGATTTACAAAAAAACAAAACAAGCATTTGTTCAAGTTGAGAAACATGCAATCAATTAATTTCTGAAAAAGTGCTCTTAATTGGTGTTTTACAGCCTCAAAATGCTGTATAAAGAAAGAAAGGGTCATGAGACCAAAATAACTTTGAAAAATTAATGTGAAAAGACAGGATTTTCGGAAAGGTTTTAAAACTGAAATTGATGAGCTTTTGTGAGTTTGAAAAGACATTACACAGTTGAGGAGCAAATATTGAGGAACTCACAGAGATTCCCGATTTAAGAACCTAAAGTTCTTGCAGGCATGTATGGAAAACCTGACCTGATGTATGGTGTGATTAAAGCAGAAGCATAGCCAAGAGCCAATGTATTTTCACTTGAAAATTTATCAGCAATTTTTATAATCTGCACTTTGGTGTACAGAGGGTCAGTAAAGTATCTTCAGGATGAGTAATGCGAACAGATTTCTTAGTTTTAACTATGAGCCTGGTTACCATATTATGTTCAAGTATACTCGTATACATACCATTATATCTCTATCTCTATCTCTATCTCTCTCTTATGCACAGCCACCTCTTTTAAGTTACAAACTCCAAACTCGGGGTACAAATGGAACTATGTATGGGGGGTAACATAGGTTATGTGGCCACGGCTTCACACGGGGGTGTGGGGGCGTGGGTGAGGGGGGAGGTGAGGGAGATGTAAATTCTCTATGTAAATGTGTAACGTGTAGCGCCACATAGTGGTGGTGGCAGAGGGTATTACAATTCCCTTTTTTACCTGGGCAATGCTGAGATTAAAGCAAGACACACGGGTAAATTTTCCCCCCTCCCTTCCCCCCCCCTTCACAAAAATTAAAAAAACGCAGAGGCCTGTCAAAGTCTGTAATCATGTGTGAGACATTTCTAGCGGGCAGGGACATCAGGATGAAAGGGGAGCAAAAGGGGGGGGGGATGTGAGAATGGGGATGGTTAGTGGGGGGGGGAGGGGTACGGGGGGAAGAGGTTAAAGTACTCTATACACAGGTAAATTTGTCTTTTCTTCTCCTCACCCAAAAAACATTTATCGCAGCAAGAGACATGCGGCCAGGGTGAGGGTGGTTGGGGAGGGGGGGGAGGTTGGGGTGAAGACTGGTGGGGGGGAGGGGGTTGGAGTAATGCCAATGTCTGTTGTTTGATTAAATCAGTCAGCGAAGCGATGCGCAGGATTCAAGTCGAAATGGGAAATGTGTTACAACCTGCATGGAGCAACAGATCGAATCAGACCACAGTGGTGAAGTCGTAAAAACTTTGGTGGGTAAACCTAAACGATATGACAGTCAGTTGAGGCTGTGAAGCAGCCGAACTTGAAGGCTAAGCTGTAGCGGGCCAAAGTGACCACTGTCGCAATTTTTGGCAAACAAGATAACTAATTGGCTTGTTCGTGAAGTGACGGGTAGGCTCTACGAGTTCTGAATAAGTTACAAGGGTTTGACATAAGATGCAGGACCAAAGAGGCAGGTGGGCCCAACAGTGAGTTACAGTAATCAAAGTGCAACGTGTTGTAATATAAAAAAAGATCGAATTATACATTTGTAGCAGAAGTGCTGAATATACTGCAGTGAATGTCATTATAGGATGTTGAACTGGATTTTGTATGTCTATTCAAGGGATGTAAAGAGGAATGTTGTGGTTTATTTGGAGTTGAAATTACAGAAGGCCAAGATCCATGGGCATGAAGAATGAAGTTTGGTAACAAAAGAAGGGAATCAGAGTTCACCACAATGAGTGGAACGACAGATCAGGTGGGACAGGCTGATTATAATCTTCACCCTGAAGATCATTCATTAAACTAGCAGGGTTTTTAAGCAACAAACAAATCATGATGTGGCTGTTTCCTGTAACCAATTGGACTTCCTGAAGTTTAAAATCCAAATACCTAGTACTGGGACCTTTGGCTGAATTTGAACCCTCAACCTTGGGAATGCCATTCAAATATCTTCACCGAAAAGCCAGCACTGTCCCCAACGTACGAGATAAATTGTATTAAACGATCAAATTGTAAAAGGAGCAATTAAAAGAGAAACATATCTTATGAGGTTCTCCAAATTAAAATCAGTGGAAACAAAAGGGTTTATTTTGAAGACGTCTTCATGGCAAAGAACGACTTCAGATTCCCGAGATTCGTTGGCAAAATGGTTGGCAGGATAACTGGGTGACTATAAAAGTATTTTGTAACAGTGTCATAAACCATGTAAGTTTCAGAAATGTTCATCCAGATTGCTCCATATGCTCCAACTATCGACTCCCTATAAAATGGCTGAAAATAAAGGCAGACAGAAAAATTAAGAGAATTTAATTTCAAGGCTTAGTTGTTCAAATTACATTGCGGGATGTTGTATTGGATATTGTGGAGAATGAGAAAGTTAAACAAAGAATTTCCACATTCCTTCAATCGTCAAAGCTCCCAAGAAGGTCCATCAACTCTCCAACAAGGTCTGAAACACAAATATTCACACAGCAAGCAATTTTCTTACTTTCAGAAATTTTAATAAAAAAAGTTTTCTTTCTGGTAAAAATGTTGAGCCTTAAAAATTGTTTGCTGAATACAATATAATTCCATAACAAACTAGAGTAATTTGACTGTGAGCAGTCAACGGGTATGCCTCCGCTCTCCCGCACAAGCACTTGAGTTTTGACATATTTGACCCTTGACCTTTATCATATCTGGTCCAAAATCTAATCAGTTAATTGCCCTGTCTAACTTTACCTTTGTACCAAGTTTGATGAAATTCTGTCGAATATTTCTTGAGTTTGGGTGTAAACAGTAAAATTTCAGAGTTTGACCTTGACCTTTGACCCTTGACCTTTATCACATCTGGCCCAAAATCTAATCACCTAATTGACCTGTCTTACTTTACCATTTTAGCAAATTTGATGAAATTCTACAATTTGCTTCTTGAGTCATCATGTAAATGAAAATTCGGACGGACGAACGGACGGACAGAAGGACGGACGGACGGTCGGACAACCCGGAAACATAATGCCTCCGGCACCCTTGTTGCGGAGGCATAAAAATGGTTTAAATGTTATTTTTGTGTTATATTTTTGTTATAATTTAACTATAATATAATAAATTATTATAATTATATTATTATGGTTAAAATTTAACAAAAATACAGGGTGGGCCAAAAGTCACTGAAGGTTTTCATATGTATGTATGTATGTATGTATGTATGTATGTATGTATGTGTATATATATATATATATATATATATATATATATATATATATATATATATATATATATATATATATATATATATTTTTTTTTTTTTAAATGAATTTTTAATTTTTCTTTTTTTACAGATAAAGAAGACCAATGAGATTCTTTATGAATAAATTTACCAATTACCAGCACGTAATTGGCAATTTTTCTCATAATGAATCTCATAATGGTCCAAAGTTTTTCCTTTTTTCCAACATGGCTGCCACACCACGTGACCAATGACGACATAATTATCATGAAAACATTCAACATGAATAGGCACAACGATGGTGAAAATTTCGTGTCAATCGGATGGGTGTTTGCGGAGAAAACAGAACATTAGCACGGACATACGTACGTACAACGCGGAAATATAATGCCGACGACGACTTTCTCAGTGAAGGCATAATGACTAGAATGGCACTGCAAAGCCCATCTGCATCTACTTTGTACACAGTCCTCGAAAAAAGTAAACAACCAAAAGAATAACGAGAAAATATATCTGTATATCAATGCAAGTTGAACAATTGTGTCTCAACAGGGTAAACGTCAACCACAGCACGTATAATGCTGGATGATGCATCATTTTAGAGCTTTTGGGTCTGGACAGTGCATGCAGAGTTCTACAAATATGGATACACATGCAATTTTGAGTTGTATGCATTTTTATTGGGTGGTGTATAGGCTCAGAGTCACTGGTTCGCACACCTACCAGAAGTAAAAAAACAATATAACCACAAATTATTCAGTCAATTCCGTCCAACTAATAATTTCCTTTTTTGTCCATTCAACTCACCGAGAAAACTTCATTCTGTTAGAAACAAACGAATTATCCTACAAAATAGTAAAACCAGGGGTGTGTTCAGTTACCAAGCAACTAGCTAGCAATTGCCAAGCAGGCAGTTCCTTATCAACGGTTTTGAATGGAGTGCTTGCTTCAGTGCTTAAGCCACTTGGTGAACGCTCTACAAGAAAGTGGATAACTGAACATACCCCAGAAGTAAAAAAATAATATTGTTGCAGTGATGGAATAAGACCCCATGGTGACACACTCAACACATAAGGGATCCTCAATCAGATATTGAATTAGTAATTGTGTTTAGTCAGGTTACCTTTCCCCTTGTAACAGGGATGGGGAAAAGGCATTGTGTACGTTTACCAGGTTGTATCCCCTTTGGAATTTCCCACTTTCCTGAAATCCCCCTCTTCATTCACCCATCCATCCCAATCGCTCACCCTTTCCCTCTCAAACCTCACTGTCCCCATATCTTCATAAACTCCTTCCCCATACTTTATCTGCCCCCCTTCCTTGCTTCATCAATCCATTTCAATCCCTAAAATAGTTATGGACAGATGTGAGCGCAAACGTGCGGGACGATGGGTGATTGAGGTTATAACCACATAGTGTAGAGAGACATGTTGGTGAGTCTCGGGGAAGTTTAATTGATGACGTAATTATGGCCAGGATAGTTAGAAATTTCTTTTTTTTTGCTCTTCGCACCATCCACAACTTAAATGATTGCTGGCCGTTGGATTCGCCCACCTGGAAATGCCTTGGGACCTTCAGGTGAATTTTGAGCTCACGCCGAGGTTTCCACAAATTCACCTTTTTCTTTAGGGGATTCTTTGGGGCTTAGGGGATTCTTTAGAAACTGGACTGGACATAGTTGTCCAGGAGGGACACTAGAACAATGCGAAACACAGGGACGGTAGAGTGAGGTGATAGTTAGAATACGACCAAGGATGGAGCAGGAACAGAGAGGGATAAAGGGGCATGGACCATGATGTGGATAGGCCCAAGGGGTTGTTGGGGGGGGGCTTGTAGGTTTGGGCTGAGTTCATCCTCAGATAGGACAGCATCACCACCCCCTCAAGTACGTGTGCACCAATAGGCTGGCCAGCGACTCCTGCTGGCCTGGATTGCCTTTGCCGTTCCTGGTGCCCACTCAACACTCCCCCACCCCCATCCCACAGTAGCCTGTCGCCCTTGTAATGCTCTCTCACAAATTCACCCCAAGCCCACCTCCTTCATATTGCCTACTTTCCTTCCTCAAAGTTCCTGTAGTCTCCATTTCCCACCTTGAAGTGCTCCTCTTCATCCATCCATCAATCCATCCATCCATTCCAATCCCTCACCCTTTCCCTCTCAAACCTCTGTACCCATACCCTCATAAACTCCTTCTCAAACCTCTCCTTCCATGTACTCTCTCAATCCCCACTTCCTACTTCTCTTCATTAATCTATTTCAATCACTCCCATCCTCAATCCATTGGAATCCTTTTTCCCATTCTTCTAAAAACTCTTCCCCTGCGACTTCCTACAGCAAAAACCATGCACACAACACATGTCTTACAGTACACACATTATGTTACAAAACAAACAAAGCCAAACAAGTCAATCTCAGTGCTGGGTGCATGAACCACAACGCCAGCACAAAGCAGTGCACACCAAGTAAAAACACCTCGGGATCAAAGCAGATTGAGCACAAGATCGGTGGGACCACGTGGTGCACGCCACGTGGCGAGTGGGTTGGGCTGCCCTGTCGATGACATCACAAGCAAACCAATGGGAATGTGACACGTTAGGGTCAGAGGACCCTGAAGCGACCCTTGCTCCCTGAAGCCCCCCACCTCACCTAAGGTGGACAAATGCCAGAATGCATCAGAGTTCGCAGCTGATTTGTGCCCAGGGGACTGGAGTGAGAACAGAGCTACCTGATTGACTAACTACTACCCACCTGTTTGGTTTGAGAGATGGAGCGAACGAGTTACATTGGAGCAGGGCTCCAAGAACAAATAGTGGCATGAGTTCTTTGTGACGCATCGGCCTACACATACCGACTTACACGAACTTTCCTTTATGTTTCTACCATCAGATACATCTCATCAAGGTGCAAAAAAGAGCGATTTGAAAGATTCATCAGCGATTAACCTCTTGACCCATCTGGGTGAGGTACTGACATGCATATCGCATCTTTCCTCTAGATATCATTGATGAAAACGAGAAAAAGTCCTTTCATTCAAACTTTTGGGCTTCACTATGTGCCATGGTCTTTCCTGGGAAAGCCACATCTCAAAGCTGGCCTCCAAAGCCAGTTGCAGAATGGGCATCCTCCGTCGTGCAAAGTCCTTCCTTGGAACACCTGAGCTCGACACGTACAAAGCTTTCATCTGCAGCCTGATGGAGTACCGCTCTCCCCTATGGGCTGGTACTCCTGCCTCTTCTTTCTCGGCTTCACGCTGTGAAAACCAAGGTATTTAGGATCATTGGTATCTCCCATGATGAGGCTGAGTCTTTGGGTCTCTCACTCTCTCTCACTGCAGGCAGGTTGGTGGTCTTTCTGTCTTCTACAGTCTCCTCTCTGGGCATGCCCCTCCTGCTCTGTCTGCTATCTGTCCAGCCCATATTTCTGCAAGGCGCTCAAGGTCCTCCAGCAACCCCCTTCTGGTTGAACTACCAAAATCAAGAATCACTGCTAACCTTCATTCTTTAATTCCTCTTTTTTCCCGACATTTGGAACATACTCCCACTCTCTCTTCAATCCCACTCTTCCCTCCAGGTCTTCAAAATAGCTGTTCACCACCATCTCTTATCTTCCCCCATCCAAAACCATGATCTTTTCTACACCCATTAATCCACCTCCTTCATATTCCCTGACCATATATTCCCACCATCTTGTTTACCCCATATACCCCGCCCCATCCCTCTCCCTTCCACGGATCTCCTAATGCCTCTATTTCCCACTGATTTGTGCTTCCCTCTCCTGTCCTTGTCTCCTGCTCCCCTTGTTATATGTTCTGTGTTAGCTCTTATATGAGCCTTTACATTGTATTAAAAAAAAGCCTTTGCTGCATATGCCACATCTCTCCTGACACTGCATCCACACATACCACCCCCATTCCTTTCCTTCCTCCATTCCCTCACCTTGGGACCAACGTGAGCCTGCTGGTTCATGTCAGGTGGGCAAGGGGCCAATCATACGACATGAACGTTATCTCTCTTTCTCTCTCACTCTTCTTCTCGAATTTAGGTGCGCCCGTCTTGTATATAGAGTATGCTAATAATGTGCAAGGGGTTATTTTGTGCATAAGGGTTAAGTGCTTTCTCTGTGACACTGCATTGCTTGTAAATATGTGCCTTTAATCCGTATAAACTGTTTCCAACCTGCTTGATTGACCGTTTCCCCAATTGGTAAGACATAGCATATGTAATAAATAGATGGGAAGTTCTACCCCCTCGATTCGCTGCATTAGTTTAGCCAACATCCCACCTACGGGTTTCGTTCACCGTACGTAGCAAGTAGACAGGGTGGGAAGTGGTGAGCGTGGTTTCCCATCTAGGAGGGGGGAAATCCCTGGGAAGCATCCCAGGAATGCCACAAGCATTGCCACAAGGAACCAATCAGATTTAGCATCCTCAGATGGCATCTGTGATTGCTCAGCAACCCGTCGGATCACGGAGTTATCCGTGGCTTTTCGGCTTCAGGGTCGGAAGTTGAGTAGCGAGTCCGAGCCACCCCCTCAACAATACAACCGCAAATTATAATTATACTGTCAATTCTGTCCAACAAATAATTTCCTTTTCATCCATTTACTTCACTGAGAAAACTTAATTATTTTGGAAACAAACAAATTCTGCGATAAACAGAACCTCAGACTCCTCACTAATGCATATGTGGCAAGTTGGGCGTGACGAAAAGCTGGTTCGTAGGAATCGAAAGCAGGTTTTAATTATATTTATTTATGAGCAGGTGTACCTGGCATTACCCTGTGCTGTTTTAATCCTGTCGGCATTTTGACAAAAAAAAAAATATCAAATTTTGTTTCCATTTTTTGTTGGGGCCAAAAAACACTTCCCCACACCGACGAAGGAATGGAGTCTGGGATCATTTAATATTTCCTTTCACATTGCTACAAAGGCTTAGGCACTATAGAGCAATTAAAAACAAACAAACTTTTTTTCAATAATATATTTTTGCCTCAAACAATCCCTGGCACTCACTGATGAATGTCTGAAAGTTTGACAAAAGTCCGTTTGGCCATTTTTGAGAAAAATGGCAACAAATACACACACAATTATCTATGGCTTTACATAAAGTGTGGTGGAAGTTTCTACCGTTCACTGAACATTTACAAAGGTATTTTACTCACCTTGAGCTCACAATCCCCATGGAAGCCATGGCATGTGAAAAAAAGAAAGTTAGGATATGCCGTATCCCTCGTATGGTCAAATTCAGATATTTCTGCTCTTCAAACATTAGAGATGTGTTTTTCACGTTGGGTTCTGGATGATAGAAACTGATTGGCATTCTGACATGTGACTTTTTATTTTTTTTACAAAGTTGTGCAACTTTGTGCTCGTTTTCCAGCGATTTGTATCATGTTGCGAGGCGACAGCTTGTTGTTTGTTTGTAGAAACTTTATCTGTTCCTCAACTGTTTCCAGGAAACAATTATTTTTATATTTGACTAATCCTGCTATTCAGCATTGCAACACTGTACAACCCTTCTGACTGAATGAAATAAAAACCTCAACAACCAACTATGAGGTAAATGACTATCCTTCTCAAGTTTGAACTCAATGGCTACTTTCTTGTATTTTTTGCAATCCGATAAACAGGTTTTCCAAGCAGTGGTTGCCTAACTATTTGACATGTTTTCATTTCACTAGTAGATGATAAAAAAAAAAATTCTTTTTTAATACTGCACCTTTTGCAGAAGGACGATCGAGTGCTTTGTTTTCTTGTGCCTGTTTGATAAGATCTTGAAATCCTTTCGGGCAGTCGACCGGCATATCTGCCATTTCTCTTTCTTTGAAGGACTCGATGATTTTCTTGTACATTTCATCTGCGAAAATATAAAGGTTGCATATATTTGATTCGTGGATATGAGGGAATCAAATGAGAATGTAAATGAGTCCAGTATAATAATTGCAAACACGAACGTAGGATACAAATATTTTGCAAACACATTCACATGTGGTGGATGTTAAGTTGCCAGAAAAGGAACTCACACTGTTCATGTTAAAAACAACTAATCATTCTCAAAACAAAACTTCTTCAATGTTTTGATTCGATTTCTTGTTATTCTTCATAGTTGTAAACACATTAAAAATACCAACAAAATAACTTTTTACCTGCTTCATAACGATGTAGTTTCTGTTGGTCTTTTGCATCGTTGATAATGTTTTGAAGCTCATCGGGGCAGTCCTCTGGTATGTCTCCCTTCAACCCTTCACTGATCCACTGGTTTATTTCTTTGTCATTTTTACCTGTTAAAATGTCTAGGTTAACAAACCTTTCATTCCTGGATATCAGCAAATCAAATATAAACGATGATGATAGCAGTACAGTAACAACAAACAAGAAAGTGACAAAATGTTCGATGTTCACAAGTGGTGGATGTCGGGATGCCACAAAGGAGCTCACGCTGCTCTTTAAATTTTTTTTAGAGACTACAAAACTTGCCTGCCAACGGTATCTTCCTTGTAGCAAGCTCCCACATGACAACCCCAAAGCTAGTTCAGAAGAAGGGTGAAAAAAAAAAACATGAAATATATTATCATGTCAATAAAAAGCAAGATGCAAAATGCTACCTTTTGGGTAGAGTGTATCGATGCACAATTATGTGCTTCATTGATCATAAACTAGGCTGAGTTACGAGAACAATGTAACAAAATCCAGCATCAGCTCTCAAGGTGTGCATAAGATAGTTTCTGATGGTAAAATGAGAAGGGCACTCAGTCGAGCGCATAACCTCTGCCATGCAATGCCTGATCCACGAAAACATATCGGGCCCATTACATTCTTGAAATATCATGCGAAATAGTAACATATCGTTTTTGGGCCAATCTCTCAATGGTGAATAAACGCTTAAAAAATTTAATGTCTCGCATCCGGATCCGGATTCGGATCTTCACTAAAATCAAAACAATTCGTCCTTGTCACACACCCAACGTGTCCACCAAGTTTCATCCAAATGCATCCACAACTTTTTGAGATATCCTGCACACAAACAAACAGACAGACAGAAAGGGATGAAAACGTAACCTCCTTCACCTTCGGTGGCGGAGGTAATGAATTCACATTACTGGTGGTTCCTTGCTAAGCGAGCACCCCGATTCTACAGTCGTGGCCAAAAATATTGGCACCCTTGCACTTTTTTCAAATAATGCACCATTTCTTCCAGGAAGTTGTTGAAATTGAAAAAAAAAATTTTGGTGTCCACATACAGTGGGGAGAACAAGTATTTGATACATTGCCGATTTTGCAGGTTTTCCCACTTACAAAGCACGTAGAGGTCTGTAATTTTTATCATTGGTACACTTCATCTGTGAAAGATGGATTCTAAAACAAAAATCCTGAAAATCACATTGTATGATTTTAAAATAATTAATTTGCATTTTATTGCATGAAATAAGTATTTGATACATCAGAAAAACAGAACTTAATATTTGGTACAGAAACCTTTGTTTGCAATTACAGAGATCAGATGTTTCCTATAGTTCTTAACCAGGTTTGCATAGACTGCAGCAGGGATTTTGGCCCACTCCTCCATACAGATCTTCTCCAGATCCTTCAGGTTTCGGGGTTGTCACTGGGCAACACAGACTTTCAGCTCCCTCCAAAGATTTTCTCTTGGGTTCAGGTCTGGAGACTGGCTAGGCCACTCCAGGACCTTGAGATGCTTCTTACGGAGACACTCCTTAGTTGCCCTGGCTGTGTGTTTCGGGTCGTTGTCATGCTGGAAGACCCAGCACGCCCCATCTTCAATGCTCTTGTTGAGCGAAGGAGGTTGTTGGCCAAGATCTCACGATACATGGCCCCATCCATCTTCCCCTCAATACGGTGCAGTCGTCCTGTCCCCTTTGCAGAAAAGCATCCCCAAAGAATGATGTTTCCACCTCCATGCTTCACGGTTGGGATGGTGTTCTTGGGGTTGCACTCATCCTTCTTCTTCTTCCAAACACGGTGAGTGGAGTTTAAACCAAAAAGCTCTATTTTGGTCTCATCAGACCACATGACCTTCTCTCATTCCTCCTCTGGATCATCCAGATGGTCACTGGCAAACTTCAGATGGGTCTGGACATGCGCTAACTTGAGCAGAGGGACCTTGCGTGCGCTGCAGGATTTTAATCCATGACGGCGTAGTGTGTTACTTATGGTTTTCTTTGATACTGTGGTCCCAGCTCTCTTCAGGTCATTGACCAGGTCCTGCCATGTAGTTCTAGGCTGATCCCTCACCTTTCTCATGATCATTGAGGCTCCACGAGGTGAGATCTTGCATGGAGCCCCAGACCAAGGGAGATTGACTGTTATCTTGAACTTCTTCCATTTTCTAATAATTGTGCCAACAGTTGTTGCCTTCTCATCAAGCTGCTTGCCTATTGTCCTGTAGCCCATCCCAGCCTTGTGCAAGTCTACACTTTTTTTCCTGTTGTCTTTAGACAGCTCTCTGGTCTTGCCCATTGTGAAGAGGTTGGAGTCTGATTGATTGAGTGTGGACAGCTGTCTTTTATGCAGATAACGAGTTCAAACAGGTGCAGTTAATACAGGTAATGAGTGGAGAATGGGAGGGCTTCTTAAAGACAAAACTAATAGGTCTGTGAGAGCCAGAATTCTTTCTGGTTGGTCGGTGATCAAATACTTATTTCATGCAATAAAATGCAAATTAATTATTTAAAAATCATACAATGTGATTTTCAGGATTTTTGTTTTAGATTCCGTCTTTCACAGTTGAAGTGTACCTATGATAAAAATTACAGACCTCTACGTGCTTTGTCAGTGGGAAAACCTGCAAAATCGGCAGTGTCTCAAATACTTGTTCTCCCCACTGTATATATTTATTTTGTTTGCAGTGGAATAAAACAAAAAAAAAGCTAAAAAAATTACTAAATCTTAGCTTATTTCACATAGAAATCCTAAAATGGCCCGGACAATATTATTGGCACCTTTTAGAAGTTCTTCGAAATAATTCGATTTCAAGCAGGTGATTCTTCTTTACTTTGAAATTGAACTCACCTGTGGTGAGTTGCAGGTGCCTGCAATATAAAAATCACTAATTCATCCAGTTTGAAAAGAGAAAAGGAGTCATTCTGCTGTTTTGTGTCCCTGTGTGGACTGCAATGAGCATGGAGAAAAGAAAGAAAAGCAGAGAATTGTCCGAGGAGGTCACACACAAGATTGTAGCCAAGCATGGGCAATCTCCAGGCTACAAGTCCATCTCCAGAGACCTTGATGTTCCTGTGTCCACTGTACACAATGTTAATCAGGAAGTTTAAGGCCCATGGCACTGTAGCCAAAGTCCCTGGACGTGGCCACAAGAGAAAACTTGATCGAAGATTGCAGCAAAGGATTGTTTGAATGGTGGAGAAAGAAACTGCAGTGGGCTAAACTGCCAGTAGAGAGGTGTAGGAAGTTCATTCGTGGCTACAGGAAGTGCTTGACTGCAGTTGTTTTGTCCAAAGGCTGTGAAACCAAATATTAAATCTCGGGTGCCAATAATTTTGTCAATGGCATTTCTTTTTTATTTTCTGATTGTTAATCTTACAGAACCTTTGTTTTTGATTCAGAACTTAATATATCCTTTTCAGTGAAATAAACAATTGTGGAGACCAAATACTTTTGTCAATTTCAACTTATTTTTTAGAGAAAATTGTGAGTTATTTGAAAAAAAAGTGCACAAGGGTGCCAATATTTTTGGCCACGAATGTATACACATAGATGTGTATCATAGATAGTGCCGCTACCGGGTATTACAGATCATCCCATTTGGAATTCTCAGGGAACCGCTGTCGGGTGAGTGGATTAACACATCTGTAAGTTAGGGTTCTTCGCTGGTTTAAAAAAAAAAAATATATATATATATATATATATATATATATATATATATATATATATATATATATATATATATATATATATATATATATATATATATATATATATATATATATATATATATATATATATATATATATATATATATATATATATATATATATATATATATATATATATATATATATATATATATATATATGGAAGAAAAAGAAGGGGGGGGACAAGAAAAGGAGAATTGGAGAGAAAAGAGGACAGGGGAGAGGAGAGGAAAAATGGACAGCCAAAAGAGAAAAAAAGTAAGAGAGGCGAGATGGATAAAAGAAATAAAGTAAAATAAAAGGGGAAAGGCAGAAGGAAAGGATTGAAAAGTTGTGAGAGATGGGAGGTATAAATGAATGAAAAATCACTTGTCGATCTCATTAGAGGCATGATGTCCAAAGCCGAGCATTCTCAGCACCATCCATGAACTTGACTTCCCAACATTCACGTCAACCTCTTGATGAAGTGTGAAAGATTATCATTTCTGCTCTTTTTGAACTCGTTTTCATCAACTATGAAATGTGTGTACCTTTTGCTTGGGTTCTCAGCGAAATGATGTACATGAGACGTACAACAACAAACGACATTAGCAAAAGCAATGAGGGACCGTAGTCAGGCAGCATGGCATAACAATTGTGCATTTTTTCATACAAACAACAAACAAACTTCCCACACATGTTCAAGGACATGTGAAGAAAGATTTCAGATATAGAGGCATCTGGAAATATGTCCAGGGTGGCCATTTTCCAAGATGGCCACCAAAATTATAAAGGCTAACATTTTTGCCTTTAGACATCTTCATTTAAATGGCTAAATATATATTTTATTGGAGGAGGGTTACGTCTGCTCCTGTCCAGTTGTCCCTGTCTAGTTCACATGCCTTGGCCAAGGCAGTACCAATGTCATCTTTGAATACAAGCAGGACATCGCAACCTTAAATATGAGCTCGCATTTCTGGAAAGTGTGCCAGCAATCTAAGTTTCAATAGGTGTAAAATGAAGTCGTTGGTCATGAGATACTCCTAATTTTACGATCCTGCAATGTTGGGAGATATGCTAAATCACTCAACTTAATTACTGGCACAGTGTATTCGTCCATGCATGCTTCCTCAATATAAACCACCAGTTCAGCAAAGACAATTCCAGAAATTAAGCTTTCATTTCCATTGTCCCTTTCTCCCTCTTGATTTACTACCTGGTAGTTCGATTGTACAGATCTACTAAGCATTTTGTGTAATATTTACTTGAAAGGCAACCAGGTCTCATTCACTGAGCTCTGCCAGAAGCTTGGTGTCTTGAATCAATGCTGCACCGGTTCACACTCCTCTGTCAAGATGGAATGTTCATGCTTCATCTCCATGGCCCCGTGCTCAATTCAACAATCTCTCCTTCACCCCATCGATCCGTTCTAGCAATCCCTCCACCTCCCACCCCACACTACTTTCAATCCCCATCAGTCCATTCCAAACCCTCTGCTACTTCCAATCCCTCCTTCACCCCATCAGTGTGTTGCAACAATCCCCTCCTCTCTGCCATCCTCAAACCTCAATTCAACAACCTCTCTTTCAACCCATCAGCCTTACCTTTAACCCCACAGCCGGTCGGTCTTCCCTCGGTCATTAATCCTTTGGGCCAATCGGATTACTTTAACTGCATCGGACTTTGTCCTTTCTCACATGCATGCCCATGGCATGAAGTGCCATGCTTTTCCCATACATGATGGAGTGTGGAACATCTCGCATGCATGGTGCAGTGGCATACTGTAGACTGGAATGTTCGTGTGCAGGTAGGGGCTGGGGGCACCGTCTGCATCTTTTGCACGCGAGGGTGAGTGTGAGGGCTGCATTGAAGTTTTCTCAGAAACAGTGGCGGTTTCCCACAACCTGCATCATGGACCTGCCCACATTGGATGTGGAACAATGAGAGTGTGGCGAGAGTGTGGCGAGAGTGTGGCGAGAGTGTGGCGAGAGTGTGGCGAGAGTGTGGCGAGAGTGTGGCGAGAGTGTGGCGAGAGTGTGAGAGTGTGGCGAGAGTGTGGCGAGAGTGTGAGAGTGTGGCGAGAGTGTGGCGAGAGTGTGAGAGTGTGGCGAGAGTGTGGCGAGAGTGTGAGAGTGTGGCGAGAGTGTGGCGAGAGTGTGGCGAGAGTGTGAGAGTGTGGCGAGAGTGTGGCGAGAGTGTGGCGAGAGTGTGAGAGTGTGGCGAGAGTGTGAGAGTGTGAGAGTGTGGCGAGAGTGTGAGAGTGTGAGAGTGTGGCGAGAGTGTGAGAGTGTGAGAGTGTGGCGAGAGTGTGAGAGTGTGAGAGTGTGGCGAGAGTGTGAGAGTGTGGCGAGAGTGTGAGAGTGTGGCGAGAGTGTGAGAGTGTGGCGAGAGTGTGAGTGTGGCGAGAGTGTGAGTGTGGCGAGAGTGTGAGTGTGGCGAGAGTGTGAGTGTGGCGAGAGTGTGAGTGTGGCGAGAGTGTGAGTGTGGCGAGAGTGTGAGTGTGGCGAGAGTGTGAGTGTGGCGAGAGTGTGAGTGTGGCGAGAGTGTGAGTGTGGCGAGAGTGTGAGTGTGGAGAGAGTGTGAGTGTGGCGAGAGTGTGAGTGTGGCGAGAGTGTGAGTGTGGCGAGAGTGTGAGTGTGGCGAGAGTGTGGCGAGAGTGTGGCGAGAGTGTGGCGAGAGTGTGGCGAGAGTGTGGAGAGAGTGTGGCGAGAGTGTGGCGAGAGTGTGGCGAGAGTGTGGCGAGAGTGTGGCGAGAGTGTGGCGAGAGTGTGGCGAGAGTGTGGCGAGAGTGTGGCGAGAGTGTGGCGAGAGTGTGGCGAGAGTGTGGCGAGAGTGTGGCGAGAGTGTGGCGTGAGTGTGGCGAGGGAGTGGCGAGTGTGGCGAGAGTGTGGCGAGAGTGTGGCGAGAGTGTGGCGAGAGTGTGGCGAGAGTGTGGCGAGAGTGTGGCGAGAGTGTGGCGAGAGTGTGGCGAGAGTGTGGCGAGAGTGTGGCGAGAGTGTGGCGAGAGTGTGGCGAGAGTGTGGCGAGAGTGTGGCGAGAGTGTGGCGAGAGTGTGGCGAGAGTGTGGCGAGAGTGTGGCGAGAGTGTGGCGAGAGTGTGGCGAGAGTGTGGCGAGAGTGTGGCGAGAGTGTGGCGAGAGTGTGGCGAGAGTGTGGCGAGAGTGTGGCGAGAGTGTGGCGAGAGTGTGGCGACAGTGCGACAGTGCGACAGTGCGACAGTGCGACAGTGCGACAGTGCGACAGTGCGACAGTGCGACAGTGCGACAGTGCGACAGTGCGACAGTGCGACAGTGCGACAGTGCGACAGTGCGACAGTGCGACAGTGCGACAGTGCGACAGTGCGACAGTGCGACAGTGCGACAGTGCGACAGTGCGACAGTGCGACAGTGCGACAGTGCGACAGTGCGACAGTGCGACAGTGCGACAGTGCGACAGTGCGACAGTGCGACAGTGCGACAGTGCGACAGTGCGACAGTGAGAGAGAGAGAGAGAGAGAGAGAGAGAGAGAGAGAGAGAGAGAGAGAGAGAGAGAGAGAGAGAGAGAGGAAAAACCTATGACCTGTGAGGAGAAAGGAGCACAGAGCTGGTTCTCGTTAGTGTCCTGAAAGCTTGTCCAGAGAGGAGCAGACAGGTGCGCAGAATGCGAGAGAAGGAAAGAGCTCATAGTGTGGAGGAAGGCAGGACGAAAGCCCATAATGTGGCTTGGTTCATGGGGGAGTTGCTGGTCCCATAGGCACAGCAGAAACGGAACTGCTTTTATCAGGTCAGGCCAGATTAGATCTGCGACTTGCTGCAGGTACCATGCAAACCTTTACTAACCTGATTCATGGTCGGGTTGTCGACAACCAAACAGTCTCTCCCACCAGGTTTCCTGGTGATGAGGGTATATGAATATATACACCCAGCAGGAATAAAAACAAAACCTGTCAAAGCGCAGAGGAGCTCCTTGTGAACCAACGGCCATCCATATCTGGTGCCCAAATGCATCTGCGGACATCCTCCTGCAGTCGGGTTACCTATTTTTTTGAGGTGAGTGGAAGGATTTGCATTCCGGCCACCGTAAAACACTTCATTGTGCAAAACACACAAAAAAACCAAAAAGCATTACATGGGAGTACCTCCTGTGCTGCTGCCCTTCACAGGGAAGATCACCGGATGAAGGGATTGGGACAAAGCATTGATAACAACTACTCATTGATGAAAGGAGGAAAAGCACGGGCAAACATCCAGGGTCAGATTGCGGTGGTGTTTGGCGGAGTGGTGCTGATGTGTCATCCACCAGACGGCGGTCTCCTTGGGTAAACTTGAGGCGGTCCCTTCGAGTGGGTGTCTGGAATGTCCCATCTCTAAGAGGGAATCTGATCACCTGTCTCTGTTATCATCTGAGCTCAAGCGTTTGAACATCGGTGTTGCAGCACTCTCTGAGGTCCGCAGACCGGATAGTGGTGAGATGATGGCAGGTGGTTACACCTACGATTGGTCTGGTTGCTCTGATGGTTACTATGCCCAATGAGTTGTTGTCGCTGGGTCGAATAAGCTGACTCCAATGATAATTGAGGTAACACCGGTCAACGAACATATTATGAGACTAAGGATTTGTCACTCCCAGGGTGTCCTTTCCCTGGTTTCTGTATATGCTCCGACTGAGGCGAGTGATCTCATCTTGAAGGACACATTCCATGCCACACTCTCGTCTGTCATTGATTAATGACCCAGACAAGATACTCTTCTCGTCTGAAGGGATTTCAATGCACAGACTGGCACTGACAGGAATGGTTATGAGACAAATGTTGGTCCCTGTGGGGTGGGAAATGTGACCAGAAGAGCACTAAGTTCCTTGACTTTGTCAGAAGTCCTGGACTTAGGGCGGCTCGTTGAGAGTTTCAGTGCCTACACGCTCATCACTGGACTTGTTATTCCAACGCTGGTGGTGTGGCAAGGGATACTGACCATGTGCTCATTGATGATCACTGAAGGATGATCTAGACCTGCAGGGTCTACCGAAGTGCTCATTTCCTCAATACTGACCACATGCTTGATGTGGCAACTCTAAAGATGCACCTTAAATCCGGGAGAATGGGACCATCCCAGCCTAAGCTGGATGTTGGGAAGCTCAAGGATGAGAGGGTAGCTGATGTGTTTGCGAACAGGCTGAGTGGGGATTTGGGGGGGGGTGGGGGGAGGGTCTGGGTGCTTGAGGAAATCCTGAAGAGTTGTAGAGTACCTTCACGACCACCAACCTTAATGTTGCCGATGGGAGTCTTGGAACTCACTGTAATCTCAACATCCTCACCACAAACAGGTACAAACAAGAGAGCAGCATCCAAGATGTCATTGAAAGCCTATATTTTACTTTTGACCGAGGAAACCCATAATCCCAGCGGCTCTGTCTCCTCATTCAGCACCTTGCAGCAACGTCAAGGGTCCCCAAAATGATATCCAGAGACTCTGCAGAGATGACTGCATCATCTGTGAAATCAAGGTCAGAGACCTTGACATTCCCAAACGATACACCGCAGCTGGATCTCTCAGATATCTTTCCAAAAATCCAGTCCACACAAGTGCTGAAAAGTGTGGAGGCCAGTCCACATCCATGACGAACTCGAGTTACAACTGGAAATAAGTCACAGATGATACCACCACATCTTACAGCACTCTCAATACCAGAGTAGAGTTCAGACATCAGATCGATCAGTTTTGGTGGCACCTCACGAAGACCAAGAATCCTCCAGAGGACATCCCGATTAACTGAATCAAATGCTTTACAGAGATCAACATAAGCTGCAAGTAGCCCCTGCCGAAACTCTCGTCTGCGTTCGGTGAGAACACGGACAGCAAGGATACGGTCAATCGTTGACCTCTTTGGTGTAAAGCCTGACTGCTCTGGACGATGGTGCTCAAGCAGATGGTGGCGAACCCAATCAAGAATTGTCCGAGCAAAGACCTTGCCCGGCACTGAGAGCAGAGTCACCCCTTGGTAGTTGCTGCATTCTTGGCGATCACCCTTCCCTTTCCAGAGAGGGACAACAAAGACCCTCTTCCAGTCAGATGGGATGATGCCTGTGCTCCAGGAAGAGCACAGAACTGCATGCAACGACACGAGTATAGCATTTCCATCAGCCTTGTGAAGTTCAGCATGGATGCCACAGATCCCTGGAGCTTTACCCCATTTAAACCGGTTAACCGCAGCCTGTGTTTCCACAAGCGAAGGTGGACCACAGTTGATTGGAGGGTCAGCAACAGGGATTGTAACACCCTTGACGTACAACTCGACAGCTGGTGGAACAGCCTGGTACAACCGCTCAAAGTAACCGGCCCAGCGGGCCTTCACTTCGGACTCCTCTGTCGAGATCCTACTGCCCTCTACTCCAACTTCAGTACACCAAGGGATGGGCTTGGATGAACCCAATGCGTGAATTCCCCTGTAAGCAGGACAATAAGATTCATTCCTCACTCACAGATTCCTCGCACATAGGCCTCCTTGTCCACGCTTAGCTCACGTACAGTTTTATGCCTCAGGTCCTTGAACAGCTCAACTCTGCCATTCAGCCTGGCCCTGCTACTCTTGTCAATGGTATCCAATGTCCCTTGAGACAAAATTCTTCTTTGCCCAATGGTGAGATCCAAGATATCCACCGGCAACATCAAGGACGGTGGTCTTGAATGCCCTCCACAACTCTTCAGGACCTCCCAAAGCAACCAGACCCCCCAAATCTCCACTCAGCCTGTTTGAAAACTCCTCAGCCACCCTCTCATCCTTGAGCTTGCCAACATCCAGCCTCGGCTGGGATGGTACCATTCTCCTGGATTTAAGGTGCAACTTAAGAGTTGCTACAACAAGCCGGTGGTCAGTATTGAGGAACTGAGCACTCCGGTGAACCCTGCAGTTCTGGATCATCCTCCAGCGACCATCAACGAGGACATGGTCAATCTCCTTTGCCTCACCGCCAGCGTTGGAATACCAAGTCCAGTGATGAGCCCGTGGGCGCTGAAACCATGAACCGGCCACCCTAAGTTCATGACTTTTTGCAAAGTCAAGGAACTTAGTGCTATTCTGGTTCACAGTTCCTGACCCATGGAGACCATCACACGTCTCATAACCATCCCTATCAGTTCCAGTCGATGCATTGAAATCCCCCAAGACTAGAAGTGTATCTCGTCTGGGGCACTGATCAACCACAGACTCGAGCGTGGCGTAGAATGCATCCTTCACGGTGAGATCACTCGCCTCAGTCGGAGCATAAACAGAGACCAGCGAAATGACACCCAAGGAGAGATAAATCCTTAGTCTCATAATAGGCTCATTGACCGGTGTTAACACAATTATCATTGGAGTCAGCTTATTGGACACAGCTACAGCATCTCCTTGGGCATGGTAATCATCATCAGAGCAACCAGACCAATAGTAGGTGTAACCACCCGCCATGGTCTCGCCGCAATCCGGTCTCCGAACCTCAGAGAGAGCTGCAATACCGATGTCCAAACGCTTGAGCTCAGATGATAACAGAGACAGGTGATCATCCTCTCTTCGGGTAGGACATTCCAGGCACCCACCCGAAGGGACGGCCTCAGGTTAACCCAAGGAGACCGCCATTTGGTGGACGACACCTCAGCACGACTCCAACACACTATCCCGCAATCTGACCCGGGAATGCTACCCAGTGGTTTCCCTTTTATCCTCAAAGATTGGGGGTCCCAAAGGCTTTGCCACAATCCCGTCATCCGCTGAGCTGCCCTGAGAAGAGAAGCTGTACAGGAGGTACTCCCACGGAGTGGGTTTTCAGATTTCTTTGCGTTTTTGTGTTTTGCGGAATGAAGGGTTTTACGGTGGCCGGAGTGCAAATCCTGCTTCCAACCTCCTAATAAGAAGTAACCCAACTGCAGGACGACGTCTGCAGACAGAAGTTGGGCACTATATATGGATGGCCATTGGCTCACAAGGAGCTCCTCCGCCCTTTACACCAAAGAGGTCAACAATTGAACATATCCTTGCTTTTTTGGGTCCTCACCGAACACAGATGAGCATTTCGGTCAGGACTGCTTGCAGCTGATGTTTATCTCTGTAAAGCATTTGATTCATCGATTCGGGATGCCCTCTGGAGGATTCTTGGTCTTTGTGGGGTGCCACCAAAGCTGATCAATGATGTCTAAACTATACTCTGAAACTGAGAGTGCTGTGAGATGTTGTGTTCTTTATTTCATCTCCAACTTATTTCCAGTTGTTACTGGAGTTCGTCAGGGGCGTGTGCTGGCCCCCACACATTTCAGCGCGTGTATGGACTGGATTCTGTGGAGGATGTCAGAGAGATCAAGCTGTGGTGCATCGTTTGGGAATGTCAAGATCTCTGACCTTGATTTCACAGATGATGCAGTCATCTTTGCGGAGACTCTGGATATCCTTTTGGGGACCCTTGAGGTGCCGAATGAGGAGACGGAGCCACTGGGATTATTGGTTTCCTCGGTGAAAAGTAAAATCTAGGCTTTCAATGACATCTTGGATGCTGCTTTCTTGTCTGTACCTGTTTGTGTTGAGGATGTTGAGGTCACGGAGAGATTCACTTACGCTGGCAGTGATAATCATGTATCTGCTGGCTGTGAGCCAGAGGTCAGCAGACGTCTGGGTCAGGTCTGGGGGTCATGGATTCTCCACATCATGGGATGTGGCGCTGCCGGTACCTGTGCGGGAGGACGAAAGTACGAGTCTTCAGGTCCTTGGTGCTTCCTGTCTTGCTCTATGGATGTGAGACTTGGACTCTGACCAGGGATCTGAGACAGAGACTTAATTCCTTTGGTACCAGGTCTCTTCAGTGAATCCTTGGCTATCGCTAGTCTCTTGACTTGCACACGTTCTGTGCACTTGGTTAAGCTCCATCAGACCGCCTCCTCTCCCTCCTTCTCGTCTCAATAAGTACAACCTTGGTTTGCATTGGTTTTTGTGGAATATCTTGTGAATAGTTAGAAGTTTCCTTGCTTTGGTATCTAAATTGTTGATCTCCAAGTGTGGCCAGTTTATAATTGCACAGCTTTATTGGAATACCAATACTACAAGTTGGTTTATAGCTTTGTTTTTGTTTCTTGGGGAGAGGGATAACTTCAGAATTGGTCTTATTTGCCGATTATTTTACGCATTCTTTGTGTTGTACCTGGAGGCTTTCGTCTATTCTGAGGTATTTGTAGGATGCTTCATTTTCGAGTTCCTGTGTTGTACTTTGATTGATTGAGATGTCATATTTTGGAAAATGGCCACCCAATATTTTTTTCCAAATGCCTCCATTTCTAAAATAGTCATGTACATCCTCTTAAACATGTATTGAAAGTTTGTTGCTTGTACGGAGAAGTACGAAGAAGTGCACAATAGTTATAGTGTACTCACAGAGTACCCGCCCTATGGGCGATCTTGTTCCAAGCATGCAACACGTTCTTCTGATGCATACCTTTATTTGATTGGTGTATATAGGCAACCGACAGCACTGCGTAGGCAAAAGAAACATGAAGTTATGTGCATGAAGCAAAAATACACCTCCTGCTTATAATTCAAAACACCTCACTGCACTGGAAAACATGGGGACAGGAATAGTGTATGGTAAATGGTGGTGACTTGTAATACCCTCCCCCACCTGAACGCGGTGCTACACGATACACATTTACATAGAGAATTTGCATCGCCCACCCTCAACCCCCCCCCCTTCCCACTACCAGATTTAGAGGTGGCCAGGTGGGGCCATGGCCCCGGGGCCCCCCACATTTAGGGGCCCCCACAATTTCGATGACATTTTGAAAATCCCTTGAAAATGTGCTTCTAATGTTTTATTGTCGGTGAATGAAGATTGTAAACTCTTTGTAAGGATATCTTTTCAAAATTGTCTGTCATTATGAGGGTCCTTTTCAAGCTTTGGCTTTTTCAAGCCGTTTCTTCCACGGTCCAGAGAATGGATCCAACGTGGTCAAAAATTCCCGGGGCAAGCCTCGGGCATTGGAGGCCCGCATTCGGATCTTTTTTTGGATCGATCATCGATGCTTCGGATGGTTGAGCGTGACAAACTAACTACGGCACTGCCCGCCAGAGCCCAGCAAGCACAGACGGAATACAGAGGTCCAGCCAGAGGAGAGGTGAAAAGGTGAGAGTCGATGTAGTAAAACTAGGCCAGGCCAGCACACGGCCGGCAGGGGTAGTATTGTACACACTGAAACTGCAGCTGGCAGGGAAGCAGCCAGTACCCTGCTTACTGGCGCACACAGCACAGTAACACGGTGTGACTTTCTATGTTCCAGGTTTGTGAAACATACTTGTTGTTCGTGATTTTGGTACGTCCCACGTGCACTCTGACAATATCTCGGTTACTCGGTACCTACCAGCTGCAGAAACCACAATGAGCGGCTTAGGTGACGACAGGCACAAATCCAGGGCTCCACGGAAATATGACAGTGGTGCTCAAAAGCGGAAACGTTCCAAGGAAAAAGATGAAAGACACAAGGCCGTCGTCGACAAGACCCAGAAATTCTCAGAATTTTTCACTCCTGCACAAACAGGCGATTCATCCATGACAGAGGCTGGAACACCAACAAAGACAGAACAAGTGGATTTGGCAACGCAACTCCGTGCCAAGATTTGCCCAACATCTCGGAAGGTTCCACCGGTGAAGAACATGCATCAGATGAAGAAGCGCGAGATATACTGATTGATCGTGGACCTGGCTTTGCCAATTGCATTGGATGTTGGCCTCCTGAGCGACCGTCATCAGAGATGATCAACGACTGGGCATCACGAGATTTGGAGCCCCTGCAGAATTCGACTGGTCCCTTTGATTTATTCATACAGTTTGTTGAAGGTAGGAAAGGCTGCTGCTCCAAGAATCTTTTTTACCGTGGACTACAAAATGGAGAGTCCGTGATAAAGTCCTGGCTTTGCTTCTCCACATCAACTGGAAAACTGTACTGCATCGCTTGGAAAGTCTTTGGAGGCGCTACTGTCCTGGGCGGGGAAGAATTCAATGACTGGAAGCATGCCAGTCGTTCTATCGAGGTGCATGAGCGTTCGCATGTACATCGTGCGAATATCATCCGCTTGTCAGACAGAGCAACATCCGCAGGTCGTGTGGACACTGAACTCGTCAACCAAGTGAGTGAGATTGCATCCCATTGGAGGAAGGTGCTAAAACGAAGTGTGAGCGTGATATCGTTTCTCGCTGAGCGTGGTCTGGCGTTCCGTGGATCGGATGAAATTGTTGGGTCACGGACGAATGGTAACTACCTTGGTTTAGTGGAATTACTTGTGGAATACGATCCATTTTTGGCGCAGCACATTCAGAAATAGGCCAACCAAGGTAGTGGCTACACCAACTACTTATCATCGATGACATATGAAGAGTTAGTCTCCATCATCGGAAAATCTGTTCTGGATAACATCGTCGCTCGTGTGAAAGAGGCAAAATACTTCTCTGTGTCAGTCGATTCTACTCCTGACATAAGCCACATAGACCAGCTCACAGTTATTCTACCATACATCGAGAACGAGGCTCCAGTGGAGCGTTTCATGACCTTTCTGAGCAATACAGGACACACTGGACTCCAGCAAGCGACGGCATTACTGGATTTTTTGAAAGCCACTGGATTGGACATCGCTAACTGCCAAGGACAATCTTACGATAACGCATCTAATATGAGTGGCCGATACAACATGATGCAGGGAATGATCCAACAGGAGAACCCTCTCGCAATATTTGTGCCATGCGTGACGCACTCACTGAACTTAGTCGATCAGTCGGCCGTGGGATGCTGTAGACCTGCAGCAGCATTCTTTGAATTCGTGGAACAAGTGAATGTATTTTTTACAGCTTCCACGTCATGCTACGCCAGATTATTTGATGCCCTGAAAGCCAAAGGTCTGCAAGTACCAAAGCGCCTCAGCGACACTCGCTGGTCGGCTAATTCTGATGCAACCCGAGCTCTTCTAGACGGTTACAGCGAAATCATGGATGTCCTCGATGAAATCGCAAACGATGAACAACTGAAGAGTGAAACAAGAAACACTGCCGAGACACTTCACCAAACGATGTGCACACTCGAGATAGGGTTCGATGCTGGTTTCTGGTATACTGTCCTTGGTAGATTTGATCGTACGAGTAAAACCCTTCAGTCACAAGCTACCGATCTCAACACAGCCGTGCAGCTCCTCAAGTCACTGGCGAGCTTCATGCAGTCATTACGCGATCAGTTTGATACATTCGTTGTTGACGGAGTGGAGCGCTCAGGTACGGAGGAATTCACTCGCGGATCGCGTAGACGAAAGCGTAATGTCCGCCTCGCTCCCTTGGACTACGGACACACTCCAGAAGTAGAACTAGACGCCAAGGAGTCCTTTCGCATCAGTGGATATGTTGCAGTGATCGATGAACTGCTGTCGCAGTTGGAAAAGCATACAAACGCTTACAGCGAGATGAGCGACAGATTTGGATTCCTGCGTGCTCTTGTTCAACTAGAAGTGGAGCAGATTCGAGAGTCATGCTCGAAGCTCGTCGAGCTGAATCGGAAAGATCTATCACCTGACCTCACAGAAGAAATGATTCAGTTTCAAGCCATGATGAAGGAGTCAGAGCCAGACTCGGGCCGTACTCAAGTTGAGACGTACAGTTTTCTCATCGAGCGAAAACTCACCGATACTTTCCCAAACGTGGAAGTGCTGCTTCGGATTTACCTCTCACTGATGGTGTCGAACTGCTCCGGGGAGCGCTAGTTTTCGAAACTCAAGCTTATGAAGAACCATCTTCGCTCCACGATGGGGCAGCAGAGACTGGTCAATCTGACCATCATTTCAACCGAATCCGATGTGCTCAATTCCATGCAGGTTGACAGTATCATATCCGAGTTCGCTGCCGCGAAGTCACGCAGGAAGCTTGTCCATTGATTAAGGCACCGTGTGTATGTTCATTGATGTGGATGTGGATGACACTGATGACATTAAGGCACCGTGATTCCTGATCAGGATCTGCAAAATCTATAGATACAAGTTCAGTTGTTGATAAAAAAGCAGTTATAATTTAAGTTGTTGATTAATCTCCAAGTTTGGGGGCCCCCCACAATCATTGTGCCCACGGCCCCCCACATGGTAAATCCGGCCCTGCCCCTCCCCCCCTCCCAAAGACCACCGGCAAAGATAAAATCACCCCAATACATTAATGGGGATCATGCTGATGTTATGGAGCAAATCTTGATGGAATCGGCCCACAATTATAGGAGGAGTAGCGCGACAAACAAACACACAAACACGGTCCATGAATTCTAGTAATGATAAGGGAAGAAAGGGGAAGTGATTGTGAATTTAACGTTCAATCATCATTTTCTTTTAACATTGTTCTTAACAAACGGGAACAGGAACAATGCAGGCATGATAGGCCAAATGGCAGTGACCTCTCAAAAGTTCCGTGTGTTTGTGTAACATTGTTAAGAACAGGAAGAAATGGGAAGGGAAGGAGAGAGAGTTGTAGGTGAGGATGCATGGAATTGGAAGAGGGAGATTGAGTTGCTGGGGAGGGAGGTGGGTGTGGACTTGGGGTTGGAAGGGGATTGAATACTTGGGGTTTTGGACAGTTGAGGACTTGAAGAAAAAAGGGGGTTGGGATGACAAAGTTGGCTTGGGGGAGGGAGGGCAGAGAGGGGACAGAGTTGGGATCGAGGGGTTTGAGGATTTGAAGAAAGGGGAAGGGCAACACAGAGTTAGGGTGTGGTGGGAGGGGGTTGACTGTGGGTTGGGGGGGGGGTGAGGGACCTGAAGTCATATTTTACATTATGCAGAATGAGTCCGTAATAGTCCCGTTGTGTCTTTTGGGTCCTCGGGTCTTTTGTACACCCTGGTTATTTTGGATCCTAGGGGTCTTTTGGGTCCTCGAGGTCTTTTGGATGTTTTGGTCTCTTGGATCTTCGGGGCCTTTTTTGGTCTTGTGGATCTTCAGGGTCTTTTTGGTCTTGTGGATCTTCAGGTTCTTTTTGGTCTTATGGGCACTTTCGGTTAAGTATTTCAGGTTACAATTGTGGGTGACATCATGTCAGCTGTCCAACCAATGTGTGAGGAGCGGATATGCAAAATTACAGATATACATAATCACATACACTTGCTCCATTATATGTAGATTTAGCTATGCTTCCTCACGACCAAGAAGGAGGATGCCATTAACAAATGCATATTGTGCTGGGATTAAATTCTGAATTCAGCATTGAGTTGCATAATTACTGAGACACGGCTATGTTGCTGCAGTGCCCCTGTACATTCGGACAGGAATTTGGAATTTGTTCAGCATTTTGGTAACAAATCACCTCCTCTTAGGAAAAGACACCGTAGGATCTTTAACGTCCACTATCTAATGCTAGCAGATGAGATACCAAAATGTACATCCATCCAAGGGATGGCATGCACACATCAATTCATCACCCTGCAGGCAAAACATGAGGATGACAGTTTTTAGCTGAGCCAAGCATCAAACCCAGAATAGACAACTCATTTTCTCCAACAGCCTCATCTCAGACGATCATATCGGATTCAGATCCGGTCACTCTACTTTGGACATGCCGCTTCTACTCTTCCAACAATGGATGGAGGCCGTCACTGTCAGACATGTGATTAGGGCCATCTCTCTTGACATATCTCTCACTTTTGATGTCGTCTGGCATTCTGCCCTGCTCTCCAAACTTTCTGCTGATGGAATCCAAGGCCAACTCCACTCTTGGATTACCGTACTGACATCATCCACTCTCGTAGCAAATGTGTGGCTCTCAACGGAACACTTTCTTGTCCTCTCCCTATCAGGCTGGAGTACTACAAGGCAGTGTTCTCGGCCCCATATTATTCTTAATCTTCATCAATGATCTCAATTACGATGGAAAATTCTATTTTTCTCCTTCCTGATGACTTCACTCTCTGCTGTGACACCTCTCAACCTTCTGACAGACAAGCAGCAGCCTCTTCGCTCTCCTCAATCCTTGACAAAATCACAAACTGGTCAAACACTTGGAACATGTCTTTCAATCCTGAGAAATATCTCACACTTAGTCTCTCTCCCTCTCTATCTCTCTCTGAAAGGACCGTACCACAAACCCTTCCATTTACTTTCTCACCAACCCTCTCGAAGAGGTTCAGTCACTCATACTCTTGGGTCTCATGATCTCCCAATCTCATCTTTCATCCGCATCTCGATGGAGTACTGCTCTCCCCTCTGGGCTGGCTCCCCCACCATGCTTGACACTCTGGAAAGAAAGAGCATCAGGATTATTGGAATCTCCGTGATGAGGATGAGTCGATGAGCACATCACTTTCTCATTGCCGACAGGTCGGTGGTCTGTATTCTTCCGCCTCATTTCTTGACTTGCACCCTCCAGGTGTCTGCAGGATGCACACGGTCCACCAGCAAGCCTCTCCTCATGCAGCTACCTAAATCCAGAATCACTCCTCACCTCCACTTATTTATTTCGACTTTTTCCCTGCCTGTAGAACTGCCTTCCATACACTTCAATGTCATTCTTCCCTCCAGTTCTTCAAGACAGCTGTTCACCACCATTTCAAGTCATCCCCCATCCAAAATCATGATCTTTTCAATACCCATTCAGCCACCCCTCATCCCTACCAAAATTTTGCTTATGTATTCATCTTGTCCACCCTTTGCATTATCCTTTACCCCTCGCCGTTATCTGCATCCCTTGTATGCCCATCTCCATCGACTTTCTCCCTCCACCCTGCTGTTCGGGGTTTCCCCTTTCTCCCACTGTTCCCTTTGTGATATGTTCTGATTTTGTTCTGTGTCGTAGCTCTTCCACAAGCCTAGAGCATGCATATTAAAAAAAAATTTAAACTCAGATGAATGCATTATTATCTTATACATAACTGCTACAACTGGCAGAAGTCGACAAACAGTGCTCCAAAGGTGTCTTTTGAGAATGTGCTGGATTATACGAGGTGTGTTCAAAGAGTATCCAACCTTAATTTTTCGTGCGTAAACAAATGAAGCTAGGGAGGCGTGGTTTGGTGCACGTATGTAGGCGATCCTAATCCGTATGCTTGAATATTTTCCCGCCTGCAGAAGCTGTCAGTCGCCGACAGACCGCCGATGAGTGAGGAAGTGTAAGTGAGCGACGTCGGATTCTCGCTTTTGACAAAATGACGGAAAAACTTTTACAACGCTACTGCATCAAATTTTGTGTAAAGATTGGCGATTCCCAAGTGGAAACAATCCGCAAGATTCAACAGGCCTTCGGGAACGAAGCAATGGGCACCACACAGATAAAAGAGTGGTACAACTGCTTCAAAGATGGTCGCACATCAGTGGAAAGTGAAGCACGTTCTGGTAGGCCCTCAACATTCCAAAAGGAGATCGTCATTGACCAAGTGAGGACCTTGCTGATGCAGGATCGTCGAACCACGATCAGAGAACTTGCAGACAAGGCGGGCGTCAGCATTGGATCCGTTCATTCCATTGTGACTGAGGATTTGGGCTAAAGGAGAATTTCAGCGAAGTTTGTGCCAAAGCTGCTAACGATCGAGCAGAAGCAACTCCGTTTGGAGATCGCACAGGACATGCTGGAGACTGTGAACAGCGATCCCAACTTCTCCAACACAGTGATCACTGGCGATGAGACCACAGTGATCCATCATTTTGTCAAAAACGAAAATCCGACGTCGCTCACTTACACTTCCTCACTCATCGGCGGTCTGTCGGTGACTGACAGCTTCTGCAGGCGGGAAAATATTCACGCATACGAATTAGGATCACCTACATACGTGCACCAAACCACGCTTCCCTAGCTTCATTTGTTTACGCACCAAAAATTAAGGTTGGATACTTTTTGAACACACCTCCTACAGTCCAGTTGCCTTTGCTGGAGGATGCTTGGAAAACCCGCCTGTCGAACAGGATTGTTTTTCTGCACTTCTGTTTGTTCCACTCGTGTGTGGATCAGAAATACTTCCTGAGAGAAATGTCACAATAATGTGAAGTCATAATACATAAATGCGACTTTTTCTGGGAGTATGAAAGCAACTTCAGTGAAGCACAACTCAAAGTTCTCAAACAACATGCTATCTGGAATACTTATGATACCCGTCATATACTCAGGAATACAACATTACCTGTAGATGTCCGAGTGGACTGTGCATTTCTCATTGATGTCCATATTTTCTGGAGCAGTGTATATCAGACAAGTCGAGTGCTTGTCCTCAACAGCCTTTCGCTGGATGGAGGTGAATGTCCTTGCAAATTCAAAATCTGTCAACTTTGAGAGGGTGCAACATCAAGTCATTAACATCACTTTACTTCTCATTGTTTTATCATCATCATCACTTTACACACTAAAATTTATATGTACAAGCAAGCAATTATTATTTTATTTTATTTTAAATCTCGTTGGTGCTTGCCCCCGCCCCCTTAAATTATGCTGATGTTTGTTCCCTTCAAAGTAAAACCTTGAGACCATCTACATAATTATGATGGAGCAAGGTTTGACCTCAGAAGATGAAACTTTCAGGGATTAATAAGGGCACCCTGAAATTGTGCATGTGAAAGTTTTTGTTTGATTCCATCAAGTTCAAAAAGAAATACAAATTACCCATATTGCCATTTTCTTCCTTTGGGGGGGGGGGGGTGCAGTTGGAATTATCCGAGATATATAACCATGATGTATTATTTATGCACATAAACAGGACACAAGTTTTCACTTCATAAACGTAACCTGGGTCAATTTTATTTTCCGGAACGATCGAGGCAGCAGTCTGTTGCCTATACACTGCCAAAATTAAGGGATCTGTCAGAAGAATGTGTTGCACACGAAGAACAAGATCACCCAGAGGGTGGGTCCTCTGCTATGGTATAAATATTCATCAAGATAACAGCACGACCCCCAATGGCGGCAACTTTTAGTACACGATCCAGCATTCCTGAAAACAATACAAGTCAGCTCAAAGTTCACTTAACAATAAATACTCTCAATGCCATAGTACCATTGTTCCAATGGCCTGTCATCCAATTTTCACCACGAGTACACCTGTTCCCTGTTGGAGCGATAGGAAGGGGCATGTTATTATCCTCTCTGTGGTATATACATTACAGTAGATCTTGTCTCGGCTCCGTATTCTGTGGAGGACGCGATAAGCATAGCATGCCTCAAGGATGTCGGGATTCCTCCAGATTTTTCAGGTTAGAGTGTTAAACAGAAGCAGCGGCTATATAAAAAGGTAAGTCGAATAAAACGAAAAAGAACAAGAAGAAACCCACACATAGCATCACACAAAATCAAAGCAAATCAAAGATTCTGTTTGTCTGGCCATTTTACAACACGGCCTGAGTGAGTAGTAGAAGGAACAGCCGAGTGGAGCTGTTCATCCAGCACAACAGTGGGGGCAAAAATAGTGGCAAAGGTGATGTACAAGTGTGGAGATATTGTACATCTCCCAAGCAAGAACAGCCATTTTTTTTAGCAGGATTACCTTTGCTAAATTGAATGTAGCATTTAAAAGAAAAAGCCAAAGCATTTATTGGCATTATAAAATGCTCTTAGCAAGCTACAGTTCTTGACTGGAAGGAATCAAAGCAAGTAGTCTCTGTCTCTCTCTGTGTCTCTCTCTGTGTCTCTCTGTCTCTGTCTCTGTCTCTGTCTCTGTCTCTCTCCCCCATCTATCTGTCTCTGTCTCTGTCTCTGTCTCTCTCCCCCATCTATCTATCTATCTATCTATCTCTCTCTCTCTCTCTCTCTCTCTCTCTCTCTCTCTCTCTCTCTCTCTCTCTCTCTCTCTCTCTCTCTCTCTCTCTCTCTCTCTCTCTCTCTCTCTCTCTCTCTCTCTCTCTCTCTCTCTCTCTCTCTCTCTCTCTCTCTCACTCTCACTCTCACTCTCACTCTCACTCTCACTCTCACTCTCACTCTCACTCTCACTCTCTCTCTCTCTCTCTACAGCTGTTGCTCGCTTGGCACGTGCGTGCAATCGCGAAGACCTGTTGCTCAGTTCCTGGCGGTACGCACGGAGCCTGTGTTGCTTTCTCCTTTCCCTCTTCTCATTGTCTAAATGTTTTAGTTTTCGTTTTCTCTTGACCCCTTTCTCCTTGTTTTCTCTTTTCCATTGAGCGAGAGAGAGAGAAAGAGAGCGCGCACGGTAGGTGGTGTTCGGGTTTCTCAGAACCCCTCCCGGTTTTGAGGCCTGGTTTCCATCCGACGTGTTTTGTTAGTTTTTGCCATCGCTTTGGCTCCTTTAAATGATTCTTGGACCGCGTCCATATTATTATCATTAGTATTATTATTATTTTCCTCCATTCGCCAGCTTCGCTTGTGTATTGGTTTTTTTTAATTATTATTGTTATTATTATTATTATTATTATTTTTTTTTTTTTCTTCCCTGAGGCATTGAGTGTTATTACGCCTGAATCATGGCGACCGTTGAGCTGTTAGAGTCTTTAAGTCGGAAAAATGGGTTTTCGTGTACGCCACCACCCGAAATCTCAGTTGAAAAAGTTGTTTTGTGTGTCGGAAAATTAATCGGCATGCATAGTGTAATAGCTGCATCGAGAATGAATCAGCGTGTTGTTATCTTCGTCGCTAAAGAGGAAATGGTGGCGCAGCTTGTGGAGTCAGGACTGACTGTGGAGCCAGATATATTCCTCTTCATATCACCCCTCGATGTTCCATCGATGAAGGTACTCCTGTCAAATATTCCTTCCTTCATAAAAAACGAGCAGGTGAAGGCTGCTTTAGAACAGTATGGCACTGTGGTTTCAAAAATAACTTTCATTCCTGTTCGGTTTAAGGACCACAGCACAAAACATATTCTTTCCTTTCGACGTCAACTATTTATTATTCCGAAGCCAAACATTCGTGAGCTCGACGTGATGTTAAAAATTGAACATGAAAAGTTTACTTACCGCATCTTTGCTACATCACAGACTTTAGTGTGTTACAAATGTGGACAGTATGGTCACATGAAAAATGAATGCCCAAGGGGCATTGAAAAAGAATCAAGTAAAGTTGAAAATGTAAATGAACCTGAGGTCACTGGGGTGTCTACTGAGGCAGGGGAAAACTCTGAAAATCAAACAAATGCAAAAAATGAGTCTGGTTGGGTGACACGAGGAAAACGGAGGCACCAAAGTGCAGTTTTAGTCGAACCTTCTTCATACGCGGAAGCGGTCGCTGTGAAGAGGGTTTCACTCAATCGGAAAGAGAGTAACCAAAATCCTTCAGATGCTTATGCCTGCCCTCTCACATGTGATGACGAGGAGACTATGGAGCTTCAAAACAAACCATCAGTAGATGTCCCAGGCAGAGACGAAATTTGTTCTGGACATACAGAAGGTAGTCATACACTGAAGCAGGATGTTCATGCGGAGATTGTGTCTAACACCGAAGAACCAACTGTTGAAACCATAGTCGTGCCTAATACCTCAGAACCAGCAGTTCAGACTACAGTAGAGCCTAATAACTCAGAGCCATCTGTCCAAACTATAGTTGTGCCTAACACCACAGAACAATCTCACCAAACTGTAATTGCACCGAGTACCATAGAACTGCCTGTCACATCTACAGCCACACCCATTACCTCAGTGACTTTGAAGCAGACACCTGAAAAGTTAGAAAGAAATCTGCTTCCTGAGGATTCCTTTTTCGTGAAACCATTTCCAATGTCTGCTATATCTGTAAAGAAAAAGGAAGCTGAAATTGAACACGAGTCGTGTGATTCCGATGATACTTGTTCAATATCAGATTCTTCTGAGTTGGATGGTGCAGCTGGAGATTCACAAGACCACAAGGGCTTAAATGCCCCTGCTCCTGCGAAGGTGATCAAGTTCCTCCACAACACCTTTCGGAAAAAAATTAAGCTAACCGATTTCTTTCCGGAACTCGATAAATTTATGCTTACCGCATCCCTTATTACTAAAAATCCGGCAGCCTATGGCGCCAATGAATCCCACGTACACAGATTGAGGAAATATGTAACTCTGGCAAGGAAAGAACTTCAGTAACCAGTACCCACCTATAAAATACTAAAATGGTTCTGTCTCTTGCTTGTTTAAACATAAATGGGGGCCGCGCCCCTATACGTAAAACACATGTTCGACTGTTACTTGATCAAAAGCATGTTGATGTAGCTCTTCTTCAGGATGTGCGTTGTGGACCTACTTGTTCTGCAGAGTGGCAAACCACAATAAGGGGTTCTTGGTTTTTCAGTTCCTTTGATTGCTGCAGTGCAGGAGTTGCTTTCTGGTTTCGATCAAGTCTTTCATCGGACCAAATTGTTTTTCACGAATTCATGCAAGGTCATTTGGCTTTTGTGGTTTTTTCTTATGGAGGCTATAAAATCACACTATTAAATGCTTATGTCCCAAGTAATCCTGCAAAAAGAAACGAATATTTTTCCATTCTTGATGATTGTTTATCCCAGATTGATTTTAGTGGTCTCGTGTGCCTCGCTGGTGATTTTAATTGTACCTTGGAGCCAGCTCTGGACCTTAATGGCTCAGAACCCCACCCTGAGAGTGCAAAAGGGTTTGCGACAATTTTAGCAAAGTATAATTTGGTTGATGGTTGGAGATTGCAGCACCCCAAAGTTAAGCAATATTCGTGGTGTCAAGCTTCCAATAACAGGGTATCGTTCGCTCGCTTAGATAGATTTTATGTTAATAATGATTTTCGGAACTTCATATTGTCTACGGCAATTTCTCCCTCTGGCTTTTCGGATCACCACCTAGTTTCTTTAAAATTAACTTTTCCCTATCTTCAACGTAGGAGTGCCTATTGGGCTCTAAATGTTAGTCTTTTGGAAGACATTGTTTTTTGCAATGCTTTTAGGATCTTTTGGACTTCTCTTTACGGAAGGAAAAATACTTTTCATAGCAAGCTACAATGGTGGGATATTGTAAAAATCCACATCAAAATCTTTTGTCAGCAGTATAAACTTCATCACTCTCGGGATAGTCTTTCAAGGATAACGATTCTAGAAAAAGAGGTTTTAGAATTGCAAAGAAATCCTCTTGAGTTGAACAGAAATCAAGGATTACGTAAAGAATTTATAACTAAAAAAGAACTTCTTCACAGTCTTGTCAACGAAAGGGCTAAAGGGGCTGTAGTGCGGCTTAAGATTAAAAATTTGAGTCTTTTTGACACTTCATCAAAGTTTTTCTTCTCTTTGGAGAGGAAAAGTAAAGCTCAACAACTATTATCTGTACAATCACCTGAAGGAGAGGTAGTAAGTGAACCTAAGATGATTAAAAGAATTGTAGTTGATTATTTTTCTTCTTTATTCTGTGCAAAAAAGATTGATTTGAATGTTGCAAAAACCTTTATTGAACCTTTACCCAAGTTGTCTGAGTCACAACGAGCCTCTTTGGAGAGGTCCATCACGGTGGAGGAGTTGGGTCTTGCTCTTTCCAGTATGGCGTCCGGGAAAGCTCCTGGTCTGGATGGAAACCCCTGTGAATTCTACAAAACCTTTTGGGACATTATCGGACCCGAACTTTTGGAAGTACTCAAGGAAAGTTTTCAAGTTGGGGAGCTCCCCCTAAGTTTCCGGCGAGCCGTTGTTTCCTTGTTACCAAAGAAGGGAGACACCCAGTTACTCAGAAACTGGCGTCCTGTCTCCTTACTGAACACCGACTACAAGATTTTTTCAAAGGTCCTTGCCTCTCGCTTAAAATTGGTAGTCCAATCTTTGGTGCATCCTGATCAAACCTGTTGTGTGCCTGGACGATCAATATATGACAATCTTGGCGCTGTTCGTGACATTGCTGATGTGTGTGATCTTCTGCATAAAAGTACTGGCTTAATCTTTGTTGATCAAGAGCATGCCTTTGATAGTATAGATCATAGTTATCTATTTGCTATCCTAAAGGGTTTTGGTTTTGGTCGTATTTTTGTATCATATATTCAGTTGTTGTATCACAATATTTCTAGTTTATTCAAAATAAATAATGAGTTGATTCCTCCCTTTACTGTTACCAGAGGAATAAGGCAAGGGTGTCCCTTATCCAGACTCCTTTATGTTCTTTCCATTGAACCCCTTTTAGTTAAATTGCGTGAGAAACTTGTGGGATTCTCTGTCGCTCCGGACATACCTGCTATAAAAGTTGTTGCTTATGCAGATGATATCTGCACTACAATTCAATGTCAAGAAGATGTATCTGAACTACTTAAAACTATGAATAATTTTACCCTTGCTTGCTCAGCCAGAGTAAACTGGACAAAGAGTTATGCCTCCTTTTTTGGATTAGCAATGCATTTTTCCTTCCCAACACTACCTGGCAATTTATCCTGGAAGAATAATAGTGTTTACCATTTGGGTGTACACCTTGGTGATGCTCAAAGTATTCAGAAAAACTGGGATGGACTAACAGACAAAGTCTACTCCAGACTTCAGAGATGGAGGGGCCTTCTGTGCAAATTATCATATCATGGAAGAGTTTTAGTTATTAACAATTTGGTCTCTTCCATCTTGTGGCACAGGTTTATTGTCTTGCAGCCACCTGCATGGCTAATTAAAAATATTCAAAAACACTTAATCGATTTTTTCTGGGGTGGTATGCACTGGCTTCGACCAGGTGTGCTCAGCCTTTCTCGGAATGAGGGGGGGTCAAGGGCTTGTTGACATCACCAGCAGGATCATGACTTTCCGCATTCTTTTTGTGAAAAAGTTGCTTTATAACCACATGCCTTGGGAGAGTTTGACCCTTTGTTTGCTAAAGCAAGCGGGCCGGCTAGGATATGGCCGTGAGCTTTTTTTGCTCGACCTCCTGAAGATCGACGTGTCACCACTTCCTCTGTATATGCAGAGTGTGATCAATGCTTGGCAAGCTTTATCACTGCAACGTGAGGTCACTTCCTTTACTGCCTCGATGTTCTTAAATGAACCAGTTTTCTACAATCCCTGTTTTACAGGAATCCCATCCTCTAGGGCTTTTGTGCAACATTTTGTGGGGTCCAATATACTTCTTGTGCACAATCTGCTGGATTTTTCAAAAGAAAGATGGAAATCTGGTCATGAAATCTCCACCATTACTGGGTTGAAATCAATTCGGATAATTGGTCAGCTTTTTTCTGCTATCTTAAAGGCATTAATGAGTTTGGAGTGGGTTTCAGGAGTCTTTTTGATATTGTGGATTTGCCCAATCAATATGCCTTCCCTGTTTTGCTTTTGGACTGGGATGGCAAATCTGTACCTTTAAATTCCATTCAGAAGGGGAACCTGTATTCCTTTTGTATTCAGTATATTTTTGCTGATTCAGTTAAAAGTCCTTTCGGGATTCAATGGAAAGAACATTTGCCAACTTCGACCCCTCTTGTCCCTGCATGGAGAGGTTTATATACCCCCCCAATTTCTAAATGTTCGGGCGACCTGCAATGGAGATTAGTGCATTGCATCCTCCGTTATAATATCTTATTGTACAAGTTTTCCAATGAGATCCCGGAATTGTGCCCATTTTGTGAAAACAATGAAACGCTTTGTCATGCATATGTAGATTGCATAAGACTTGTCCCTCTTTTTCAGTTTTTGCATGATATTATTTTAAAGATGGGTCTTTCTTTTTCCTTGGTGAAATTTATTTATGGTTTCCCTATTTCCTCTAGTTTCAAATCTGAGACTGCTTTGGCCAGGTTTTTGGTTGCTGAAGCAAAAATGGCAATTTATAAGACAAGGAAAAAGAAGGTGGAATCTGCGGATGCTTGTTCTTGTGTTTTATTAACCTTTAGAACTTTAGTTGTGTCTCGCATTCAGCTTGATTTCTTTTTCTGTTGCAAGTCTGGGAGAATGCAGGAATTTGTTGACAAATGGTGTGTAAAAAAATGTTCTTTGCTCTGTTGTAAATGAATCACTTGAATTTCCTTTCTGATTGAAAATGTATGAATCAACCTAAAATGTTTTTTAATAATTGGTTGTTCATCTGTTTTGGTAAAATATTTTTTTCTACCTTTATAAATACCCTCTTGTTTGTTATAATATATTTTGTTTGCTTGCTGTGAAAAACAGTTAAGTGTTGTGCTGATGCCTTTGTCTCATTGGTGAGACACCTTTTTATACTTTTTAATAAAAGAATATAAAAACTCAATCTCTCTATCTCTATCTCTATCTCTATCTCTCTCACAGCTGAACATCTGGCTTTCTCATTGGCCCTTGTAACAACATTCTTTTTAAGCCTTGAGCCCGGAGAGGCCCGATCATAAATCAGTACTGTTTGGTATAGTTTAACAGCTGTTTCTACTTCCACCAGGAGAACGAAGGGTGAAATGCATTAGAAAATAACGTTCTTGTCACCCTAGCTTTTCTAAAGCCAACAATAACCAGAAACATTTCTTCTTCCTCATGAAAGATCAATGCTTTACCGGTCCGAGGAGAGAACACAGTACGGGGGGAGAGTTTTTTGTTTCTGTTACCTCAAAAGGGAAAATATTTCTGAGGATGGCATCTCAAATAGAACCTGATGAAATGGGGAAATCATGAAAACAGATGGCACTACAAGGGGGGTAGAACAAAGGGTATATATATATATCAACCTAAACTGCTGAGCGAGCCAGAGTTCGATTGAACTGACCGACTGCATGTATGCTGTGTCTTTCTCTCCATGGCCGTGTTTGATGTGAATTAAAGACTCTTCTCAACCAAGATCAGTGTGGACATTGCAAGATCTCAATCAGCAGTGGAACCTGATCTCAACATTTGGCGTCATGAACAGGATAAGACAGACCAGGGGGAGGGGGAACTGCTTTGTTGGTGAGACAAAAGAGGACAGAAGCTGGCCGGCTTAAAGATAAGGTAAGAAGAACTGCCTCTTTTCTCACACCAGGGCATACAGATTTGCTGCCTCTTTGTGATCTGTCCTTATCTTAAAAGAACAAGGGGAGAAGAGGCCTTTTGTACACACCAAAAATGGGGGCGAGTACCCCGGGAGGTTTTAGGGTCCGAGAGGAGATTGAGGGAAAACGCTGGAAGGCTGACCCGAGAAATCTCCATAGGACAGGGTCCAAAGGGGAGATTGAAGGAAAAAAAACCCTGGGAGGGTGACCTGAGAAATCTCAAAGGGACAAGGTATTTCTGTGGGAGATTGAGGACGTGGAAGGTGTGCAAGGGAGTGTGAGGGTCTGTGGGAAGGTGTGAAAGACACTTGACCCAGCCCAAGAACACCCCAGGCAAAAATAATGAACAGTCCAAGACTACTCTAGAAATTATCAAGGAAAAGTGGAAAAATAAAGTTGTAACGGAAATTATGGACCTAGGTCACGTGATCAATTAGAATTATGGTATGAATGATCATATAAAAGTACCCATATGTATTCCTAAGATGAGATTTGTTAAGATATGCAGATGTGAATAAGCCCGAACCAAACTTGAAGCTTGCAAGATGTGTAAGGAAGAAGCATGACAAATAAATAATGCTGAAAAAAGAAAAAAGAAAAATGAAGTGACAAATAAAGTGTTAAGATTGAAAGAACAAGTTGAGAAAACAGCTTGCCCCACCCATGCAATTCAGTGCAGGGATGGGGCAGTCAAGGGAGAATACCAGGAAACCCACCTGAAGGTTTAGTTAATCCGTCGAGGTTGTGTCCAAACCTGGAAGGTACGAGATCGCTGGCCACAACAAATGCCTCCCCGGTGAGGAGGTGGCCCGGAAAAAGCAGGCGGCAGGGAATGTTCCAGTGCAGCCAACTCAAAAATCGGAAAAATATCCATCGAAAGAACAGGAATTGAGATTAGAATGGGACAAACTTTGGGAATGTCGAATGTAAAGCGAACTGCAGAGAAAGCCAGCCTCCTCATGAAAAGGAAAGTGGGGGGGGGGACGGTGCCCCACTGTGGTGTGGAGGAATGTGTGCGCTTTGCCTGAAGGGTAAAGGGTGGGGGTCGTGTTCCCAAGCCAACGAAACTTGCCCTGACCTCTGAGATTGAAATAAAAAGTAACTTAATGCGAGGTTTTCATATAGAGTCAAAGAGTTCTGAAAAGTGTCAATTAATTTGTATACGTTTTAATGTGTGTGAGTACGTGAGGGTCGAAGCGCATACGCAGTTTTGTTGTGAATATGTGGGGTCATCTTGCTGGATGTGTTGGTGCCCTGCTGTGAAGTGTGGGCTGTGCGCGATCTTTGCTTGAGAGTCGGGCTGCATGAAGTTTGCGTGAGCATCTTGTTGGAGCAAATGGTCTGCAAAAGTGATTAAATAATAAGTGCAAGGTTAACGTTGGTTGGTTGTGGGTTGATTGGTCTTAATTCCAGAAGTCGGGCATTTGTTCTTGCTGCTGTTGTATTTTTGGCAGGGTGGAGAGGTCGTGCCTCGGTTCAAGTGTCAGCGCAGCTCTAAACTGCCACTCTGATGTTTCACATGCACAGCGAGATCTGCTAACATCGGTTTGTGGGCATTAAAGATCCCACGATACCTTTCATGAAGAGTCGGCAAATTATCGCAGGCACCCTGAACATTAAGCTACAAAACTGCTGCTCGAACGTGCAGGGGCACAGCTGCTGTTGTCATGATGGGCGTAAGTCAGAACTCGAGTCGTCATTCGTGTGCAGCACGTGGCGACAGACTAGTATCAATCGTCGCAAGGATGTGGCAGTGCCACGGATGCGGTGCCCCTCTACCAGTACACACATTGGAATGAGTGCCCATCTCGCCGACCTGGGTTGAATGAGGAAATGCGAATCGTGCAAGTGAGGTGCGGAGAGTGTTTTTGGGATGGGGTGATTTAGCATCGCGGCTGCCGAGGTTTGGATTGGGCTGGAGAGTAGTCTGAATTTTGTTATAATGCTGTTTGCGGGTGCAGTGCCATGAACCGCCTCGTGCATCGAGCCCAGCTTCGCCAGCCGTGAGCCTCTCCCAAACGCGGCAGGGCCGCATCAGCGGTGGGTCTGACGAGCATCGTGAGACCACGTGGACCGCTTCCTGTGCGTGGCCGCGCCGGGCCACATGTTTCTCGTGGCATCACTCCCCGTTTGGAGGGACACCCTGTTGGGAGTTTACTTTAGGCTCATGTAAAAGATAATTGAGAATTTGGCAGATTTAAAAAAAAACAAAAAAAAAAAACAATTACCATGACATGTTTGAATGAAGAATGAGTGAGAATCGCAACTGTGGCTGTGGACATAATTACATACGCAACTCAACCGGGCACAGAGAAAAATATTTATTTTATTTGGGCTTCAAGCCAACTGGCTGGAAAGCCCTATGGTTTCGTTAATATTATTATTAGGGTACCCAGTGTAATGGACTGGGTAACCTATTGTTTTTCTTCTGTTTAATTCTTATTGATTATTATTTATTCTTTTTCCCGCCGGCAATTTGCGGGTTCTTTCGTTTTAAAAATAATTTTCTCAGGAACGGTAAGTCCGATCGACATGAAATTTTCACCATAGTATGCATCTCTTTGATCAGCATACTTAATTGATAATTATGACGCCGTAAGTCACGTGGTATGGTGGCTATATTGGGTTTTCTCCAAAACCTAAAAACATCTTCTTCTCCAGAACGGATAACCCGACCGCCTCAAACTTTGCACACATTTGCGATGTTCCATGGGAATGTTAAGTTGTCAATTTGGTCAAAGTCGTTACATGATTTATATTATAAAAATGATGCAGATTAGCCTCATTAAATAAGCAAAAGAGTGTGAAAAATTGAGCGAATTGTACAGCTCTGATATTGATGGATTCAGATAATGCGAACCATTGCAGTTTCCATTGCCAGCTGTGAGAGATTATTCAGCAAGTTAAAACTAATACTTTCGTATTTGAGAGCCTCCTTGGCCAAGGCAGACTGTGACCTTGCTCTGCCGGGGGTAATTACTGACTTTGAACACATCGTAGATCAGTTTGTATCAGTGAATCAAGGAGTCATAATTTGTTAATTGAAAGATGAACGAACTGGGTTGTATTTTTGTACTGATGTTGTCGTAAAGTTATTTAAAAGATGGGTGTCAGTGGTTTGGACAAAAGCGCAATTTCAAATTGCCAGAGGTATTATTGGTACACTATGTGGATGATTGCAGGGAAAATATCTTAAGCCTTTTGGGGTACTGGCTGCCAAAGGCGATGACGTGCCAAAGGCAAATTACAACTGTGCAGGACCCAAGTAACGTATGGGGAACATGTGTTGAGTGGAACCTTGAGAATACTGTGAGGTAGTGGCTTGTGGACTATACTAAACGTTTAGAGGTGTTATAATAAAGAGGAAAATATTTGATTATATTTTGTTTTATTTTTGGAATGGCTATAGGTACCAGTGTAGACTATAGGTACCTGATCTGTGTCATAATGAAGACCTGTCCAGGATTGTGTCCAATAGCCAGGGAGACTGTTTGAGCAGCACCAAATACTTTGCAGAAGTGTGGTCCGAATGGATGAATGGATGATATCTGATTATGCAGTGTTGGATGACTCACTGTTAGAGTAAAAAGTGGTAATCGAAAGATGTTCGATACTGGACATAACTGTCAGGATATGTAGTGTACACTGAAAATAACATCTTGGAAAGTGATACTGTGCTAATTGTGGAATTCAATTTAACTGAGGGTGACACAATGTAGGGGAACTTTGGAAATAAGGGGGTATTTAATATTGCAAAGTGGGCAAGCCGAGAATGGTAAATCGATAGTAAAATATTCAGCACATATGAAGCAAAAGCTACAACAACGACATCCTCACTGGCTTCCTTCTACCATTGGCCTTTCTGATGCGCAAACGTGCCGAGTGCCTGTGGAGGGAGTTCCATTGGCAACCGACGCAACCATCCTACCTGGTGCTTGAAGCAGCATCGAGTTAGAGGTTCGAGTATCACCGAGCCGAATCATCAAGGGCCGCATGAGGCGGGAAGGTCCAAGCAAGCTTCTTACCTCCAGCTCACCTTCCCTCCAAGCGGGGGGTAAAGACTCGATAAGGTCTATTTCCTTTTGAGGGTACGTTTGGTGGAACCAACTCTACTGCTCCCTCTAGCGATCGTGCTCGCCGCTGATACCCAGCCCCCCACAACAATATGGTCTTAAGAAAGGGTAAAGTGGTTGCCCAAAAAGTTTGCTCGTTTTGGCTCATAAAAATGAGCTGCACGAGCAAAAGGGGGATGATGTCAAAGGAGGTGCTGAGAACATGGTGCACTCAAGGACTTGCAGAGGTGGGAGAAAATCGAAAATTTTAGTAGAAGCTATGTGTATTATCAAATGTTTGTGGTGTGTGCTGCCTTTTGGCTGTTGGTTGCATCACTGGTTGGGGCGTGACTGTGCTGCTGATGCGGTGCCCCTATTACCAGTGCACTGGTGTTCATTTTTGGCCAGTCTTGAAGGAATGACAGGCTGAGTTAGCCCTTTGGTGTTCATTTAGTGGTAAATTAAATTTGAGCTCAGGGCTCTCAAATCCCAGGTCACCATTGTAAGGGCAAGGCAAAACAGTACATAAAAGTATTTGTAAAAATGTCTGGAGAATATATGGACATATATAAATGAATATTAATTCTTGTGATGCTAATAAATAGTTGATGTTCGAACAGAGGAACGTCCTGAAGACGCATTGGACTGGACCCTTTTAGGTATTATTGATTACGCAAGAAGCTGTCAAGAAAATAGTAAGCCAATCATGGATTTACGCATCTCCCTGCAAAAGAGGATACATGAAGTCGTAGGAAGAAAGAAAGGAAATCTGCAAGTTGAAATGTTACTGGAGGTTTATAACAGATGTGGCAGTGCTTTTGATTAGCATGTGTACAATCGTGATAATATGGACAATAACAGATAGTGAGGGCATTTTTGGAATGTCATAGAGATCAGAATGTTTGGTAGGTTAATGGTAGGGGAAACAAGGAATGGGTTGTGGCAGGGTACGCAGGGAAGGAAAAGGTAAACATTGGGATCAATTGCATGAGGAAGGTGTATATGGGAAAACACTTATAGGGCCCTTATATACAATTATAAATCTCGTGTGCCACGGAATGAAGGGGACAAAGGCATTGTACGCCTGGAACAAGGAATATTGTTACATGAAGGGATAACTGGGACAAGGATAGATATAAGGATACGAATAAATAATCTTGCGGAATCCCAGACATCATTAATGGTATACAGTCAAAGCTCGTTACTATGCCACCTCGCTTCTATGCCACTCTCGCTATTATACCACTTTTGCTCGGTCCCGACAAAATTCAATACAAAATAAATTTACTATGCCACCCCCTACTCTCGCTACCATGCCACTACTGTGTGACTGTTAGAAGGCACGAGTCGTGAAAAAGTCTGTATTGCGCAGTGCTCGATTATCACACTCACGTCCAAAGGCGAAGCGACGAACTACAGTCCAGCTGCGCACAACATAACTCAATACGTACGCGCATAGTCAGACTGTGTCAAAACACGCGATTCTTCTCCCCGATGCCAGCCACAACAAGCCAATCACAACACGCACAACGAGACACAAAAAAGCGCAAGCACACACACAGACACGCAGGCACACGTACAACAGTGACATTTTTTTTCAAATTCAGCCCATAATGTCAGCTCAGAAACGCAAGCGAACCGACTTTACGCTGAAGGAGAAGAAGGAGATCATCGATGCGGCGAAGAAGGAGCCGAATCAGTCCAAGTTGGCCAGGGAGATTAGCAAGAAATGCGGCGTCGAAGTTAAGAGAACCACCGTGAAGGGCATTCTCAGCAAGAAGGATGCAATCGAGGCTGCAATCAAAGCTGGATTTCCATCGAAGCGCATGAAGTTGACGCAGGCTCACGACCCGAAGCTTGATGAGGGAGTGCTCATGTGGCTGAAGCAATCAAGAGGACAGAATGTGCCTGTCAGCGGCGATCTGATCAAGGAGAAGGCGATGAAACTGGCCGAGCTGATGCACATCCCACACTTCATGGCGAGCGACGGTTGGTTGGGCAATTTCAAGAAGCGCCACGGCATCACGTTCAAGACAGTGCAGGGCGAAGCTGGAGCGGTGGATTCGCAATCCCTTCTTGAGTGGCAACAACAGGTTCTCCGGCCCTTACTCAGGCAGTTCTCCGCAGACGACGTCTTCAACCTGGACGAGACTGGACTCTTCTGGCAGCTGCTTCCGAACAAGACCATGGCTTTCAGGGGAGAGCGGTGTACTGGAGGAAAGAAAAGCAAGCAAAGGATCACTCTTCTGGTTGGGGCAAACATGAGCGGCAGCGAGAAGTTCCCTCTTCTGGTGATTGGCAATTCCCAAGAAACCCCGTGCCTTCAAGAACAAAGAGATCTCGGTCAAGTACAAGGCGAACTCGAAGGCGTGGATGACGGCGGAGCTTTTGGAGGAGATGCTGCGTGTGTGGGACGGACGACTCGGCCAGCAGGGACGCAGAGTGCTGGTCTGTCTCGATAACTTCTCTGGCCACCCTCCCGAGCTCGAGCTGAACAACATCCAACTGGTCTTCTTCCCACCCAACACGACCGCCACCCGCAACCAATGGATCAGGGAATCATAGAGAACCTCAAGCGCCACTACAAGAAGCTGCTGCTATGCCGCCGGCTTGAGGCCATAGACGAGGGAAAGGAGTTCAAGTTCCACGTTGCTCGACGCTCTACACATCGCCCGGCGTGCTTGGGAGCAGGTCGGCAAGTCGACGATCAGGAACTGTTTCGCGAAGGCCAAGTTCATCGAAGAGGAGATCCAAACTGAGACACAGGATGCGGAGCTGCCTGACATCTGGGAAGCTCTGCCTGCCGAGGAAAAGATGCATGAGAACGAGATCGAGCTGTCTGACTTTCTCGAAGCCGACGAGCGCCTCGCGACTAGCGGGTCTTTCACGCTGGAGGAGATTGCGGAGGAGATTCTGTGCAGTGAGGAGCCGGTGGAAAGCGAAGATGACGAGGTAACTGTCGAGGAGGAAATCGTTCCGTTCGAGGAAGCCCAGCGCGCTTGTAGCACCGTCCGGAAGTTCATGCAGCAGAGAAGCGGGAATCCCGGTGTGATGCAAGCGTGCATTCGGCTAGACAACGAGATGCACGAGATCCGCCGAAAGAAGATGCGCCAGCCGACGATTCTTGAAAGCTTTGTGTGTCGTGAATTTCTCGCCATGCCATATGTTAGTGTGTGAACTCTGTTAGTGCGTGTATGTTCTCCGTTCGCTTAGCTTATACAACAGTCGTGCCTTTTACTTGGTGGAATAAATTTTGTCTAAAGATTAACTACAGATGGGTAACTTGAGAAAATAAGGCCGTTTTTACAAAATCTCGTTACTATGCCACTCTCGCTACTATGCCACTTTTGCTCGGTCCCGACGGGTGGCATAGTAACGAGCTTTGACTGTATTTCTGTGACCTGGCGGACCACCTACGGAAGGTAGCTGCAGAGTACCATGACTATTTTAAGGAAGAAGGGATCAGATCATGGGTAATGGAAGTGTTTGGTAAAGGGGGAACATGGATATTCCACATATTGATCGTTGGCCTTATGATATTCAGTGTTATTGTCATCATGGCATGCATAAAAGTAATGATCGGTGTGTGTGTATATATGAGAAAATTTACCAGTGACAACAATGGTGGTGCATGAAGTTTCCCTGGACCAACCATCTCTGAAGACCCAGAAAACCCAGAAAATGAAGAACCTAGTTTAAAATTTAGTCGAGACACCATGATGGTGGTATTATTTTTTGGGAAATATGAAAGTACAGACACTAGTGCTTTTGAGATTGACAAAAACTTAAAAAAAAAAGAATTACTTGTCGTTCATAAAGAACACTCTGCTCAAACTCACATTGGATGAGTGTCTCAAATTTCTTGCACCAATGGTGGGGATGGAGAGAAATATTATCTAAACATTGCCTTGTTGGCAAATATTGGGATTTTGTACTTTCTTATTTTTTACTCTGGCTTGCAGTTAGAAAAAAATTATATTCTTGTTTGTTGTTCATAAAGAGCACAATAGTTAACCAAATATATATTTTCCTTGTCGTTCATAAAGAACAATAGTTAGCTAAAATATATTCTTACTTGTCATTCATAACGAACACTACTTGGTTAAAATATATATTTTTTGTGCATAAAATAACTTTGTGTGAGTCGTTTTGGAAAGTAACTTTGTTTCCTCATGACCTATGCCTAATTCATAATTGTTGAAATGTATCTACTATTCTACAGAGGGGTTGGGTGTTTGTGGATTGGTTGGGGGGTAGAGAGGGGTCTTTTTCATAGGCTAGGAGGTGCAGGGGGGGGGGCCTCCACACCGTCATGGGCCACTTGGAGTTGACCATAAGAGTGGACCACCTGTGAAGAAGACTGCTGCCTGCCGTCCTGCCGATCCATGGATGTTCCATCTCTCTCAAATTTGTGTTACTGTTTGTTTCTTTTACACAAATGTTTCAAACGTAACAAGAGGAGCGATTGTGGAGATGTTGTACATCTCCCAAGCAAGAACAGCCATTTTTTAGCAGGATTACCTTTGCTAAATTGAATGCAGCATTTAAAAGAAAAAGCCAAAGCATTTATTGGCATTATAAAATGCTCTCAGCAAGCGACAGTTCTTGACTGTTAGTAATCAAAGCAAGTAGTCTATCTCTCTCTCTTTGTCACACAGCTGAACATCTGACTTTCTCATTGGCCCTTGTCACAACATTATTTAAGCCTTGAGCCAGGAGAGGCCCGATCATAAATCAGTACTGTTTGGTATAGTTTAACACCTGTTTCTACTTCCACCAGGAGAACGAAGGGTGAAATGCATTAGAAAATAACCTTCCTGTCACTCTAGATTTTCTAAAGCTAACAACAACCAGAAACAGATCTTCTTGTTAATGAAAGATCAATGCTTTGCCAGTCCGAGGAGAGAACACAGTACGGGGGGAGAGTTTTTTTGTTTCTGTTACCTCAAAGGGAAAAGATTTCTGAGGATGGCATCTCAAATAGAAACCTGATGAAATGGGGAAATCATGAAAACAGATGGCACTACAAGGGGGGAAGAACAATATGTGTATATATATATATATATATATATATATATATATATATATATATATATATATATATATATATATATATATCAAGCTAAACTGCTGAGCGAGCCAGAGTTAGATTGAACTGACCTACTGCATGTATGCCGTGTCTTTCTCTCCATGGCTGTTTGATGTGAATTAAAGGCTCTGCTCTACCAAGATCAGTGTGAACATTGCTAGATCTCAAGCAGTGGTGGAACCTGATCTCAACATAAGAAGGGCAACAGGGCAAAGGAGAAACATTGCAGTGATCACAACTGCTGGTAAGAGAAGGAAAGGAAGTATCGCTGTGTTCATTATCGTCCGAGTTTCCCATCTCTGGTTCGTACATGTGGCTAGTTTGGTTGGCCAGCTTCTTTGAAGATCGGAGATGTTGGCGATTCCTGCGGAACGACGGTTTCTTGCTTGTAGCATGTAGGACCAAGAGGACTTGTGTTTTTGTACAATTTCACCAGGAACCCATTTTCTCGTGCCAGGAAGTGGTTCCATACAGACTTGCCGACCCTGAAAAGTGACCGCTCTTGTGCTACTCAATCATGATAGAACTTTTGCTTGGTCTTTTCCATGTCAAAATTCCATTTAACCTCATGAAAGCTGTAGAGTTTTGGTGCAAGTAAACTGCACTTTGCCAAAGCAGTTACAATCCCGGTCGGTTCACCACTCTGACTTAGAAAGATGGGGCAGGAATTTATAATTTGTTCAGAATGCCAGCGATAGGCGGGGGAGGAGGAGGAGCAAAGGGCGGAGGAGCTCCTTGTGAGCCAACGGCCATCCATATCTAGTGCCCAACTGTGTCTGCAGACATCCTCCTGCAGTTGGGTCACTTCTTATTAGGAGGTTGGTGGCAGGATTTGCACTCCGGCCACCGTAAAACCCTTCATTCCGCAAAACGCAAAAACGCAAAAAAATCTGAAAACCCACTCCGTGGGAGTACCTCCTGTGCAGCTTCCCTTCGCAGGGCAGCTCACCGGATGACGGGATTGGGGCAAAGCCTTCGGGACCCCCAATCTTTGATAGGAGGGAAACCACGGGGTAACATCCCTGGGTCGGATTGCGGGAGAGTGTGTCGGAGTGGTGCTGAGGTGTCGTCCACCAGACGGCGGTCTCCTTGGGTTAACCTGAGGCGGTCCCTTCGGGTGGGTGCCTGGAATGTCCTATCTCTAAGAGAGGATGATCACCTGTCTCTGTTATCTTCTGAGCTCAAGCGTTTGGACATCGGGATTGCAGCTCTCTCTGAGGTTCGGAGACCGGATTGCGGCGAGATAATGGTGGGTGGTTACACTTACTATTGGTCTGGTCGCTCTGATGGTTACCATACCCAAGGAGTTGCTGTAGCTGTGTCCAATAAGCTGACCCCAATGATAATTGAGGTAACACCGGTCAACGAGCGTATTATGAGATTAAGGATTCGTCACTCCTTAGGTGTCATTTACCTGGTCTCTGTTTATGCTCCGACTGAGGCGAGTGATCTCACCGTGAAGGATGCATTCTACGCCACACTCGAGTCTGTGGTTGATCAGTGCCCCAGACGAGATACACTTCTAGTCTTGGGGGATTTCAATGCATCGACTGGAACTGATAGGGACGGTTATGAGGTGTGTGTTGGTCCCCATGGGTCAGGAACTATGAACCAGAATGGCACTAAGTTCCTTGACTTTGCAAGAAGTCATGGACTTAGGGTGGCTGGTTCATGGTTTCAGCGCCCACAAGCTCATCGCTGGACTTGGTATTCCAACGCTGGCGGTGTGGCAAAGGAAATTGACCATGTCCTCATTGACAGTCGTTGGAGGATGATCCAGAACTGCAGGGTCTACCGGAGTGGTCAGTTCCTCAATACTGACCACAGGCTTGTTGTAGCAACTCTAAAGCTGCACCTTAAATCCTGGAGAATGGTACCATCCCAGCCGAGGCTGGATGTTGCCAAGCTCAGGGATGAGAGAGTAGCTGAGGAGTTTGCGAACAGGCTGAGTGGACACTTGGGGGGTCTGGGTGCTTTGGGGGTCCTGAAGAGTTGTGGAGTGCCTTCAAGACCACCGTCCTTGATGTTGCCGGTGGATGCCTTGGAGCTCACCGCAGGGCAAAGAAGAATTTTATCTCACAAGGGACACTGGATACCATTGACCAGAGTCGCAGGGCCAGGCTGAATGGCAGAGCTGAGCTGTTCAGGGAGCTGAGGCGTAAAACTGTACGTGCACTGAGGGTGGACAAGGAGGCCTATGTGCGAGGAATCTGTGAGGGGGTAGAGCATCACCTGTGGACAGGTGATTCTCGTCCCGCTTACAGGGGAATTCGCGCATTACGTTCATCCAAGCCCATCCCTCGGAGCACTACAGTTCGAGCAGAGAGTGGTAGGCTCTTGACAGAGGAGTCTGAAGTGAAGGCCCGCTGGGCCGGTTACTTTGAGCGGTTGTACCAGGCAGATCCCCCAACTGTCGAGGTGGACGTAAAGGGTGTTACAATCCCTGTTGCTGACCCTCGAATCAACTGTGGTCCACCTACGCTTGTGGAAACACGGGCTGCGGTGAACCAGTTGAAACGGGGCAAAGCTCCAGGGATCTGTGGCATCCATGCCGAACTTCTCAAGGCTGGTGGAAATGCTGCACTCGTGTCGTTGCATGCAGTTTTGTGCTCTGCCTGGAACACAGGCATCATCCCAACTGACTGGAAGAGGGGCCTTATTGTCCCTCTCTGGAAAGGGAAGGGTGATCGCCAAGACTGCAACAACTACCGAGGGGTGACGCTGCTCTCAGTGCCGGGCAAGGTCTTTGCTCGGATAATTCTCGATAGGGTTCGCCACCATCTGCTTGAGCACCAGCGTCCAGACCAGTCAGGCTTTACACCAAAGAGGTCAACGATTGCCCGTATCCTTGCACTTCGTGTCCTCACCGAACGCAGATGAGAGTTTCGGCAGGGGCTGCTTGCAGCCTATGTTGATCTCTGTAAAGCGTTCGATTCAGTGAATCGGGATGTCCTCTGGAGGATTCTTGGTCTTCGTGGGGTGCCACCAAAACTGATCGATCTGATGTCTGAACTCTACTCTGGTACTGAGAGTGCTGTGAAGTGTGGTGGTACCATCTCTGACTTATTTCCAGTTGTTACTGGAGTTCGTCAGGGATGTGTACTTGCCCCCACACTTTTCAGCACTTGTATGGACTGGATTTTAAGGAGGATGTCAGAGAGATCAAGTTGCGGTGCGTCATTTGAGAATGTCAAGATCTCGGACCTTGACTTTGCAGATGATGCAGTCATCTTTGCGGAGACTTTAGACATCCTCTTGGGGGCCCTCGAGGTGCTGAATGAGGAGTCGGAGCCGTTGGGATTACGGGTTTCTTGGGTCAAAACTAAGATCCAGGCTTTCGGTGACATCTTGGATGCTGCTTTTCTGTCTGTGTCTGTTTGTGGTGAGGATGTTGAGGTCGTGGAGAGATTCACTTACCTTGGCAGTGATATTCATGTCTCTGCTGGCTGCGAGTCAGAGGTCAATAGACGTCTGGGTCGGGCCTGGGGTGTCATGGATTCACTGGATCATGGGGTGTGGCGCTGCCGGTACCTGTGCGGGAGGACGAAAGTCCGAGTCTTCAGGTCCTTGGTACTTCCAGTCTTGCTGAATGGGTGCGAGACTTGGACTCTGACCAAGGATCTGAGACGGAGACTTAATTCCTTTGGTACCAGGTCTCTTCGGAGAATCCTTGGCTATCGCTGGTCGGATTTTGTGTCCAACGAGCGGTTGCTGAGAGAGACTCGGATGAGATTTGTTACCTGCATAGTCCGTGAGCGTCAGTTGCGGCTGTATGGACATGTGGCTCGTTTTCCTGACTCTGATCCTGCTCATCAGATTCTCTCAGCGAGGGAGTCTCATGAGTGGAGGAGGCCAGTGGGTCGACCACGTGCCTCATGGTTGCAACAGGTTGACCATCATCTCAAGGAGATGGGGATGGGCCTGGCATCTGCCTGGGGGATGGCCAGACGGAGGCCCCTGGAGTACCGGCGGAAAGTGGACACAGCGACGTGCTGTTCTGGCACATGCTCCCATACCTGACATGACCTGACCTGCCAGTGATAGATAATCAACTCTTGTCATCTTTGACATCCACCAGCTAATGTCGGCAGATGGGACACCCAATTTAACGTCCATCTGAGGGATGGCACACACACATTGATGAATCAACCTGCCTGTGAAACACGAGGATGGCAGTTTTGAGCTGGATTTCTGCTTTCACAATTCTATTCTGCATTCTCACCACAGACTAGTTGAAGGCTTATCAATCTTCGACACTGTTTTTTCCAGTCTTGCTCCTCCTGTCCATTTAACCATTCAACTCACCCCAGTTCCACCAGTCATTGTCAACCTTGTGAAGCACAGGTTTCTTGCTCAACAGCATTCCTTAGAAAAAAAAAATTTTCCCAGCTGCAAAATTACCTCCCTGAATCTGCTTGATCATGTTTATCTCTCCATCATCTCAGGTCAACAAATCCACTGATGAACTTGTATTTTCCGACTCCGATCCTGCCATTCCCCACCTATTCTTACAGGCGTTTAAATGTCCATTGACTGTCGGCTTGCTCCCTCCTCTCTTTTTGTGTAATGCGAAACTCCCTCATCCTCTGTGGTTTTATTCCCCAGAGATGCTCAATTTTGTGTCAAAAAAAAAGCATGGAAACTCATACGTTTATCAATTTAAAGCAGTGAAACATGAAAAAAATTGGTCATGGCTGAATTGACTCAAAATGAAAGCAAATAGCTGAACAAACACATTATCACAAATATCTATCTGTCCAACTTGTCCTAATGTCTCCTCAACATTTGCTTAAACTTATTCCACATTATCTCCCCCCCCCCACCCCGACTCTATTTGTACCTTCAGACTGTTGTTCTCATTCACAAGAAAGCTTTGAGAACGCACACATTTGTGCACAAAAGGACTTGACCAACTGTGTAGCCTGCACACACACACACGCACACACACACACTTTTGACCCTTAAAACAACAGGACATAGCACTTGTATTTCAATAAATTGTTCCCACAATTACATTCCCAGAAGAAACACAAGTTCCTGTACAATATTGAATCGTAACACTGACATTTCTATGAAATAAAATCATTTGAAAACGGTTGTTGGAATCAACATGTGAAAATGAAAACATTATCCAAGTCAAATTTTGAGCACAATCTTCTTCTTCTTCTTCATTTAATGACTTTCAAAATAAGTAAATAAACGGTCAACAAATACATTCATTTCAGCAGATAAAGAAATGCTATTTCAAATAGCAGAAGAAGGTTGTTTACCGAAAGAGAGCGCTGGCACCTTCTTGTGCCATTTGAATCCTCAGGTTCCAGCTGAGGACCTCGCTTGATTGCAGGAGTGAAGATAGAGAGCCCTTACTGCAGTATTCCATGACAATACCACAAAAACTATCCTTTTCTGTGGAGCAAACATGTCATTCAGGATCAACCTTATGTGAAGGAACGGGTGTATTTGCACAGCTCCAAGGAAAGTTTGGAAAAATAAGGGTCTGCTTGGATCATCACTATTGTTTACATTTTCATATGTCAATACCAAAATTTTGCAATATATTGTTACATTTGTAGGGTGTGTGGAGGGAGGGTAGATAGTACCTTAGAGCAGATAGAAATGTATCAAGTATTATGTTATGTGTACGAGTAGTTAGCCCATCTCGATGTGATTAAGTAGGCAAAAGTAGATTAATAATTGCCTGTTTTAATGTGCACCATACGAAGGGTGGTACGTTGGAATAAATACTTAGGGTGAGAGGAAAGGAATCGTTTGTATAATCTCTTTTATGTCCCACTGGATGAAGCATCGAGGTGAGGCCAAAGTGAAGAGAGAGAAGGGCGAAGCTTGGATCGCCTCCTGAGAGGGGCACAGCTTATCAACGCTTCTCGAGGGACGGAGTCATGGATCGCCTCCGGTGGGGCAGTTTTTTTGCCCCGAGGGGGTGGAGTTTTGAAACCTCTCGCAATAGCTCGTGAGAGCCAAGAGACTTTGTGTTGTCTCTGAGAAAATGTGGTTGGGTACGAAGCAAGACGAGTAGAGGAGAGATTGCGCCAAAAAGAGAGAAGATCATGTGGAGGGAAATGGTTGCTCTGTCTGTGGTGTGTACCTGCCTTTGCCCTGTGCCTGTTTTGTCATCCCTGGTTCCTGCTCATGGGTCTTCATCATCCTGACCTGGTGTTTCGTTGCCTGCCTCGTCGCCCATTCATCTCTCCAGCCCTTGGACCTGCTCCCTCGTCGTCCACCAGCAGAGCTAAGGCCCACCTGGTTCTCGTTCCCTTTCCCCATCTGTGAACAAGTCTGGTGTGTGGCGCCATAGGATTTATCCCTCTCGTACATCACTATTTATTTATCGATTCCGTGCTCCCCCCTTTCTTACCCACATTAACCCGTTGTAGTCTCCACCGTCGTGATCACCATCCCGTTCATTGTTCGGGAATTAAATCCATTGGTTCTGAAAGAGTTAAGAGCCTCGTGTGTTTCTTGCGACTCCCACACACTCAAAGCCACCATTGTTTGAACGCAGTCCAAGGGAGTAAAAGCCAATTTGATCCATCCATCCAGCTTCGGTCTTAATCAGTGTGGACATGACAATATGTATGCAAGAGTTTGTTTTGCATTATATTTACCATCCTTTCCCTTCTTACATTACTACGTGAAAAGTAATGCCAAAAAAATAAGCACAGGTGAGTGGAGATTTTATGTCAATATACAGAAGTTCTGTGGATAGAAACTGCACTTGGAAATATATCACGACGGTTATGATTTCTGCCCTGTTTTTACCTGAATTAATATAAGTTGCTATTTTAGAATAAAGATGATGTTTAAAACGGCAATACAACTTTAATGTACAAGGATGTTCTTCTTTTAATGGCCACAATAATTTGCACATTATTGTGAGTTTGGATAGGGAGGTTTGAAAATGGTTGTTGGAATTAACATATGCAAATGAGAACATTATCGAATGTTTGGGCATGAATTTGCAATTTGGTCAGGGTGTCTTTGTGAAGACAGCTCACCTACACTTCACGAAGGACACCATGGAATCTTTAATGTCCACCAACTAATGCTGGTAGATGGGACGCCAGTTTAACGTCCATCCGAGGGACGGCACATGCTTTGATGAATCACTATGCCTGTGAAACACCAGGATCATAGTTCATAGCTGGGCAGAGATTCTAACCTGGACTAGGCGAGTGTGCATGCCTCTAGGCCTCAATGCCAGTCCCTGGAACATACAAGGATATATACCGGCAAGCTAAGAAAATGCAGAAAGAAGAAATTATGTCCAAGTAGTTCGTTTGCGTCAAGTTGATCCACATCAATAATAATAGATGCTTTATCCTCCATAATGGCAGTATCTATGATGCAATTGTACAAGGTAATATATTGTATGGTAGTGCAATAGGAATATGAAGGACACAGATATGTTCACACTACTTTTCACAAACAAATGTCACCCTGTATAAGCACACTCAACCCCCACCACCCTCATCTGCTCCCTCTCTCATATTCTATCAACCTACTGGATTCATAATCCTCCCAGCAAACTTATACACATATAAACTAGAAGGGCACTCGGTAGAGCGCATACCTCCATCAGGTAATGCCTGATCCACGAGAACATATCGGGCCCAATACATTTTTGAAATATCATGCTATGCAGTACTATATCGTTTTTGGCCCCATCTCTCAATGGTGAAGAATCATTAAAAAAAAAAAATTCAGATACAGATCCGGATTCGGATCTTCACCAAAATTTAGCGTTGTTGTCCTTGGCCAGGTTACCTACATACGCAAAAAAATTCAGAACGATTGCTTGAAAAATGTGGCCAAAAATCATGTGCCAAACAGGCAGACAAAGCCAAACATACTTTGTGAAAAAAATTTTTCACCAAGTAACAAACAGGGATGAAAATAACCTCCATCCACCTTTGGTGGAGTAGGTAATCATCATCTTGATAAAAATGTGTTTCAGACAAACTTGAAAAGGCAAGATTCAACCTGATCTTTAAAGGTTTGTATAAAGAGTTCAGTCTTAAATGTTATTTGATTTCAAACAAACCTTGCTTTTCCATGATGATCCCATACAAGCGAATTATATTTGGATGGTCAAACTGGCGCAGATGTCTCGCTTCTTTCATCGCCAATTTCTCATTGTGTTCCAAGTTTGAGCTGCGCAACATTTACACAAAACAACAAACACGAGAAGAGTAAATGCATACAAAAGAAAGGGAATTATATCAAACTTTCATGGATCGCATCTTCACCTCAAAAGTGGCACAAAACAGACATCAAATACTGGTAGTAAATGTCAATTGCAACAACATCCCAGATTGAAAAGATTAGGATGAAAACAGTCCAAATCCTTATAAGGTCCTATTAAAAGACAAGATTTACTTGAATTCAGGTGCAGTAAAGCGTTTGATCAGGACTGGAAAGGCACAGAATGTTCCCTTGTAAATTTTGAAATTCTTCTGTGGATTTGCCATGCGCTCCTCCTTCCTCCGTTCAATGAATGACAAATCAATTTTTTTCAGTTCGTTTATTGGGTGGTTTTCCCTTCCTGCATGCAGAACAAAGTCACCCAGACAGCCATAAACATAAGTGAATTCACCCAGAAAACACTTCATGACAATTGTAAGATTGTCATTATGCAAAGGGTGGGTGAGGGGAGTTTTGTTTGCTTTTCTAGAAACTCCATCAATTGCAAGGTGTGAAACAGTTCTGCACAAAATATAATTTGATAAGTGATATAAAGTAATGTCCAATAAAGTATTCAAGTTGATCCATGTAATTACCTCGTAAAACAGCTACAGTTTAAAACTAAGGAGTTCATCGAACACAATACCCCAAACAGTTTTCAAATATATCCTTAAATTTAAATAAAATAATGATTTTAAAGATCGTTTAAAAAAAATTTTAATCCGAAAGTTTAGCGCGAATGAATACATCACCCATATACATGGGCGTGCTGCGCAGCCCAGGCCACTGGGACCGCGTGCCATGGGGTCGAGCCAAGCACGTTAACAGCACCAACTGCATCTTGCCGGGGATGCCCCAAGTGGGCATGCGGGACCTACACAACACTCGTCCAGTCGCCAGAACATGGCAAGACAGGCGGCGAGGGATGGGGGTCGCGGGGGGGGGGAGTTCGGTGCGAGGCTCCAGACCGTGTCACGCTGAATGTGCGAATGAGACCGCTTCTGGCCCCAGGAGCCAGGCAGGGCGAGGCCGGGACCCAATAGAGGAGCACGATTCAAATGACGGTGTCGTTTCGGGTTGTCACTCCACCCTTCACCCGGGGCTTATAAAAGGCGGATCGCGAAGCCGCCCACTCTCTCTACTCTTCTCTCCCTACCTGCATCACCCACTTCTCGCCAGCCTGCCTCGCCCTCTCCTTTACCTCTCCGCCCCGCCCTCTCCTTCACCTCTTCACCCCGCCCTCTCCTTCACCTCTTCGCCCCGTACTCTCCTTCACCTCTCTGCTCTGCCCTTTCCTTCACCTCTCTGCTCCACCCTCTCCTTCATCTCTCTGCTCCGCCCTCTCCTTCACCTCTCTGCTCCGCCCTCTCCTTCACTGCACCTCGTCTGCTGTCACTGCATCTACACTCGGGGTTGGTGTGCGACACATTCTTCTGGACCAGTGCAGAGCACACGTTTCCACGAGCCCAGCAAAGTGATTAAGCAGGAGATAACGCGCCAAATCTTAAGGTGGGATTGCTCAAGCAGAGCGTCCCCCAAAGCGTACTGGGTTGCACGGTCGGCCGACCGTGACAGGTATTTCGAGGCCGTTAGTACTCATCTGCTCTCCTTCCTTCTGGCTATCTAATCATCATCTGGTTTGTGTGTGTGTGTATGTATGTAGTGGCACCTATCGTAGCATAAGCTAAGATTGTAGAAGATATAACAGGATAAGTTTGCTCTGTGTCTGCTCTTATAAATTGCTTGCCTTTTGTCACACCCCACAAATTCCTTGCTCACCCCGCTGTACAGACAAATAAACCCCATTCGCTGTGCCACATATCTTTCCTCACTTTAATGTAAATAAATGGTTTGTATAAAAATGTTCCCAGCTTGTTTTCTTATTTTCCTTCATTGATCCAGCATGGTCCGTATCCTAGCCTAGCCAGGACGTTATCCCCCAAAGATCTGTTTTCTCACCGGTACGTCATTGGTAGTTACGCTCGGCTGCATCTGATCCGGTGGGGTGATCCGGTTTGAACAAGGTGTACTGAGGGCGTGTCCCACGCTAATTAGAACACGTGACCATGAGGTAACCGGTATCCAGATGATGGAGGACCCTGAGTCACGTGGTTGAGTTATTGGCCTTCACGGTTGAATAGCGAGCCGCCGCATCACGGAGTTATCCGTGTGCAACGTCCTGCGATTCTGGAGAGTCTGGTGGGAACCAGAGGTAGCTTCCACCCCTGTGGTCTTCTTGACGCGACTCCAGGCCTACAATAGAAATACATTGTTATGAATTTGTGCCCGCCGACATGCGATCAGCCGCGTAACTCTAATAGCAGCCGCGTCGCCCACTGGACAGACAATTCAGTCGTGACCCTCCTGAAACTACCGCCAGGAGCCAGTCACGGGTGGGGGGTTTAACCTCACCACAACCCAGTCAGCATTCTCCCCACGCGAAATAGGGTGAATTGCCGAATGTCGATATACCTAAGTACCCGCGCGGGTACCGAAGAGTTGTACCACGCCGCAGGTCGGCTCTGGACACGAACCGCTTAAGCGGCTCATTCCGTGCTAAGGGGATAACCGAGCGGAGTTATCGCCGACCTCGACGGTTCAGATTACTTGCTGGGTGTCTAAACCCACTACCAATCCCTTCCGTGAGGCAAGATGGCACTTTCAAACGAAGGAAAGGACGCAACGAAATGGGTCACAATTTAACAAGCACTTTTATTTCACACACACACACACACACACACACACACACACACACACACACACACACACACACACACACACACACACAGCAAGCACGTATTCACAGCCATACAGTAAGAATGCACATATAACAGTCAAAGCAATGAAAGCAATGCAGAGCTACAACCGAATAAAGAAATGTACAAGCACTTATTTAGGTTGACTTATAAGACTGGCGCCACACACACATTTACACAAAAAGCAAATAAAAGCCACCCTCATAGGCAAGGGGGCAGACAGGTCCGTGGACCAAATGTATGTGAGACCTGGGTGAGCAGCCAGGTCCACGAGACCGAAGGAGTCTTACCCACGCCCTCATGGCGCGATGGCAGGCTAGCCGCAATGTGAGCGTAACGTACATGACTCCGTGCCCTTGCGTGGTCGGTGAGCAACTTTAGGCGTGCGTTGCGCAGGCACGTGTATGTCGGTCGGCACCACGGTTGGGGTGGGGAACGGACGGGGTTACCGGCGCTATCTCAGCGCGGAGGGGGGAATTGTTGATGCTCGGGGTGGAGAGAGGGGAATGGTGGATGCTCCGTCCCGCTAGCGGGGCCTTGGGACCGCACCGACTCCGGCGAACTCTCGCCCCTGAGCCCTCTTCCGCGTCCCTGCTTCAATCCGTGACTCGTCCCTCGACCTCAACTCCGAGCTCCGTCCCCTTCACCGTCTGATCCCCGCAAACACACGACTCACACTCCACGACTTCGACCACGACCCAACAACGACAACCTCGACAACGACCTCTGTCTTCACTCGACCAGCCAGCCGTGAGTCGCCTTGTGCTCACGTCTTTATAGACCGGGGGAGGAGCATGTATGTAAATTCGCGGATCAAAACGCGCTTGGAGGCGGGGCCACGCTACCCGATGTTCAGCCATTGGTCGGGCAAAAAGGGGTGTGAGCCTCTCTTGATCTGAATTTCCTCCTAAAAGGAATCCACATGCATCGCGCTTGGAGGCGGGGCCACACCGCCCGACGCTCGCCCATTGGACGGAGGAAAAGGGGGCGTGAACCTCCCCTGATCCGATTTCCTCTCCCGTAAAGGCATCCGTTTGTACTCGCGGCTCGACGCGTTCGGCAACAATCACCGAACGGGCCCTGGACAGCATGACGTTCGGTGTTGACAGGTGGTGTGGTTGATGGTTGTGGAAGGAGAAAGGCGAAGGTGGTGGGGGGTTTGCTGTGGTGGTTTGGTTGTTAGCGGGCATCGTTTGAGAATGGGGGTTAGGCGATGCTTGCGGGGTGGGGTTGTGGAGGTGAATGTAGTGGCGCTTTGGTGTAGTTGTTCGGGGGCGTTGGTGGTGGCGATTTGGTTGTTGGGGGGTGATTGGTCCAAAATAATGATCGATAAAGAAAAATGGCTAAATCAAAGCATCGCAGCCTGGATGAATCACACATATTCCCTCTAAACAAAGGGTGTGGACTAACTACATATGAACTTATCGATATATCTAACCTGAAGACCTTTCTGGTGTATTGCAAATTTCCAGCCGTAACACCACCCCCTCCCCTTTTTACAGACTCCTCCCGAGTCGTCGAGGTTTAGTGTGCCATCATGTGTAAGTTCTCCCCTCGTACGTTTTACCTTTGGATCCCTGAGTGTGACATTCACTGTATTCGTGTCCCCAAAATAAATAACCTACAGGCTGAGTAACTAACTAAACAAACCCACTCATATGGACGACTTAAATAAATTGCCGGCGCCAAGACTCACATGCCGGGGGCGCACTCATATAAAATACACAACTTAACAACTTAACCCTACAAATTTTACACTAAACCATGGCCCAGGATCGATGGACTCTGCAAAGAGAAAAAGTTAGCAGGGAGCCAGGCTGCTTACATACAGTCCAAGGCCTCCCCCTTGAAATGAACGCAGTGAACTGGCAAACGTTGCACGGGCTGCCAGTGCAGTCCCGTGTTGCAGGTGCCTACAGGGCAGTCCCTGCAAACTTGCGCGAGGATCATGGCGCACATAGCAATGACGGGTGTGGGGGGATGTGAGGGGGGGAATCCAAAAGAGAACGGGGCTGGTGGACATGGGCAGCAGGCATGGGCCAAGGCAAAGGCAGGCAGGCAAGGCACGGCATGACAAGGCCGCTGTAGCAAACACAGCCGGCAGATGAAATCGCCGGCACAGGCCTGGTAGCAAACACAGCCGACAGACGATCCGACCAGCACAGGCCTTGCAGCAACAGCCAGCCGATGAAGTTGGCCAGCCTCGTGCCTTGAAATGGAGGTTGGTGGAGGGAGTGCGGTGGTGCTGGCCACTCGGAAGGCGGGCTCGGACCTACCTACTCTCTCGCTCCCAACCTATCGCCTTTGTCCTGTCTTTGTCCATACCCACCCCCTTAATTTGTAAAACCTAATTTAGCCCCAACTTATTTTTTTGTTTTTATTTTTATTTTCACTATAAATCGTCCCCTAACCCCCTTTATCGTCTTTGTTCGGCTAACATATCCTGCCCTAGCCTATTCCCAACCCATATGTTCCCTTCCTGGAGGGGAATAAGGGAGAGTTAGCATCCTGTGTCGAAGCCCTATGAAGCCTCAGGATGGCCTCCTCAGATTTCAGCGATCTAACCCAAAGTAGGTCCAGCGGCCCACAACGAGAGCGAAGGGATGGATGGTGCGGAGGAGTACACTTCCTATCTACCCTATCCATTTAAGTTTTGAACGACCCTGGGGCTTTCAACAAGCGCCTCTCGCATAAACTATTGGTTCTATCAACCCAGATTCCCATCGCCTGTGTTGGTGTCCTCACAATTTCGGGCCATGCCCCCCCCAATTTTCCTTCGTGCCCTCACACGGTCTCATGGCTGGGACGCTTGGCTCCCTTGGCAGGAACTACCCTCTGCCGATTCCCCAATGATGGCACCCATGGGCACTACACTGCCTCTGAGCCTACCAGCTCCCTAAACACCGGGGAGTGCCCTCTCTGGCGACTCCCTTGAAATGCTCACGTGGCAGGCTGGCGCCCTGGGCCCCTTTTCGAGGGTCGCCCGTGCCCACGCACTGCCCACACGGCCTATGGCGCCCCGGGCCCCGCATCAGCGGGTCACCCGTGCTCACTACGCTATCCCGGCCCCCCATGGGCCCTTGGCCTACCGTGGCCGACTAGCCCGGAGCCAAGGGTACCCACTCAGTGATACTCACCGTTCGCAGCCACGTTCCCAGCCGGTCAACAGGGCTCCTGCACCCCTCCAAATGGGTATCGATCCTACATTCCCACCAACAGCAAAACGACCTCCATTTTGTCAATTTGACTTACCCCCTAACTCACATTACTCTGACCCTGGGGTCCCTTGGGCGGGAATCACTCCTCCCCCCAATCACTCATCGCACCATGCATTCCCCATTCACTCCATTCACTCAGACCCGCTGGCCTCACTCACTCAACATGTCTCCTTTCCGCTCTTCAACTCACCTATCGCTGATCTCTGCCATCCTGCTCACTACTTCCCCTAACAACCTCGTGCTCCCTCGTCATCCCTTACACTAAAGCACGTTCCTTTTAACACTACATAGCTAAGCTACGTCACCACTACACATCCACAGTCTGTCTCTGTCTCCGAGTAATCCCAAAAAACATTTTCCCATCCTCAATCTCACTGCATCCCTCTACCTAATCCATTCTACGGGCCCCATGAGGACTTACCCCTGCCCCATGAAGCCGGTCGAACTAAGCTAACCTTCCCCTTAACTAGTTGTCATCCTGTGCCCCATTAAGGGGGTCTTCCACCCCTTGCCCAGGGAATCCTGCTCACCTGAAAGCGAGGCTTGCTTTTGTCCTCATTATTTTTTCCACATGCGCAGCACCACCGCGGCAACTCGCAACCTGCGCTCTTTTACTCCCCGTGACGTCATGGCAGCTGTTCACGCACCTCATCCCACTTGGACGGTACCATCTGGCAGGGATACCCCTCCTGCTGGATTCCAACCCTACGTGCAGCCATGACGTCACCCTGCGCATTACAAAGCAAACCTCGCGTTTTGAGGGGTTCCCCACATGAACACATGTGCTCTGCCCATCCGTGACCTGCGCCGTGCCCTCTGCGAACAGAAGACACTGCGCAGGCCACATAGAGCTTCACACACACGCCTGCATGGAGAACCCATCCGGTCCAAATCCGTAATCCAGCCTACCCTTTGTCCGTCCACGGGATCGGCAACATCCACCGCTGGCGTTTCCGGACCGGGTTTCACTCCCGCAGCCGCGCATGCGGTGGTCTCGTGCGAAGCATGGCCCGGACCTCACGCTCGCTGCCGTGCAAACCCGGCGCGGTCCCCAATCCAGCTCCGGCCGCCACCCGGCCTTTGTCCACCGTCTGGTCCCGTCTCCGTCGCATCTCACGCTCAAGTTCCCTCGTGCCACGAGGCTCACACACCTCGAGATGGCATTCACACCGGGACATGCGGTTACATGTTCCCGCATGCCGGCCGCCATCTCCCTTGCATACCATTCTCTCACACTCACGAACCCTCTCACACACCGTGCTTCACTCACGCGCACCATACCACTCACACACGGTGTCTCACTCATACACGGGCTTCCACTCACACCCGGAGTGCTGGGAAGCACGCCCCGGGCACACTCGTGACCACACCACTCACACACGGGGGCGCACTCACACCTTTCACCACACACACCTGTACAATCACACTGGGGAATCGGGTCACCTATCGGGCTCCTGGGGCCTCTATACCCCCCAAGCTTCGTGTGCACCTGTCCGCAGCACTCGCCCCCTCAAACTCGCTTGACACGACCAAAGCCACCTGGTCATGATCAGCTTCAAGGGAGAATAGAGTCTCCCTCCGTTCCTGAAGGAGGATATCCAGCTGCTTGCACCGGGTCCCCACACGTTCTGCCATCGCGCCCCCATTGTCCTCCACTATCTCAATGTGTGTGCTCGTCCCCAACCCCGTCCTTATCGTGCAGTCTCTCCTCTATTTTTTTTTGTTTCTTTCTGGCTCCTTTTTCCTCCCATCTGAGTCGTTCTTCCTTTGAGCCCCATTAGCTGTTCGTTCTCCCTCCGGAGCTCCTCAATCTCCGCTGACTCCAATCTTGCTCTCAGTTTTAGTTGTTCAATTTCAAACTCACATTGTTCTTGTTTTCTATCCCACAGTTTCTCCTGCTCTTCATTCTCCAATCTCATCGTTTCTTTCAATTGGCTCATTTCCTTCCTGTGTTTCAGTCGCTGTTCTCTCACTACTCTTCCTTGTTTCCTCTCCTGTCCTTCCTTCTCCAGTTTCATGGTTTGCTTCATTTGGTTAATCTCCTTTTTGTGTTTCATTTGCTGCTCTCTCATTACTCTTCCTTGTTTCCTCTCCTGTCCTTCCTTCTCCAGTTTCGTGGTTTTTTTCATTTGGTTAATTTCCCTTTTGTGTTTCATTCGCTGTTCTTTGTCTATCTCCTCACACTCCAGCCTTGCCTTTTCTTCCAATTGGTCAACCTCGGCTTCATGTTCCTTTTGTTTTCTATCCCATTGTTCCTCTCGTTCTTCCCTCTCCAATCTCGTTGTGTCCTTCAATCACCTAATTTCTCCTTCCTGCTTCAGCTGTTCTTCCCTCATCATCCTCAACTCGTTTTGTAGTTCCCTTTCTTTGTCTTCTTTTTTCTGTAACTCAGAAGCTTTCTTTTCAAATTCCTTTCTCATCTCCACACACTCCAACCTGTTTTTTTCCTTTTGTCATTCAGTTTCAAGTTCATCCTCTTTTTGTTTTTTATTCCAGTCTTTCTTGTTCTTCATTCTGCAATCTCATTATTTCCTTCAATTGGCTGATTTCCTTCTCCTGTCTCATTTGTTCTTCTTTTTGTTTTTTATTCCACTGTCTTTCTTGCATCTCATTCTTTAGTCTGGCCTTCGCTTCCAGCTGTTCGATCTGTACAGTGTGGTGCCTTAACGTTTCATCCTCCGTTCTCGTTCTTTCCTCTTTTAACACTCTCAGTTATTTTTGTTGTTCCCTCTCTTTGTTTTGGTGTTCACGTAACTCAAAAGTTTTTTTCCCATTTTTCCTCTCTCTGCCTCTCTTCCTCCTCACTCATTTCATCCCTTTTCTTGCGCATCTCATCCATTTTCCTCCTCATCTAATCATACTCCAACCTTGCTTTTTCTTTCAATTGTTCCCTATCTTCCTGTTCTGTTTTTACCTCTTCTTCTAGTCTTCTTTTGTCCCGAACGCCTTGTTCTACCTCACGGTCTAGTTGCTTTACTTCCAAATTGTGTTCGCATTCTCTTTCTTCCAACTTATGGATACTCAATTCTATTTTCCGTATTTTTCCCTTTAGTTCTTCGAACTGTCTTGACTTTTCCAACCATTCTTCTTCCCTCTGCTCCAGATGTTCCTCTCCTCTTTTTATCGTCTCTTCTCGGATTTCTATTATCTTTTTGCTGCTTCTACCTCTTTCCTTAGTTTTTGTAATTCCCAATCGTGTTCGCATTTTTCCTTTTCTAGCTTTGTTTGCCTTTGTTCTTCCTCCCTCCTTTCTTCCTGTACATCGGCCCATCGTTGTTACTCAGTTCGCACGTAATCCTCATGAACCCTGTCTACGCATCGCCGTGCCTCATCCAACTCAAAGGAAAACGAGTGGAATTCCCCTATACAATTGTCACCATTCCTCCACCGTTGCAAGGACTTCGACACTTGTCTCCGCAGCCCATCAATGCATGCTCCAGCTCCTGCCACGCCTGCCATGACCCCGTGGTTTGAAACAGTTGTTGGGAGCGCTCGCCTCGTGTCGTGCTGTTCGTAGCGCCATTAATAGCGGCCCGCTCACGCCTCGTGCCGCGCTGAAGTGCGGCTGTGCCGCCATCTTGCGACTCCGTATGCCGGCAAAGTTCGTGCTCAGAATATGAGGGTGAGCTCCCCCATGGATTATAATTACAAGAACCGTGCCGGGCCATGGATTCTACATTACTACACATAATCATTTCTACCCCCGGCACCGGCTCGCCTTGAAACTCCATCTTATTTCTGGGAAGAGAATCAATTTAGATTTGCTCGTAATTTGTGGGGGAACGGGGGGGGGGGGGGTTTGCTTCGCACACCCCTGGTCCGATCCCCGTAACTTTAGTTGGAGACCGAGGTGGATTTGAATCCCACACTCCTGTACACCAGTGTTACGAATTGCTGATGGAGGCGGGATAGATTGGAGTCCCACTCCCAGACACCAGTACTACGAATTCTGGCCCGCCTGGCATGAGAGCGATTGCATAACTACAATCGCAACCGCGTCACCCACCGGACGGACAATTCAGTCGTGACTCTCCTGGAACTACCGCCAGGAGCCAGTCACGGGTGGGGGTTTAACCTCACCACAACTCAGTCCGCATTCGACCCACGCGAAATAGGTATATCGACATTCGGCGATTCACCCTAAGTACCCGCGCGGGTAGAGTACCGAGGAGTTGTACCACGCTGAAGGTCGGCTCAGGACACGACCGCTAAAGCAGCTCGTTCCGTGCTTACGGGATAACCGAGCAGAGTTATCGCCAACCTCGACGGTTCAGATTACTTGCTGGTTGTCTAAACCCACCACCAATCCCTTCCGTGATGCAAGATGGCACTTTCAAACGAAGGAAAGGACGCAACGAAATGGGTCACAATTTAACAAGCACTTTTATTTCACTCTCTCTCACTCTCACACACACACACACACACACACACACACACACACACACACACACACACACACACACACACACACACACACACACACACACACACACACACACACGGCAAGCACGTATTCACAGCCATACAGTAAGAATGCACATATAACAGTCAAAGCAATGAAAGCAACGCAGAGCTACAGCTACAACCGAATAAAGCAATGTACAAGCACTTATTCAGGTTTACTTAAAAGACTGGCGCCACACACACTTACACAAAAAGCAAATAAAAGCCACCCTCATGGGCAAGGGGGAAGACAGGTCTGGAGACCAAATGTACGTTGGACCTGGGTGAGCGGCCAGGTCCATGAGACCGAAAGCGTCTTACCCGCATCCTCGTAGCACGATGGCGGGCTAACCGCAATGTCAACGTAACGTGCCTGACTCCGTGCCCCTGGCGTGGTCAGTGAGCTCATTTAGGCGTGCGTTGCGCAGGCACGTGTTGGTCGGTCGACACCACGGTGGGGGTGGGGAACGGACGGGGTTACCGGCGCTATCTCAGCACGGATGGGGGGAATTGTTGATGCTTGGGGTGGAGAGAGGGGAATGGCGGACGCTCCGTCCCGCTTGCGGGGCCTTGGGACCGCACCGACTCCGGAGAACTCTCGCCCCTGAGCCCTCTTCCGCGTCCCTGCTTCACTCCACGACTCGTCCCTTGACGTCAACTCCAAGCTCTGTCCCCTTCGCCGTCCGATCCCCGCAAACACACGACTCAGACTCCACGACTTCGACCACGACCCAACAACGACAACCTCGACCACGACCCAACAACGACAACCTCGACGACGACCTCCGTCTTCACTCGACCAGCCAGCCGTGAGTCGCCTTGTGCTCGCGTCTTTATAGACCGGGGGAGGAGCGTGTATGTAAATTCGTGGATCAAAACGCGCTTGGAGGCGGGGCCACGCCACCCAATGTTCAGCCATTGGTCGGGCAAAAAGGGGCGTGAGCCTCTCTTAATCCAAATTTCCTCCGAAAAGGAATCCACATGCATCGTGCTTGGAGGCGGGGCCACACCGCCCGACGCTCGCCCATTGGACGGAGGAAAAGGGGGCGTGAACCTCCCCTGATCCGATTTCCTCTCCCGTAAAGGCATCCGTTTGTACTCGCGGCTCGTCGCGTTCGGCAACAATCACCGAACGGGCCCTGGACAGCACGACGTTCGGTGTTGACAGGTGGTGTGGTTGATGGTTGTGGAAGGAGAAAGGCGAAGGTGGTGGGGGGGTTTGCTGTGGTGGTTTGGTTGTTGGCGGGTGTCATTTGAGAATGGGGGTTAGGCGATGCTTGCGGGGTGGGGTTGTGGAGGTGAAGCTAGTGGCGGTTTGGTGTAGTTGTTCGGGGGCGCTGTTCGTGGTGGCGATTTGGTTGTTGGGGGGTGATTGGTCCAAAATAATGATAGATAAAGAAAAATGACTAACTCAAAGCGTCGCAGCCTGGATGAATTATACATATTCCCTCTAAACAACGGGTGTGGACTAACTACACATGAACTTATCGATATATCTAACCTGAGGACCTTTCTGGTGTATTGCAAATTTCCACAGCCATAACAATGTATATATATATATATATATATATATATATATATATATATATATATATATATATATATATATATATATATATATATATATATATATATATATATATATATATATATACATATATATATATATATACATATACATATACATATACATATTTACACACACATATATACATATATATATATATATATATATATATATATATATATATATATATATATATATATATATATATATATATATATATATATATATATACATATACATATATATATATATATATTTACACACACATATATACATATATATATATATATATATATATATATATATATATATATATATATATATATATATGAGCTAAGGAGGTGAATATGTATGATTACATCAATGTCGTCCATCAATTTTGTTTTAATGTGAAGGAGATTGAATGATGCATTTTTTTCATGATCAGTTTTGTCATTCATTCATGCAAGCAATATTTTGATTGAAAAAATGGGTTAAAATGGGTTAGGCCCAACACCAGACTTGGCAGAACGACGAGAGAAAAAGAAAGAGAGAAAAAGAAAGAGAGAAAAAGAAAGAGAGAAAAAGAAAGAGAGAAAAAGAAAGAGAGAAAAAGAAAGAGAGAAAAAGAAAGAGAGAAAAAGAGAGAGAAAGAGAGAGAGAAAGAGAGAGAGAAAGAGAGAGAGAAAAAGAAAGAGAGAAAGAAAGAGAGAAAAAGAAAGAGAGAAAAAGAAAGAGAGAAAAAGAAAGAGAGAAAAAGAAAGAGAGAAAGAAAGAGAGAAAAAGAAAGAGAGAAAAAGAAAGAGAGAAAAAGAAAGAGAGAAAGAAAGAGAGAAAGAAAGAGAGAAAAAGAAAGAGAGAAAAAGAAAGAGAGAAAAGAAAGAGAGAAAAGAAAGAGAGAAAGAAAGAGAGAAAAAGAAAGAGAGAAAGAAAGAGAGAAAAAGAAAGAGAGAAAAAGAAAGAGAGAAAAGAAAGAGAGAAAAAGAAAGAGAGAAAAAGAAAGAGAGAAAAAGAAAGAGAAAGAGAGAAAGAGAGAAAGAGAAAGAGAGAAAAAGAAAGAGAGAAAGAGAAAGAGAGAAAGAGAGAAAGAGAGAAGAAAGAGAGAGAAAGAGAGAGAAGAGAGAAAAAGAGAGAAAAAGAGAGAGAGAGAGAGAGAGAGAGAGAGAGAGAGAGAGAGAGAGAGAGAGAGAGAGAGAGAGAGAGAGAAAGAGAGAAAGAGAGAAAGAGAGAAAAAAGAGAGAGAAAGAGAGAAAGAGAGAAAAAGAAAGAGAAAGAAAAAGAGAAAGAAGAAAAAACAAAAAAAGAAAGAGAAAGAAAGAGAAAGAAGGAGAAAGAGAAAGAGAAAGAGAAAGAGAAAGAGAAAGAGAAAGAGAAAGAGAAAGAGAAAGAGAAAGAGAAAGAGAAAGAGAGAGAAAGAGAAAGAGAAAGAGAAAGAGAAAGAGAAAGAGAAAGAGAAAGAGAAAGAGAAAGAGAAAGAAAAAGAGAAAGAAAAAGAGAAAGAAAAGAGAAAGAAAGAGAAAGAAAAAGAGAAAGAAAAGAGAGAAAGAGAAAGAAAAAGAGAAAGAAAAGAGAAAGAAAAGAGAAGAAAGAGAAAGAAAAGAGAGAAAGAGAAAGAGAAAAGAAAAAGAGAAAGAAAAAGAGAAAGAAAAAGAGAGAAAGAAAAAGAGAAAGAAAAAGAGAAAGAAAAGAAAAGAAAAGAGAAAGAAAAGAGAAAGAAAAGAGAAAGAAAAAGAGAAAGAAAAAGAGAAAGAAAAAGAGAAAAAGAGAAAAGAGAAAAAGAGAAAAGAGAAAAAGAGAAAAAGAGAAAAAGAGAAAAAGAGAAAGAGAAAGAGAAAGTGACAGAGACAGAGACAGAGACAGAGACAGAGACAGAGACAGAGACAGAGACAGAGACAAGAAGTTATTTATGCAATGAGAAACCACTGATTAATCTCCAAGCAATATTCACAAAAGAAGCAGTAGCAGAAAAAAGTAATGGGTGAATTTATTGTGAGTGTTTAAAGGTTCGCAGAGAAATTAAAACTGCCAGAATCGTAAAAAGGAAAAAGTGAGATTAAAATGTTCTGCATGGACAGTTTTGAACAAAGTTGAGCTTTTATATCTTAGGACTACAGAGTTGCTTCAGTACTTGCCTGAGGCTACCATATAGTTATATTGTGAATCTAAACCTTGCTAAGAACTGGCATGGTTCTTTGTCTGTTTTCTGCTGCAAACAACTGTGGTCATTAAATGAAAACCGATGACATCTGCCATCGTGGACGAGAGATATTAACAATGAATGAATGTGGGAAATGATACAATATGAAATATTTACATTTTGTTGAGCTTTTAAACACAAGAGCACATGAAATGAACCTTACCAAACGCATCCATTTTCCAAAATATTTTGTGCAAATGTGTCTTCAGCTTCTCTTGCATGTCACCTTTGATATCTGATGAGATCACTAAAAAAAACAAAAAACAACAACGAAGTAAAAGACGGGATTAGCACGAGTAAATTAAAGCATATCAAACTTTCTTGGATCACATTTTCACTTTAACAGTAGCGGAAAGCAGACACCATCAAATACCGGTAGTATACATCAAGTACAACATCCCAGATTGAACAAGCAGATGAAAACTTTGGAATGTAAACGGTCCAAATCCTTCTAAGTTACTATTAAAAGACAAGATTTACTTGAATTCAGGTGCAGTAAAGAGCTTGATCAGGACCCCCACCCCTACCCCCATCCATCTGTCCCTCACAATAATTATAATTGTTTATTGAACATAACAATCATTTTTAAGGTACAGTATTACATTAACATTTAAAGGATGTTGTAAATTAAACTAACTACCAAAGGGCACATTCTTACAAACGGGATCATTTCCCAACATTTGTCACGTCTTTGGTGTGCATTATTGAGACTTGTATTACCGGTTTCCTCCAGGTGGCGCTATTGAATATACATTTACATGACGAAAATTGGGTTTCTCCCACCCACCGTGAAGTACGATTTAAAAAAAAAGTGACCAGTGCCAGTCAAATCCTGGGGTGGGTCGCCAGTCCCGGAGCAGGTGTGGGCGATGCAAATGAAAGACAGCACCAAATAATGGAAGTAGCCCAGCAGTGCAAGCTGCCGATCCATCGGAAGAGAACATAGCCCCTGACGTGGTGAAATATTCGGCCCATCCGGATCCCCCAGAGAAAGAAAGGCCACATTAAACCTTGGCGCCTCCATTTCTATCTTATTATTTCATCGTTTCATGTTCCTGCGCAAGTCTGCATGCGAAGTTAGATTAAGATAGGCAAAAAGTCCCTCTGTCTCAATCAAGCACGTTGTGCAGATCTGGTTTTTCTTTTTCCCTCAATTGATTGTAATGTTCCCAATCCCTCTTACAGAATGCTTTTGTGCTTTAAAACAATGCTTGTAAAAACAAAACCCGTTTTGTTTTTAAAGCATTATCTCTGGATTTTGAGCTGAGAAATTGCTCTCCAGCATAATCAAATTCTCTTTAAAACCAAACACTGAGCTCCAGTGTGCAGGCTAAATGAATCGCACCGTAGACTCGTTGCATGTACTCAGAACATCTCCGCTTGGGTGTCCTGGAAGTTAATCTCCAGCAGCTTTACTTCGCCCGTTTGAGAGACCAAGTTAACTATAGTCTTATAGGTTCGAAGGTTCAAGTTGAACTCTTTTTTTTTTTTCTCATGGCTATGCAAAAAGAGGGGTGTTGTTTAACATGGCTTCTCCATCTTGTACCCGACCCCATAATCTTTAGTGAGCATTTTGTGAGAAAGTCCACAAATGTACAGCTCCACAAGTTAAACTTTGCCAATTTAATAACTTTCCATCCTGCTTAGCAATGTGATCGGTCTGTAATAGCATAGCGATGTGTTCTTTCAGCTTCCCTCTGGTAGTCAAAGACAGGCTTTGGATTTGCCTCAGATTTGTTCAGGAATGTGTTGTTAGCAGAGAAAGTAAATTAAAATATTTTGATGATAGAGTAATGTGTTCAACAGAATATGACAGCTGATGACAAATCAGAAATCACTTTCCAGGAAAGCTGATGACACCCTTTACAAGAATATCAATATATTTATAGTATTTCCCATTCTCACGTTGGGTTAATTGCTCATTAAATATTACACCTTATTGGGTTTACTCAAGATCTCTGCTTTCCAGCAAATAAACAATCCATGAATTTAGAACTGGTGAATCAAAGAGAAACACCACCATTTCTGGAGTTGCTTGTTGGCCAAATGTCTTGCCATGCCCCCCCCCCATAAATGCCACAAAAAAAGTAATAAGTGAATGAACAATTATCACAAAATTTGCATAAAGTTTTAAAGTAATTTAACCACACAAAACTGCAAAAAATATATTGAATGAGAATGGCCATTTGTGACCATGACTCACATTTTTGCCAACAATAAATGCTAATAATAACTTCACACTAATTTCATCAGAGTAGGTCAACAATATCATAACTTTATAAATACAAGAACAACCTTCCATGATGCTGTCAATGACATCAGCAGTGAAATCTTCCTGTCGTTTCTTCATGCATCGTTTTTCAATACACTCCTCCTCCTCCTCCTCCTCTGACTTTTTGGGGCTGATGACAGCTTGCAGTGTTAAAGCCTGAACAATGGTTTCAAGCTCCCTGTAAAACTGCTCGAAACGGTCTTTTGCATTGATAGAATGGAACAAACTTTTCAGAGCAGGGGAATTTTCCAACTTATTAATATATTTTTCAATTTTAATTGCTAATTCGTTAAACTCAACAACTACATCACTTTGTTTGTTTGAATAATCTTTCTGTTTCTGAAGAAGACCATCAATACGTTTCACACTCTCCCATAGAGATTGACACTGCTTCTTGTTGTGCCTCACACACTTGAAGAGCTTGTACAAAGCAATGACTGCTGGGCAGAGTTTGCCGACCACCTCTGCAATACAAAAGAAAGCAGGATATATAAAGTTGATGGAAAAAAATAAATTAATTAAAAACTTTATAATTATATTACATAACAGAAAGCATAAATCAATATTCTGCACAAAAAATAAAAAAATTAAAAAGCAAAAATAATCAAACTTCAGTGACAAAAAAAGAAAAAAAAAACATTCGGACTAAAAATACAAAGAAAAAGAAAAATTATTGTGACCAAGTGCAACGGGCATGTGAAACATTTTGTGTAATAAATAAAATCAATTGTTGAACAATGTAAAATTGTATACAGAAGCAAATCAAGGGAAAGCAACATGGAAAGGTAAAGTAGCCAACACAAAACAGTCTCTTGAACTACTGCCATAACATAAATTGAAAAAAAAACAAACATTAAAAAGGCAAAATAGAAGCAATATAACGAGCAAAATTTTTTTTTTTGCTGTTTTTTTCTTTGCTTACTTATGATCATGGGAAAAAAGCAAAGGAATAAAGACAACCAAAATAATCCATAGCAATGTACGATAAAGCAACAACTAGAACGGCACTCGGTAGAGCCCATACCTCCGACAAGCTGAACAGTTTACGTTTTGCATCCCAATGATAGGCCGGATTTGCTTCCGGACCTTAACCAAGATGTAATCGGCTCATTCTTGTCACCGACCCAACTCATTCACCAAGTTTTGTCATAACTCGTCCACAACAATTTGAAATGTCATGCTGCATCTAGTTTTTTTGCTGCATTTCTCAATGGTGGAGAATCACAGAATTTTTTTTTGAGATTCTTGTATCCAAATCTTCACCAAAATTAAATCAATTTGTCCTCATCACACCCAACTTGTCCCCCAGGTTTCATCTGAATCCATCCTAACTTTTTGAGATATTTTGCTATATATCATTTTTGGACCCATCTCTCAAAAGTGAAGAATCATATATAAAATTCCAGTGTCAGGATCTTCACTGAAATCTAATCAATTTGTCCTTGTTACACACCCAACCTGTCCACCAAATTCTGTCTGAATCAATCCATAACTTTTTGAGATATCCTGCACAGAGAGACAGACAGACAGAAAGTCACAGACAGACAGACAGCGATGAAGACATGATCTCCATCCACCTTTGGTGGTGGAGATAATAACTGTTAGGAAAGAAAATTCGTCGTTTCTCTTTTGTCACAGTTAGATCAGTTGATGTAAGTGTAGATTTTTTAAGTCATCCAATTGGGTTTAGATTCCAGACACAATGAGATGAGATGCAAAACTGCCATCCTGGTACTTGTGAATCACAAAGTATGCCACTCTTCAGAGGAGGATGGTATTTTGACTGCTGGGCCTTGAGGAGGATGTCCCAAAATAATGAGGAAGATCTTGAGGCCAAAATAGACAGTGGGAATGCAATATAGATTATTTGCAGTAAGACATGCTTTAATGAGGAGAGTAACAGGAGGACAGGATTAGAAGGCTACAAGGTGTATCGGTGTGATGGGAAGGAGAGAATAGGTGGAGGAGTAGCAATGTGGGTAAAGGACAGCATTGTATGAAGAGAAAGGAGTGACATGAAGGAGGGAATTAATGTTGAGGATTCTGTATGGGTCAAGATTAGAGATTGTAAAAACAGGAAGATACTGGGAGGATGCTTTTATAGGGCTCCGGGTATGAAGGAAGAGGAGGAAGGAGGAGTACATGAATAATTCAAAAGGGCATGTGGTAAGGGAAGAGTATTGATTATGGGGGATTTTAACTTGCCAGGGATAGATTGTGCCCAGGAACAGAGAAAGGGCAGAGCGGATGAGGATTTCCAAGATTTAATCTGGAATTGCTTTTTAACTCAGTTTATAGATAAGCCAATTCAGGATAGTGCAGTGTTAGATCCCCATTTAAATAACGATCCCAATATGGTGGAGGTCGGAAGGCATTTAGGATCAAGTGAGTTGTGAAAGACATTCTGTTAAGGGTTAGAGTTCAGGATAGTAGGGTAAGGCTATTAGACTTCAGGAAGGCAAACCTTGAGGGTATGAGGAGAGAATTGGGTGATGTAGATTTGGAGACTCTAACAACAGGACAATCAGCATCAGAGAAATGAGAAACCTTGAAGGACCAAATGTGTAGAGTGCAGATTAAGTACATTCCAATGAGGTGGAAAACTAGAAACAGAAAGAGACCAGGGTGGTTGAGTGGTGAGATCAGGAACGCTATTAAGGAGAAGCAGAAGGTATTTATTCGGTTTAAAATAATAGGACTGGAGTTCAATTTATATCAGTATCAGAGAAAACAGAGGCAAGTGAAGAAAATAACTAAGCAAGCCAAAATAGAGTACGAAAAGGATCTCGCTCAGAATATTAAACATAATAGCAAGCTTTATTTAAGTATATCAGGGGTAAAGAACAGGCTAGGACAAGTGTGGGCCCATTGAGGAGGAGTACCAGGAGAGTGGTTGATGAGGAAAGTGAGATGGCAGGCTTATTAAACAGCTTCAACTTTTACACGAGAACATAGTGAAGAGGAGAATTGTCAATACTGAGAGTATCTATCAAGAAGGTGAGGAAGGGCTTTTACAGAAGATCCAGGCTGGGGTGGAGGAAGGAAAGGAACAGCTAGGAAATCGAAGATAATATGCACCAGGGAGTATCGAGGGAGGTAGCTGAGCAGGTAAGCGAGATATGAACAGATATTTTCAATAGTTCCCTGGAGTCAGGAGAGGTAACAGAGGATTGGAGATTAGCAAATGTAACACCATTATTTAAGAAAGGATCCAGAGAAGAATTGGGAATCTATAGACCTGTTTGTTTGACTTCCGTTGTGGAGAATGTGTTGGAGACATTAATTAAGGACCAGATGAAGAACCATTTAAATAAATACAAACTAATTAAAGGTAGTCAGCATGAGTTTAACAAATGTAGTTTCAGTTTAACAAATCTTTTAGAGTTCCATGAAGCAGTGTCTGATTGGGTGGATGAGGGAAAGGCAGTGGACATAGTATATCTAGACTTTAAGAAGATATTTGATAAAGTACCTCATCGGAGGTTGTTAGCCAAAGTGAGGGTTTGTGGAGTTGCTGGTGAGGTAGCTAATTGGATTGCAAACTGGCTTAGTGATAGGAAGCAAAGAGTGGCTGTGAGTGGGAGGATGTCTTTCTGAGAGGACATAAGTCGTGGGGTACCTCAGGATCAGTACTCGGACCATTACTACATCAACGATTTGGATAATGGAGTAAAGAGAAAGCTTTCTAAATTTGCAGATAACACAAAGCTTGGAGGGAAGGTGGATTGCAGAGTGGGTGGTGATCAGATACAGGAAAGTATTGATTCTTGCAAAGATTGGGCAAAAGATTGGCAGATGTAATTTCACCTGAAGAAGTGTAAGGTGTTGGGGATGGGAAAGAACAATGAAAATAGAGATTACAGGATGCGAGAGGCAATTTTGCAGCGTGTCACACAGGAGAAGGATCTGGGGGTGGTAATAGATACGGGAGGTAAGCAGGTAGCACAATACCAGGCAGCAATTGGTAAAGTAGGTAAAGCAAATCGGGTTTTAGGTTGTACTTGGAGGGGGATCAATTATAAATCAATAGAGGTGGTGCTAACATTGTACAGGAATTTAGTGAGGCTTCCTCTATAATATTGTGTGCAGTTTTCGTCACCACAGTTCTGGAAGGACATAGATGCCATAGAGAGGGTTCAGTGTAGGGCTACTAGATTGATTCCAGGCCTAGTTAGGCTCAGCTATGATGAGCAGCTGAAGGAGACAGGGCTTTATACACTAGAAAGAAGGTGGTTACGAGGAGATACGATAGAGATGTTGAAGATAATGAAGGGTAGATACAAAACAAATGCAGAAGAATTATTCAACAGAGTAGACAGTGACAGGACCAGGGCCATAGCCTGAGAGTAAAGATGGGGAGAGTTAAGACGGTAGCAAGGCAGGGGAATGATCTCCCTGGAAAGGTAGTGGCAGCAGAAACAGTAGATAAGTTGAAATTGGAATTGGATAGGTACCTGGAAGTATTGGAGATGGATGGGTATCGAGATGTTGGCAGGACATTTCAGTAGCTTGAGCACTGATGGGTGATTGTATCCATGTGTACGGAGTGTTTTTGGTGGGCGTCTCGTAAAGGGGTGTTGTGTGGTTGATGTGTGTTTTTTCTTACGTTTTTACCCAAGACCATCTATGCCTATGACCCTTCCCCTGGAAAGAAAGAAAAAAAAAGACATTTTGAATTTTTCTTGTTTTGATCTGGTGTTGATAAATTAGTGTGGTTTTGATGTGGCATAGGCACGATGGGCTAAATGTCCTCCACCTGTGTCAAACTTCCTTGTGATTCCTTTTGTGTTTACTTTGCACAGTACATTTGGTGCTCATATTGCACCTCCTCTTTCTTGCACAAATGCTGCTCTTGCACTTCCTCTCTTTGCCCTTTGCCCGAGGTCATCTTCCATCTGCTTGGAAATCAAGCAACATCACTGCATTGCAAAATGCAAAAATGGATCCTCTTAACTACAGACCAATGAGCTCACTTCCAATCATCGGCAAGGTCATAAAATTCATCATTGCAGTTGACATAAAATAATTCCTTTTCTCCAAATACCTAATCTCAGATCATAAATTGGAATTCACACCAGGTCACTCTACCTTGGACAGGCTGCTTCTACTCTCTCAACAATGGATTGAGGCCGTCAATGTCAGACATGAGATAAGGGCCATCTTGCTGAACATATCTCGTGCTTTGGATACAGTTTGGCATCCTGCCTTACTCTCCAAACTCTCTGCCTATGGCATGGTTTACTGACTTCCTCTACTCTCCCAGCCAACATGTGGCTCTCAACAGAATAATGTCTTCTCCTCTCCCTGTCAAGGCTAAAGGAGTACCCCAAAGCAGTGTCCTCAGTGCCAATCTGTTCCTAATCTTCATAAATGATCTATCTGACTGTCTGGAAAATCCTCTTTATCTCTTTGCTGATGAACCCATCCTCTGCCATGACATCTCTCCTCCTCCTCTTCTGACAGACAGGCAGCAACCTATTCTCTCTCTGCAGACAATAACAAAATCACAAGCTGGTCAAGCACTTGGAATACGGTACATCTTAACCCTGAGAAATCTCACACAATATCTATCTGTCTCTGTCTCTGTCTCTCTCTCCGAAAGGACTGTACTTCAAAACCTCCCATCGACTGTCTCAACAACCCTCTCGAAGAAGTCCAGTCACTCAAACTCTAGGGTCTCACTATCAGTCAGGATCTCTCTTGAGCAAACCACATTTCAAAGTTGGCCTCTAAACTCTAAATCCAGTCGCTGATTGGGCATCCTCTGTCATGCAAATTCCTTCCTTGGCACACCTGAGCTCCTATCCAAGTACATGGCTTTCATCCACAGCTTGATGGAATACTATACTACTCTCCTCTCTGGGCTGGCTCCCCTGCCTCACATTTTGCTCAGCTTGAAGCCATAGAAACAAAGACCTTCAAAGCCCATTGGAATCTTTTGCGATGAAGCTGAGTCTATGGACCAATCACTTCACCATCGCCAAGAAGTTGCTCGTCTCTCTGTGATCTTCGCAGTGTGCTCCCTTCATGCTTTGCCCAACCCTACCCCTCCCCCCACCCCCACAAATATCTGCAAGGTGCACGGAGTGCAACGGCAGCCCCCTTCTCATAAAACTCCCAAAATCCAGATTACTGCTCCCCTCTACTCATTTGTTTCTCTTTTCTTCTGCCTGTGGAGCCAACTTCAACATCCTCTTCAATCTCATTCTTCACCCCAAGTCTTCAATCAGCTGTTCACCACCATATCAGACCATCCCCCAACCAACACAAAGATCTTTTCTACACCCTATAATGACCCCCCAACCCACCCCATCATACCCCATCCCCAAATTTTGCTTCTGTCTCAATCTTGTCTACAAATTGCATTCTCCCCTACCCCTCATCATTACTCGCATCCGTATTATGTCCATCCCCATATTGTTATGGATTAGTAAACCCTATATGATTGGAAATGTCAAGTTTTGCGTTAAAGACATGATTCTGATAATTTGGGGAGAAAGGCAACTCGAGTTTCCGTGAATTAATTAAATGAGGTAATGCAGGACAAAGGATTTGTGCACAGACATCGACATATGTCATTGGCATTGTGACATCGAGAGGGATTGTCAACAGACCTTTGAAGATGACTGGTGTTGAGGCTGAATGTTTTGGTCAAAAGGGGCATTACAATGTGTGAATGAATTGGGTGAAAGTTTTGTTCTGGAAACCGAAGTTTTGAACCCATGGTTAAGCTGTGGTCAATCTTTGGATTCAGACAGAGTGTTGCCTTGCTTCGAGATTGACCTTGCAAGTTTGTCATAAAAAGGTGAAATGAGGAGCCATTGAGAGAAGGAGACGCAAATGCGACACGGAGGTGATCTTGGATGTAAACCAGAGATCCAGCGCACGGAGCCTTGTAATGGCAGAGTGCTGGGCACACAGCGGGAGACAGGCAGCGATGGTATCTTGAGCTTTGGCATTGAGCACACGGTGACCACTGACCTGGTTAATGGTTATTGATCTAGTGCATCAGGCTGGTGTACGGCCTCACTCCTGCTGGCAGATCGGTTGTGCTCATGAAGAGCCAACAAAGTAGGCAAAGGTCATTCCCTCCACCTCGTGCCTTCTTGTGGTTCGGCTGGATAAGTGGTGAGATACCAATCTGCATGCCAATTCCAGCGAGGCTCACTCTCCACACTCAAAGCTGATCACTAACATCCAAGGTTTGTCTCAGCACGATCATTCAGTTTCATACTCGCTTCGATCACGCAGTCGTTTTCACACGGCAAAAGGTTCACCGATATACATGTTCGATTCGACATGGCAAAAGGTTTAATTGCACGTTTGCACACTGCAAGATTTTAACTTTGATTCACGGCAGGAATCCTGTTAAAAGGGGGTGAATTAAAACGCGAGTGTAAAGTTGCCTTTGTAAAGAGTTATTGAAGTATTTGAAACTGCATTGAAAGATATGCCTGTAACTTTGATTAAGCATTGACCGTGAATTGTACTTTCATGTGTGGAAATTTACAGCGACTGATGAATTATTGATTGAATTGCGATTTATTTATTTATTTTGTAATGTTGAAGGCTTCAGTCACGGACTGAATAGTCCTCATCGAGGCAATGCCTTGAATAAAAGAACTGCATTAATAGAAAAGGAAAAAGAATAGCCGAAGAGTATTTGAGAAAGTAAAAAAAATCTGCTTTTTGAAAAGGGGAAGATCGTAAGTGTTTGAGAAGACGTGAGAAGATAAAGAGGTCCAGAGTTTGACAGTGGAGGGGAGGAAACAAACATCGTAACGGCCCACCCTTGAGTTGCCAATGGCCACACAATAATGAGGTGATGTAGTGGCTTGTCGAGTATTCCTTGGTGTCGCTAAAGGTGGAGGTACACAAGCAGAAAGTTCTTGTGAGCAGAAACCGAAGTAATGTGTGAAGAAAAGAGAAAGAGAACCTACGATGCGGCATAATTTGAGCGGGTCGAGTTTTGAGGTCATATTGGGAGAGTTGACAAGTCGAATAACTTTGTATTCAATCCTGTCCAGTAATTATGTGTAGCTCAAACCTCTCCAGATGTGAGAGCAGTGAAGACCGATTGATATTTGCGCATATTAAAGTTCCTTCTGTTGTATGTCACTGTTTATCATCCGGTTGGTTGTCGGGTCAGGTCAGGTATGGGAGCATGCGCCAGAGCAGCGCCTCACTGCGTCCACTTTCGCCGGTTCTCCAGGGGCCTCCATCTGGCCATCCCCCAGGCAGATGCCTGGCCCATCCCCATCTCCTTGAGATGCCGATCAACCTGAAGCAACCACGAGGAACGTGGTCGGCCCATTGGCCTCCTCCACTCATGAGACTCCCTCGTTGAGAGAATCTGGTGAGCAGGATCAGCGTCAGGAAAATGAACCACATGTCCACACAGCTGCAGCTGACGAACTATGCAGGTAACAAATCTCATTTGAGTCTCCCTCAGCAACCGCTCGTTGGACACATAGTCCGACCAGCGATAGCCAAGGATTCTCGGAAGAGACCTGGCACTAAAGGAATTAAGTCTCCGTCTCAGATCATTGGTCAGAGTCCAAGTCTCGCATCCATAGAGCAAGACTGGAAGTATCAAGGACCTGAAGACTGACTTTCATCCTCCCGCACAGATGCCGCCAGCGCCACACCCCATTATCCAGTGAATCCATGACTCCCAAGGCACGACCCAGACGTCTATTGCCCTCTGACTCACAGGCAGCAGAGACATGAATATCACTGCCAAGGTAAGTGAATCTCTCCACGACCTCAACATCCTCACCACAAACAGGCACAGAGAAGACAGCAGCATCCAAGATGTCATTGTAAGCCTGGATCTTAGTTTTGACCCAAGAAACCCGTAATCCCAGCGGCTCAGACTCCTCATTCAGCACCTCGAGGGCCCCCAAAAGGATATCTAAAGTCTCCGCAAAGATGACTGCATCATCTGCGAAATCAAGGTCAGAGATGTTGACATTCCCAAATGATGCACCGCAGCTTGATCTCTCCGACATCCTCCCGAAAATCCAGTCCATACAAGTGCTGAAAAGTGTGGAGGCCAGTACACACCCCTGACAAAGTCAAGTAACAACAAGAAATAAGTCAGAGATGGTACCACCACATCTCACAGCATTCTCAGTACCAGAGTAGAGTTCAGACATCAGATCGATCAGTTTTGGTGGCACCCCACGAAGACCAAGAATCCTCCAGAGGTCATCCCGATTCACTGAATCGAACGCTTTACAGAGATCAACATAGGCTGCAAGCAGCCCCTGCCGAAACTCTCGTCTGCGTTCGGTGAGGACCCGAAGAGCAAGGATACGGTCAATCGTTGACCTCTTTGGTGTAAAGCCTGACAGCTGTGGACAATGGTGCTCAAGCAGATGGTGGTGAACCCCATCAATAATTATCTGAGCAAAGACCTTGCCGGGCACTGAGAGCAGCATCACGCCTCGGTCGTTGTTGCAGTCTTGGCAATCACCCTTCCCTTTCCAGAGAGGAACAAGGCCCCTCTTCCAGTCAGTAGGGATGATGCCTGTGTTTCAAGCAGAGCACAGAACTGCATGCAACAACACGAGTGCAGCATTTCCACCAGCCTTGAGAAGTTCAGCATGGATGCCACAGATCCCTGGAGCTTTACCCCATTTAAACCGGTTCACCGCAGCCTGTGAATCCACAAGCGAAGATGGAACGCAGTTGATTGGAGGGTCAGGAACAGGGAGTGTAACACCCCTGACATCCAACTCGACAGCTGGTGGATCAGCCTGGTGCAACCGCTCAAAGTAACTAGCCGAGCAGACCTTCACTTCGGACTCCTGTCAAGAGCCTTCCACCCTCTGCTCTAACTGCAGTGATCCGAGTGATGGGCTTGGATGAACGCAATGCGCGAATTCCCCTGAAAGCAGGACGAGAATCCCTTGACCACAGGTGATGCTCTACCTCCTCACAGATACCTCGCACATAGGCTCCCTTGTCCACCCTTCGCGCACATACAGTTTTACGCCTCAGCTCCATGAACAGCTCAGCAATGCCATTCAGCCTGGCCCTGCGACTCTGGGCAATGGTATCCGTGTCCCTTGAGAGACAAACTTCTTCTTTGCCCTATGGTGAGTTCCAAGACATCCACCGGCAACATCAAGGACGGTGGTCTTGAAGGCACTTCAGGACCTCGCAAAGCACCCAGACTCCTCAAATCTCCACTCAGCCTGTTTGCAAACTCCTCAGCTACCCCCTCCTTCTTGAGCTGGCCAACATCCAACCTCGGCTGGGATGGTACCATTCTCGTAGATTTAAGCTGAAACTTCAGAGTTGCTACAACAAGCCTGTGGTCAGTATTTGGGAACTGAGCACTCTGGTCGACCCTGCAGTTCTGGATCATCCTCCAGTGACCATCAACAATCACATGGCCATTCTCCTTTGCCACACCACCAGCGTTGGAATACCAAGTCCATTGATGAGCCTGTGGACGCTGAAACCATGAAACCACCCCCAGTCCATGACTTTTTGCAAAGTCAAAGAACTTGGTGCTATTCAGGTTCACAGTTCTGGACCCGTGTGGACCACCACATTTCTCATAACCATCCCTTTCAGTTCCAGTCGATGCATTGAAATCACCCAAGACGAGAAGTGTATCTCGTCTGGGGCACTGATCAACCACAGACTCAAGCGTGGCGTAGAATGCATCCTTCACAGTGAGATCACTTGCCTCAGTCGGAGCATAAACAGAGACCAGGGAAATGACACCGAAGGAGTGACGAATTGTTAGTCTCATAATACGCTCGTTGACTGGTGTTACCTCAATTATCATTGGAGTCATCTTATTAGACACACCTACATCAACTCCTTGGGCATGGTAACCATCAGAGCAAGCAGATCAATGGTAGGTGTAACCACCCACCATGATCTCGCCGCAATCTGGTCTCCGAACCTCAGAGAGTGCTGCAATACCGATGTCCAAACACGAGCTCAGATGATAACAGAGAGAGGTGATCATCCTCTCTTCGTGATAGGACATTCAAGGCACCCACCCGAAGGGACCGCCTCAGGTTAACCAAAGGAGACCGCCATATGGTGGACGACACCTCAGCACCACTCCGACACACTCTCCTGCAATCTGACCCAGGAATGCTACCCCGTGGTTTCCCTCCTCTCAAAGATTGGGGCTCCCGAAGGCTTTGCCCAAATCCTGTCATCTGGTGAGCTACCCTGAGAAGAGAAGCTGCACAGGAGGGACTTGATTGAATTGAATACATACATATAAATATACATATTCTTACATACATGCATGTATACAAATACATATATATATATACATACATACATACATATATACATACACATATTCATGAATATACACACACATAAATACACATATTCATACATTACATGTACAAATATATACACATACACATACACATATACATACAAATATACATATACACATACATATTGTTACGAATTTGCGCCCACCGGCATGCGAACGACCGCTTTTCACGAATAGTAGCCGCTCGCCCACCGGACGGACAATTCAGTCATGACCTTCCGGAACAACGCCGGAACCCTGTCACGGGTGGGTCTTCAACCCCACCACGGCCTAGCCAATTTTCTACCTGCGCAAAATAGGGTCAATCGCCGAATATCGATATACCTAAGTACCTGCGCGAGTAGCCTACCAGGAGACCGTACCGCAGCGCAGGTCGGGTTGGACATGAACTGCTCAAGCGGTCCGTTCTGTTCGGTCCGATGCAATATGGCGTTCCAATTGGGGAATAAGATACGACGAACGGGTTACACTTAGATCAGCACATTTATTATACATGTATGCACGTATGTACAGCTATGCAATCAATGCAGGTATTCAACAGCACGTATACAGGCAAACAATCATGCACGGGACGGGGACAAAGACACGAGCAAGGTGAAAGCAATATGACCGTCTATCAGCAATTATCTAGTCACTTAAGTTTTTACTTACAGGACACGGCGCCACCAACATTCATTCAAAAGAAAGGAAAAGGCCACCCTCAAAGACCAGGGCGCCAGACAGGGTCCGTAGACCTTTATGGCGTGGAGCCTGGTTGACCGAACGGACCTCGTGAGACCGTTGCTGGTTACCTGCACCCTCGTGGCGCGATGGTGGGCGAGCTCTCTCCGGCGCTCTACTCCCGGGTGCACAAGCTGTGCGGCAGAGCTGCAAAGCGGTGCCTCCCGTCCGCGTCTCTACCCGGACCACCGCGCACAACACACATGACTTGGGGCGCCCAAGGAGAAGGCACCACCTCGACGACGATGAAACCACCAATGCACATGAAGAAGACCACCAGTGAACCACCACGAAGACGACCACCAACCCAAAGACGACAAAAAGCCCCCAACTGGTGTCCTGCGCGCCCTTATATCCCCCAGTTCCAATGCCTTGCTCATCCCTGTTTATTGCTCCACCCCTCCTTCCAGCTCCTGCGGGAAGCTTCCAGAAAAGGGGCGTGCCCTCTCGATCCCCTCCCTCCCCGCGGGGCGCGCGGGGGCCAAGATAATCATTCTTGGCACAGGTCCAAGGAGATTCATTCCCCCAAAATGAGGCCCCTCCTTCACATGACCTTTGACCCGCATTGCCCTTCCCCCACACCAAAGCGCGGGGAAAACAGGCGGGAAAATGCACGCACCATCGGAACTCCTCTGGTTTCCTTCGCTTCGTAGAGACGGTCTACATGAGCGGAGAGGGTTGTGATGTGGTTTGTGGAGAAGGGGATCGACAGTTGGCGTAGTGGGTAGGTGGTTAGGTGGTTGGCGTAATTGTTGTTGTGTGGGAACGATGTTGGTGGTGGAGGCTGCCGCGAAGTGGTGGTCGAGAGCAACGTTGGTGGTGGTGATTTGGTTGTGATTGGTGATGGAAGCGATCCTGGTTGTGGTGATGGTGGCGTGGTTGGCGTTGCGGTTATCTGGGAGCGATGTTGGTTATTGTAATGGTGGTTGAGATGTGGTTGGTCCAAAATAACGATAGGAAAAGAAAAACACTACCTCAAAGGATCACAGCCCTCTAAACAACGGTGGGGAAACCTATCTGAACACAGACTTACCGGCATAACTGATCTAAGGACCTTTATGGTGTTCTGCCGATTTGCACAGCCGTAACAATATAAATATACATGTACATATATACATACATATAAACAGAAATATATACATACATACATACATACAATAACATTAGGGTGGTCCAGAAAAAATAATGAACACATTTCCTCTCTCGACAAGGCTATTTTTATGCCTTCATATATAACTAAAGAGAACACAAAATTTTTCTTCAAGAAAACAATATTTAGGGGTCACCCCATTTTATTCCGAAATCAGGGGTCCCACATATGATATGATACAAATGTTTGTAACGTAACAATTTATGATTGTACTGCTGCCTTAGCTGGAGTCGGGATCATCTTATGGTGGTTTGATACCAGTCCAAGCAGGAATTGTCCTCATCCTTGGTTAATGTTTCATCATATTTTTGAATTAGGCTGATTCCCTGTTCCGCAGTGTCATTTACTACTTTGAGCTGAAAGGACCGAGCCCGTAGGTCATTGTACAATGGATCATCTGTCCACTGACCAGGAGGTTTCTTCAAGAATGTTTGAGAGGTTGCTATTCCACCTTCTATCAAAACATCAAAGAAGGAACTGGTCCTTTTTGTCACAAGGTCCTCCAACTTGAGGTGTTCCCCTTAATCCTTGATCTGCAGCCGCTGAGGACAGTTGGGTAACTGTGGATGCTGTAGGATCTGGACAATCTTTTCCTTTGTTAGGGTTAGTTTTCCTAACAGTGCGATTCAAGGAGTTCCCTGTGATCATGAGGCAAAACGTGTAACTATTTGGCAACCATATATATATATATCTTCTTCTTCTCCTTTCGGCTGCTCCCGTTAGGGGTCGCCACAGCGGATCATCCGATCCGCATAGTGATTTGGCACATGTTTTACGCCGGATGCCCTTCCTGACGCAACCCTGGTCGCCTCTTACGACACAGGGATATGGTACACCTATTTTAACCGGGGTATACACCGGCCCAGTATACTGGTACTCATTTCACCGACCTCGGAAGGATGACAGGCTGAGTCAACCCCCTGGTGTATTAATTCAGTGGCCCAACGGGGCTTGAACTCAGGACCTTTTGGATACCAAGCCGCTGCCCTAACCACTGCGCCAACACACCAGGCTAGACCATATATATATATATATATATATATATATATATATATATATATATGGACATGCTTGGGGTGACCTCGAAATATCCACAAATCGAGCTCAAATTCCACACATGTGTAAGTTAACCCTAGTGGACAAAAATAAGGTATGTGGAGAAATAATTTGACCAACATCATTTTTTACTGTAACAGTTTGGACCACCCTAACATACATATACATATATACATAAATACATAAATAGCGTTAGGTTAGGGTAGCGGCTTGGGATCTAAAAGGTCCTGAGTTCAAGCCCCGTTCGGCCACTGAATTAATACACACCAGGAGGTTGACTCAGCCTGTCATCCTTCCAAGGTTGGCGAAGTGAGTACCAGTATACCTGGCCGGTGTATACCCCGGTTAAAATAGGTGTACCATATCCCTGTGTCGTAAGAGGCGACCAGGGTTGCGTCAGGAAGGGCATCTGGTGTAAAACCTGTGCCAAATCATAACGAATAATCCGCTGTGGCGAAGAAGAACAAGAAGAACAAGAACAAATATATATATATATATATATATATATATATATATATATATATATATATATATATATATATATATATATATATATATATATATATATATAAAATATCCATATATTACGGTGCAGAATTCCAAATGGTGCAATTTGGGTATTTTGAATAAACTGTTTCAAATGCAGGAGTTGAACTGTGACTTGCATTGCGGGCCCGTTGAGGGCCTGCAGCGCCATGTAGCGGACTACGCTATTTACTACCAGGGTGGGTCAAACGGTCTCATCACGTCTGTCATCCAGGAAGTGAGTGACCAGTCATAAAGTTTCTCATCGAGCGATAAAACAAAATTTGCCGAGACCAACACTCTCTCACGAGCTTATCTTGTCAGGAATGAGGATGAAAGTTTGTCTTTACCATTTCTCTGAATGGAAAAGTTGTACGTATCAATCAGTTCAGAACTTTTGCAAAAAAAAAACAAAACTTAAAAAAACAAAACAATAAAAGTATTCTCTACCGCAACACAAACTTAAGTTGAAATCTTCTGTTATACTAAATACGCACCAGTTACAGGGACCAAATACTCCATTCTCAGATAAGTCGCGATCGAGAGGCAAGGTAAAGTGACCAACACTGAGAGGCGGATGAATACAAAGATCTCTCTATATTTGAAGTTATTCTTCACGTATAATTCATCACTCTCAATCGACAATGAATTTGCTAAATTTTCGCAAATATAACAGTTGATATGGAATTACTAGGAGAAACGACAAAAGAACGAAGCGATAATAAAACAAAATTTCCAGTGTGTACACCACCTACCAACGTGCCGGCGTCTACACCGCAAGATAAATCCCGAAACGTTTTAACAATTATAAATTGATCATTTTGTTGATTTCGTAGCATGGAGTGTTGAAACTTCGATTTTAATTGTGCTGTGTCAACCATTAATCGTTACTATTTTTTCTTTTTGGCCTTTTTCTAGTTTATTAAGCTGAAAAATATAAAGTTTGTTGCATATTCCATCGAATCAATTCGTCCTTGCCGCACACCCAACCTGTCCACCAAGTTTCATCCCAATCCGTCCACAACTTTTTGAAATATCTGGCTCGATATTAGTTTAGCCCGATCTTCCATGGTGAAGAATCACTGAAAAAAATATCTGATCCGGATCTGTATTCGGATCTTCACCATAATTGAATCAAGTCGACGTTTTTTGTTCCCCCCTTTTCCCCCTCCCCTCCCCCATTTCCCCTCCCTAACCCCCTTTCACCCTCCCCCTTTCCCCCTCCCCCTTTCTCCTCCCCTCCCCCTTTCCCCTCCCTTCCCCTCCCCCTTTCCCCTCCCCTCCCCTCCCCCTTTCCCCCTCCCCTTTCCCCTCCCCTCCCTTCCCTTTCCCCTCCCCCTTCCCCCTCCCCCTTTCCCCCTCCCCTCCCTTCCCTCCCTTCCCCTCTCCCCCTCCCGCTCCCCTCCCCTCCCCCTTTCCCCCTTCCCCTCCCCTTCCCCCTTCCCCCTTCCCCCTTCCCCCTTCCCCCCTTCCCCCTTCCCCCTCCGAATTTATCTATGCCGAAGTGACAGGTCATCTAATCAAAGGAGATCATACAAAAAGGGGAAACGTAGTGGAAAATATAATTGTACATTTTCAGCGAGCAAACCACCAACCGACTCACCACATGAGGCACCACAGCGAAATGCTGGTGGGTGGGCCCTGAACTCTGTTCAAGTCCATCAATATATTCAGTGATAGTGCGAATATTGTAGAGCACTCACCAAGTGGCTTCAACACTCAAGCAAGCAGACCAACGAACTGCTTGATAAGGAACGGCTGGCTTAGGCAACCAATTAGCAATCGCCAATCGGTTATTTCAACACCATGCACCCGCTGACACCCGGGATGTCAAGCGATGTCCAAATTGGACATGTGAACACATTTTTAGCAGTCGGAATTACTGCTGTAGTCCATAAGGAAGTTTAAATTTTGAAATTCGGCTGAGATTATGAGATTCCAGAGGTTATGGAATGTGCGGAAATTAAACAAAGCCACGGACGCTGGTGTCTCCGGGCGTTTGTAAGCATTGCAATACATCCAGCGATTTTTCTAGGTATGGTGATCAGACATTCGATGATATAAGTGAGAAAAGTGAAGAAAAAAAACATTAACTTCAGCTTTAAGAAACTGTTGCGGCCTCTTCCAAGTCAAGGAATTATTGAGCAGGCCCAAAAAAATGGTGGCTACAGACTCTCACAAACTGACAGAGGGCTGACCAAGATGGTGCGCTGTCATCTTGAACAGGCTTATTTTGGTTTTTCGTGATAATCACCCCCTAAATTACCTTCAAAAGTGGTGATTAAATTACCCAAACACACAGTTTTCATTCATGCACTCCCTTGGAGTTCCTTTAGTCTGCATGCAAAGTTTGGGGCTGCTAGGTTTCATGGCTTTGGAGTCATGGAGATAGACAGACAGACGGATGGATGGACACACATTGACCTTTATTATTATAAACTAATATATAAGCCCATCAATAATGACGGGTTGCAATTAATTTATTTGAAATATTGAAAGAGATGGGAAGATATAACGTTTCGTAGCAAGAAAAAGTATTGTTTTAAAACACTGCACGTATAAACTTTGTCAGTTCAGGTCAGATTAGATCTGTGACTCGCTTACAGGTACCATGTCAGTAAGCCTGGTACTGATAGAGGGGCATTGCATCAGTGACACAGTCACGCTTCCAAGAAATGACAGCTACACCGGCAGTCAAGCTACCATACGCAAGAATAAGAAGACGAAGAAAGTACCATGTAAACCTGTACTAACCTGTTCCGTGGTGCAGTTGTCGGCAACTAAACTGTCTCCCCCACCAAGTTTCTTGGTGAGGAGGGTGTATGATGAATCGAAAATTGAAACAGTTAATTGATTAATCAATAAATCAGAAATACCCTTCATAGCCAAATCACTTGGTCACTGTCGTGTCCAAATATCAGCTTCCTCACTCAACAGTTGCCTGAGATATTACCAGGATGAGAAATAAAATAAATAAGTAATTAATCAATTAATTAATTGATTAATCAAAAATATAAAACACCATTTTTGCCAAAGCACATCTCTGGTGCATGCTCCCATACCTGACCTGATCTGCCATCTTCATTTTTGTGGCGAAACTTGAACCCCAGATCCGTAATTATATATACATATATATATATATATATATATATATATATATATATATATATATATATATATATATATATATATATATATATATATATATATATGCTGACACATAGAAATGGAGTAGAGGATGCAGTTTAGCTTAACTTCTTGCAGTGGAGGCCGCATTCATCAGGACAACCAACACTATTCTTTGTAGAGAGAAATAATTTGTGTGAACTTAAAATCTATTTTGACTCTGATGGCTTGACTGTGTGACAACTGTACCACAGTCAACATTGAGTCATCATGAAAACCACTCCCCCCCTATCCCTCCACTCGCCTTCAGAGAATTAGCCTTATGTTTCAGCCAGTTTTTTGGTGATTCATCTCCACCAAATCATTATTCATGATGGTTCATTTCCTCCTTCTCATTATTCATGATTTTCCATGGTTCCACCAATCAGGTAATCCCATCTTTTCTTTCTTTCAACCAATCAACATTGATGACATTACATTGTAACTTTATAAGTGAGAGTTTGGTGCTTCTTCTCTTGACCTAAAAAATCATAGGTCGTTGAATTCAGTGGCCTTATATGCAAATACTCTTCAAATTCAAATTAATTTGGATGAAAATTGAGGATTTTAGGAAAATCGACAAGTTTGTTGACCTTTGGCCCATGTTGACCTTTTGACCTCAAAAATCAATCGTATTCTGTCAGACCACCAACTCCACCATTTTCAGTGGCCAGACTATGTTTAGCTTTTGGCATATGCTGACCTCAAAAATAATAGGTGGTGGAATTCAGTGACTTCATATGCAAATACTCTTCAAATTTCAAGTCAATTGGATTAAAATTGACAATTTCAGAAATTTGACCTATGTTGACCTTTTGGCATATGTTGGTTGAATTCAATGACCTGATGTATAAATCTTCTTCAAATTTCAAATCAAATGGATGAAAATTGAGGATTTTAGAATATTTGGCCCAAATTGGCCTTTTGGCCTATGTTGACCTTTTGGACTAAGTTTGCTTCAAAATTATTAAATATTTGAATTCTGCGACCTGAAATGCAAATGGTCTTCAAATTCCAAGTCAATCAGATGAAAATTGAGGAATTTAGAAAGTGATCTGAAGTTGTTGAACATTTGACCTACGTTGACGTTTTGGTATATGTTGACCTTTTGGCCTATGTTGACCTTTTGGCCTATGTTGACCTTTTGGCCTATGTTGACCTTTTGGCCTATGTTTGATTCAAAATTAATAAGTGGTTGAATTCTGCGACCTGAAATGCAAATGCTCTTCAAATTCCAAGTCAATCGGATGAAAATTGAGGATTTTAGAAAGTGATCCGAAGTTGTTGAACATTTGGCCTATGTTGACCTTTTGGCATGTCAGTTAAGGTCAGGTATGGGAGCATGTGCCAAAACAGCACGTTGCTGCATCCACTTTCCACCAGTACTCCAGGGGCCTCCATCTGGCCTTCCCCCAGGCAGATGCCAGGCCCATCCCCATCTCCTTGAGATGCTGGTCAACCTGCTGCAACCACGAGGCACGTGGTCGGCCCAATGGCCTCCTCCACTCACGAGACTCCCTCGCTGAGAGAATCTGGTGTGCAGGATAAGCGTCAGGAAAACGAGCCACATGTCCATACAGCCGCAACTGACGCTCACGGACCATGCAGGTAACAAATCTCATCTGAGTCTCTCTCAGCAACTGCTCGTTGGACACAAAATCTGACCAGCGATAGCCAAGGATTCTCCGAAGAGACCTGGTACCAAAGGAATTAAGTCTCCATCTCAGATCCTTGGTCAGAGTCCAAGTCTCGCATCCAGAGAGCAAGGCTGGAAGCATCAAGGACCTGAAGACTCGGACTTTCGTCCTCCCGCACAGGTACCGGCAGCGTCACACCCCATGATCCAGTGAATCCATGACTCCCCAGGCCCGACCCAGACGTCTATTGACCTCTGAGTCAGAGCCAGCAGAGACATGAATATCACTGCCAAGGCAAGTGAATCTCTCCACGACCTCAACATCCTCACCACAAACAGACACAGACAGGACAGCAGCATCAAAGATGTCATTGAAAGCCTGGATCTTAGTTTTGACGCAAGAAACCCGTAGTCCCAGCGGCTCCGACTCCTCATTCAGCACCTCGAGGGCCCCCAAAAGGATGTATAAAGTCTCCACAAAGATGACTGTATCATCTGCAAAATCAAGGTCAGAGATGTTGACATTCCCAAACGATACACCACAGCTTGATCTCTCCGACATCCTCCCTAAAATCCAGTCCATACAAGTGCTGAAAAGTGTGGGGGCCAGTACACACCCCTGAGGAACTCCAGTAACAACTGGAAATAAGTCAGAGATGGTACCACCACACTTCACACCACCCTCAGTACCAGAGTAGAGTGCAGACATCAGATCGATCAGTTTTGGTGGCACCCCGCAAAGACCAAGAATCCTCCCGAGGACATCCCAATTCACTGAATCAAACACTTTACAGAGATCAACAGAGGCTGCAAGCAGCCCCTGCCGAAACTCTCGTCTGCGTTCGGTGAGGACACGAAGAGCAAGGATACGGTGAATCGTTGACCTCTTTGGTGTAAAGCCTGACTGCTCTGGACGCTGGTGCTCAAGCAGATGGTGGCGAACCCTATCAAGAATAATCCGAGCAAAGACCTTGCCCGGCACTGAGAGCAGCGTCACCCCTCGGTAGTTGTTGCAGTCTTGGCAATCACCCTTCCCTTTCCAGAGAGGGACAACAAGGCCCCTCTTCCAATCAGTTGGGATGATGCCTGTGTTACAGGCAGAGCACAAAACTGCATGCAACGACACGAGTGCAGCATTTCCACCAGCCTTGAGAAGTTCAGCATGGATCCCACAGATCCCTGGAGCTTTACCCTGTTTCAACCGGTTCACTGCAGCCCGTGTTTCCACAAGCGAAGGTGGACCACAGTTGATTGGAGGGTCAGCAACAGGGATTGTAACACCATTGATGTCCAACTCGACAGCTGGTGGATGAGCCTGGTACAACCGCTCAAAGTAACCGGCCCAGCGGGCCTTCACTTCAGACTACTCTGTTAAGAACCTACCACTCTCTGCTCTAACGGCAGTGCTCGGAGGGATGGGCTTGGATGAACGCAATGCGCGAATTCCCCTGTAAGCGGGATGAGAATCACCTGTCCACAGGTGATGCTCTACCCCCTCACAGATTCCTCGCACATTGGCCTCCGTGTCCACCTCAGTGCACATACAGTTTTACGCCTCAGCTCCCTGAACAGCTCAGCTCTGCCATTCAGCCTGGCCCTGCGACTCTGGTCAATGGTATCCAGTGTCCCTTGAGAGACAAAATTCTTCTTTGCCCTGCGGTGAGTTCCAAGACATCCACCGGCAACATCAAGGACGGTGGTCTTGAAGGTAATCCATAACTCTTCAGGACTCCCCAAAGCACCCAGACACCCCAAATATCCACTCAGCCTGTTCGCAAACTCCTCAGCTACTCTCTCATCCTTGAGCTTACCAACATCCAGCCTAGGCTGGGATGGTACCATTCTCCAGGATTTAAGGTGCAGCTTTGGAGTTGCTACAACAAGCCGGTGGTCAGTATTGAGGAACTGAGCACTCCGGTAGACCCTGCAGTTCTGGATCATCCTCCAGCGACTGTCAACAAGAACATGGTCAATCTCCTTTGCCGCACCGCCAGCGTCGGAATACCAAGTCCAGCGATGAGCTTGTGGGCGCTGAAACCATGAACCGGCTACCCTTAGTCCATGACTTCTTGCAAAGTCAAGGAACTTAGTGCTATTCTGATTCATAGTTCCTGACCCATGGGGACCAACACATGTCTTATAACCATCTCTATCAGTTCCAGTCGATGCATTGAAATCCCCCAAGACGAGAAGTGTATCTCGTCTGGGGCACTGATCAACCACAGACTCGAGCGTGGCGTAGAATGTGTCCTTCACGGTGAGATCACTCGCCTCAGTCGGAGCATAAACAGAGACCAGGGAAATGACACCTAAGGAGTGGCGAATCCTTAATCTCATAATACGCTCGTTGACCGGTGTTACCTCAATTATCATTGGGGTCAGCTAATTGGACAGAGCAACAGCAACTCCTTGGGTATGGTAACCATCAGAGCGACCAGACCAATAGTAGGTGTATCCACCCACCATTATCTCGCCGCAATCTGGTCTCCGAACCTCAGAGAGAGCTGCAATCCCGATGTCCAAACGCTTGAGCTCAGATGATAACAGAGACAGGTGATCATCCTCTCTTAGGGATAGGACATTCCAGGCACCCACCCGAAGGGACCGCCTCAGGTTAACCCAAGGAGACTGCCGTCTGGTGGACGACACCTCAGCACCACTCCGACACACTCTCCCGCAATCTGACCCAGGGAGGTTACCCCGTGGTTTCCCTCATTTCATCAAAGATTGGGGGTCCCAAAGGCTTTGCCCCAATCCCACCATCCGGTGAGCTGCCCTGCGAAGGGGAGCTGCACAGGAGGAACTCCCACGGAGTGGGTTTTCAGATTTTTTTGCGTTTGTGTGTTTTGCGGAATGAAGGGTTTTACGGTGGCCCGAGTGCAAATCCTGCCACCAACCTCCTAATAAAAAAGTAACCCAACTGCAGGAGGACGTCCGCAGACACTGTTGGGCACTAGATATGGATGCCCGTTGGCTCACAAGGAGCTCCTCTGCCCTTTGACAGGTTTTGTTTTTAATCCTGCTGGGTGTCCATATCCAAACACCCTCCTCACCAGAAAACCTGGTGGGGGAGACGGTTTAGTCGCCGACAACCCGACCATGGAACAGGTTAATACAGGTTTACATGGTACCTGTAGCAGGTCACAGATCCGACCTGACCTGACCTGAATGTGCTGACATGTGCTGACATGGCATGTGGTGACCTCAAAATAATTGTTCCTTGAATTCAGTAAGATGATATGCAAATGGTCTTCAAATTTCATGTGCTGACGTGCTGACATTTGGCATGTGCTGACCTCAAAATAATTTTTCCTTGAATTCAGTAAGATGATATGCAAATGGTCTTCAAATTTCAAGTCAATCAGATGAAAATTGACAATTTTAGAAACAGGTTTAGAAATGTGACCCACATTGACATTTTATCCTTTGTTGACCTTTTAGCTTCTGGTGACCTCAAAGATAGTTGAAGGTAATTGAACTCAGCGACCTGATATGTCAATCCTTTTGAAATTGCAAGTCAATTGGATGAAAATTGAGGATTTTAGAAAATTTGGCCCAAATTTGCCTTTTGGCCTATTTTGAACTTTCGGCCTATGAATACCTCAAAATTTATAGGTGGTTGAAGTCAGCAACCTGATATGCAAATGCTGTTCAAATTTCAAGTTAATCTGATTAAAATTGAAGATTTTAGAAATTTGGCTGATGTTTACCTTTTGGCCGATGTTGACCTTTTGACATGTGCTGACCTCAAAATAATTGGTACTTGAATTCAGTAAGCTGATATGCAAACGGTCTTCAAATTTCAAGTCAATCAGATGAAAATTGATAATTTTAGAAACAAGTTTAGAAATGTGACCCACGTTGATGTTTTGTCCTATTTTGACCTTTTGGCCTGTATTTACCTCAAAATTAATAGGTGGTTGAATTCAGTGACTTGATATGCAAATGCTCTTCGAATTTCAAGTCTGATGAAAATTGGATGAAAGTCGAACAAGTCTAACAAATCGGATGAAAATTGGTGTTTTTTTTTTAGAAACTTTGGCCCAGTTTTGCCCAAATTGGACTTTTGGCCTATGTTGATCTCAAAATTAATAGGTGGTTGAATCAGCGACCTGCTATGCAAATGGTCTTCAAATTTCAAGTCAATCAGATGAAAAATGACAATTTTAGAAACAATTTAATAATTTGGCCTATGTTGGGTTGACCTTATGGCCTTTAAATTTCAGAACGATCGGTTGAGCGGTTTGGGCTGGAAGCGAGCAGAGAGACAAACAAACAAACAAACAAACGGAGGCGATCAACACACTTGTCAAAAAAAAAAAAAAATTGCCAAGTAACAAACAAAAAAATGTGAGTGATCAACATACTTGTCAAAAAAAAGGTTTTTTGCCAATAAAGAAACGGAGCAAAAACTGAGTGCTCCCTTCCTTCGACGCCGGACGATGACGCCATGCATCACCTGCACATGGAATTGGGAAGGAACGATGTACAAAAATCACCATTAAAATTTTGTCGTGTTGCCCCAACCCAAAAAACACAAGCAATCTCAAATGGGAACTGCACACGCTGGAGATGAAATGCACAAATGGCCATGCTTCAGGCAATTCAATTGCAAAACGCACCCAAGCAGAGAATTCATTTACCTTCCGCACAAAGTTTAAAGCATGTCCCTCATTCAGGACATTAACCCAATTCAATTATCCCAGGGTCATGGCCCAATCAGACGGTGCCGATCTTTAACCAATGATTGTGGTTGTCTGCTGAACAGCGGTGTTCCAATGGCTTCACTTTAACTTTCACAAATCCGGTGTGGCCGAACTAGAGGGGCCAAAGCTTCATCCTCTTCCCCAGGGCATGCCACATTGCAGTGAAATGCCCTCAAGCATTACTTTTTCTTTCTTTTTTTTCCTTCCCTTCCTCCTCCTCCACCACCCTCCCCACCACTTTCCACTTCACCCCCAACAAAGGAACAGTATAAAAGTACAAAATAGCCTCACGTGGCCATGATACCAATGCAGAATTTTACCCGTTGAATGTTTTCCTGACGAGATAAAATTAATATTCAATGTTTTTCCAAAGATTTGCATATTCAATGATAAACGAAGTTACACATGATATTGCAATGCAGTTCTGTAAATGTGGGTGCTTATGTGTTTACTAGGTTTGGCCCACCATTTGGACATATGGTGTTGTTAGTTACTCTACACAACAATCGGATACTGGTTGGCGTGGCATTCGGTTTCGGTTTTCGTTATCCACTACCCTTGGTGGACGGTGTGGTTGACTCCCAACCAAACAGGACATTCCAGCTTCATCTGAACACTAACACTTGGTTTGTGGAGATGCTCAATGTCACTTTCTTCATGAATATTTTCATGTTTGATGGACAATCAAGGAACCCTGTCAGCACTTCTATGAAAGTTTGCAGAGAATAATCGGTACGTATGTAGAGGAATTGCACATGTTGCATCTATCACTCTTGTGCCTATTTAAAATTATCATGAAAAGGTCAACATTCTTAACCAACAACAATGCTGATGATAATGTACTTGGATTATATAGAATAATGATACTCATGTCACATTTTTCTGTTTGAGAAAGAGCTAGAAAAGTGAATGAAAAAGTAGACGCAAATAATGGCTATTTGGTAGATGTTTTGCTCTCTCAAATTAGCAGTTAAGTGCAATACACACGAAAACAAGTCTTTATGCTATTTCTGAGGTTCATCCCAAAGATTGTTTCATTTGGGTGTAACTTTTATCATCAAGGTCTCAATGATCACAAAATACATGAATATTATTGTCTCAATATTTACTGATCCCTGTTAAACAGCAAGTTTATCAATCTTTGTTTTGTTCCAATAATTAAAATATGGGTATCTCACACCAAAAATGTGGCCACAGTAAAGAAAGCTTCAACAAAGACATCTGAACTCTTGTGAAATTAATTTTTTTTTAAATAGCCCCTTGGGGGACTGACACTTATTTCCCCAACAGGCAGGGTGAAAATGAGGGATTGGGGGAAGGGGCCATGACCCCCCCCCTTCCTGAAATGGTGCAGTCATGGGGTCCTTATGTTTCATGAAGTTAACTGAACTTAAGTGAACGACATAATCGTTATGTTTTATAAAGAGTTTGTCTGCATCTGGCCGTCAGTTTCTGAGAAGATTAAAAAATATATTACCTGAATTTGAAGCGAAATCCCCCTTTTCAACCTCTTCGAGGGGGCGGATCCGGATGGGGATCGCAACCCCATTAGTGGGGCAACTTAGCATAACAATTGTGCATTTTGTGAGGAAAGCACCAAATTTGGCACACGAGTAGCCTCACATATTATGAATAGATTTGGATATTGGGCCATCTCAAAATTTTTGATGGCAGTGGAAAATGACTGCCACAGCCATCAGCGGCTGATTTGAGATGGCCCAATATGCAAATCTGTTCATAATATGATAGGCTACTAGTGTGCCAAAATTGGTGCTTTCCTCACAAAATGCACAATTGTTATGCTATATTTAGCTAAATTGCCCCACTACATGAGACCTTACTGTTCTGATGTGTCATACCAAACTTGTCCATAATCGGTCATGTAGTTGGCGAGGAAAATATGTTTTAATAAAAATGAGGGATTATGGGAGGGAGGCCGTGACCCCTTTCCATGGGAGATAAGGCCATGGGGAGCACAACTTAAGGTTAGGGCATGGTTACAATGCCATATGGCCAGTTTGGTCTGGATCCGGTTGTTGGTTTCTGAGAAGAATATGTTTTTATTGAAATACCAATATTTGGTGAAAATCCCTTCTTTCACCCCTCCAAATAGGCGGATCCAGATGGTGAGCATAACCACATGATACCTTACTGTCGTGATGCATTGCACCAAATTTGTTCCATATTACTCAGGCAGTTGTGGAGAAGAAATTCTAGTGAAAATGAGGGATTTGGGGAGGGTCCTGTGGCCCTCTTTCTCGGTGAGATACGGCCATGCGGAGCACAACTTAAGGTTGGGGCATGATCCCGATGCCTCGTGGCAAGTTTGGGCTGGATCTGTTTGGCAGTTGCTGAGAGGAAGATTTTTGAATAAAATACCAATATTCGGGGCGAAACCACCCATTTCACCCTCTTTATAGGAGGTGCATCTGGATGGGGAGCAAAACCCCATGAGATCGTACCAAATTTGGTCCATATCGGTGTGGTCGTTTGTGAGTAGATATTTTAGTCAAATGTTAATGGACATACGTATGGACGGCCAGACACCAGGACCCACTCTATGAGCTTATTGTGGAGAAATAACCTAATGATGCGGGAAATAAATTTACAATACCACTGTTGAAGAATTCTCAATTCCTTCTGTACATTTGAGTCATTTATTAAAACAAAATATATGCAAACAAACATGAACATATCAATACGGATAATTCAGAGGTGCTTCGATAAGCCACATCGTCTTCCTCTGATTCTGCAGTACATGAGACTTTGAATTCTTATGTAGTATTCAGTGAGACTATATCTGTTCATCCTCCAGATATGCTGGTGCCACAGCTGACGTATTGAGGGGTCAAGGGAGAGATCACTCACAGCTTTGTAGCAGCAGCCATCTGGAGATCAGCTGAATTTTGAAGGAATAAGGAATATTTATGACCTGAAGATTGATAAGAGTTCCAGACATTACTTACACACACATTCCATTTAAGCCAGGCTCTTGTTTCCAGCCAGACTTTCAGGCACCAGTATATAATTATTTATATAAGAATCCCTTAATCTATACTAATATAAGGCTGTGTGTGTGTCTGTGTTCGGTTGGTATCTCCATATATGGGGTTTGAGAATGTGGAATGGAGTCCTCCCAGGGCAGGCTCAAAGTATCCACCTTAATTTCAGGAAGGGGTCACGATTCATGGACCAAGCTGTGAAGTTTTCTGTTCTCACAGTTTTGCGCCGAGGGCTCTCTTCAGGATCGTCACTGAGCCCTGGAGAGCTTCCAACTTTTGTTCATTTGTAGTGATATTCCCAGAGATTGTTTTTAATATCTCTGTGAGGTTATTCATCATCATTCCCATAGCTACAACCATCACTGTCACAACTTTGGCATTCTTCAGCTTCCAGGTTCTTTTCTCTTCATGCTTGAGATCTTGTTATGTGGTCATTTTCTTGATTTCTACATCACCAGTCCAAAATCACTGGACTCAACACCTCAATAAGCAATGGCTTCTTCTCTTTTTTTGTACCTAAGTATGATATCTGGTTGCAATACTTCGTTTTCGATGTTCACGCCAGATGGGATCAAAAGGTCTATGTGAGCGGAACTTCAGTGTTTTCAGTGATTGCTTTTGGTTCATTTTCCCACAAATTTACTGGAACTGGAACATCAAAGTTTTTACATATGTGCCAGCAGATTACTTTACAAACTCTGTTGTGTCGTCTTGTGTACAGCTGTTCTGACATGTCTTTTTTTTCATGCATGGTCATTAAGCGACACATCATTGCTAACCCCACCTCCATCCCACACTCTGTCCCCTCCTTGCTCCCCCCTCCTCATAAAATGCAGCACTCTCCTCCTATACCTCTGTCGCTCTCTCAGTGTGTGTGTGTGTGTGTGTGTGTGTGTGTGTGTGTGTGTGTGTGTGTGTGTGTGTGTGTGTGTGTCCATCTATCTCTCTCTCTCTCTCTCTCTCTCTCTCTCTCTCTCTCTCTCTCTCTCTCTCTCTCTCTCTCTCTCTCTCTCTCTCTCTCTCTCTCTCTCTCTCTCTCTCTCTCTCTCTCTCTCTCTCTCTCTCTCACACACGCACTCCTCCCTCCCGCAGTGAATGGCAACGTTTGGTGAGGTGTTGCTTTCCCCATCCTGTGTTGCTTTCCCCATCCTGTGTCTCTGTCTCTGTCTCTGTCTCTGTCTCTGTCTCTGTCTCTGTCTCTGTCTCTGTCTCTGTCTCTGTCTCTGTCTCTGTCTCTGTCTCTGTCTCTGTCTCTGTCTCTGTCTCTCTCTCTCTCTCTCTCTCTTTCTCTCTTTCTTTCTCTCTTTCTTTCTCTCTCTTTCTTCACCCTCCCCCCCCCCCAATCCCCACTTTATTGACCCATCAGCGAAGCGATGGGTTGTATTTGCTATTAAGCTAAATATAATAATAGGTGATTCTATTATTCTGAATAAAGCTGAAAGATTATTTTTGGAAGGCCATCCTGTTTTGGGGAGCAAGGGGCATATTTACTAAGCAGATTGTTCATCTTCCAAAGCAGACAAGAGATACAAGGTCATTTAAAATGCAAATATATTATTAAAATAGATACATGTTCAATCACATAGATGTAATAATCATGTTGTATTTGAGTGCATTTCCCATTAAAGGGTTATAACAATACATTGTGCAATCTTCTGAAACATATACTTTTTTTCAATTAATCAATCAAGGTTATCAACCTTGTTATCAACAAGTCAACCACCCCCTGGTGTATTAATTCAGCGGCCGATGGGGCTTGAACTCAGGACCCTAGGATCCCAAGTCGCCACCCTAACCACTACTCAGGACCCGAGGATCCCAAGTCGCCACCCTAACCACTATTCAGGACCCGAGGATCCCAAGTCGCCACCCTAACCACTACTCAGGACCCGAGGATCCCAAGTCGCCACCCTAACCACTACTCAGGACCCGAGGATCCCAAGTCGCCACCCTAACCACTACTCAGGAACCTAAGATCCCAAGTCGCCACCCTAACCACTACTCAGGACCCTAAGATCCCAAGCCACCACCCTAACCACTACTCAGGACCCGAGGATCCCAAGTCGCCATCCTAACCACTACTCAGGACCCAAGGATCCCAAGTCACCATCCTAACCACTACTCAGGACCCTAAGATCCCAAGCCACCACCCTAACCACTACTCAGGACCCGAGGATCCCAAGTCGCCACCCTAACCACTACTCAGGAACCTAAGATCCCAAGTCGCCACCCTAACCACTACTCAGGACCCTAAGATCCCAAGCCACCACCCTAACCACTGAGCTAACACCAGGCTACGCACTCAGCCTGTCATCCTTCCGAGGTCGGCAAATGAGTACCAGTTCCAGTGTGTGTACTGGTAGAGGGGCACTGCATCAGCGACACAGTCGCGCTTCAAGAAATGATAGCTACCCCGGCAGCTAAGCTGCTATACGACCACCACCACCACAACGAAATTGTGAATTAAAAATAAGCTGTTTTCATTGCCTTTCTTATACATTGATTTTATTGCGTTGTTTCCATAATTGTAAGTATAGTCTGAGTTGGTTTAAAAGATAAACCAGTATGTCTATTTGGATCAACTATATCGAAGGATTTCATAAAAATGTGGAAAAAAATATAACTGTATGAGAAATACTGATATCAATTAATTACAATATTAAAATAAAATCATTCATAATAAAATCAAAATTCATTGCAAACTCTTTAAAGGCGGTCACGTGGTCAATGGTTTTCCCCTAATTAGTTTTCAATATCAATTAAATAACTATTTTTTGTAAATAAACCTACGTAAATAAATGTTTTGAGGGGGGTAATCTGAAATCGTAGGGGTTCGGATGAAATCGATTTCAAGCTCCCCCCGGGGGTAACTTGAAATCTTTACACCGGCACTCTCGGCTAAACGTCGTTCGTGACCGTCGAAGACGAGCCGTTTGTTGACACTTTGTCCATTTATCCCATCTTACAGACGTAAAACGTTTGACTTCTTCGTTCGCTACATTATCCTGGTGAATAATACACGGGGGAGCGTCCTCACTGGCCATATTCATCAAAAATTACCGATCAGCTGCCAGTGATTTCCTCCCTGCAGGAAAGCTGCCATCTTGGACAACTTAGCTGGTCACATGACAATCTGACGTAATTTGCATACGATGTCAGCCGATCTATTGGCTGTCGAGGCGTCACGTGGCCCACACGTGATCCAAGTAGAAAAAATTCAAATGAAAGAGCGCGTGGAATGCATCGATTTTCAAAATGAAAATACACAATAACTGCAGCTATTTGAGTGGAGAACTTTTGGATACGTATGTATTTGGATATAAACTATCATATTATCAAGGTTTTGTCTACCCCCCACTCCTCCCCGATGAGTGGAACGAAATTGCACGATACAGCTCACGGCTGATGGCCTACGTGCCTCATGGCCCGGTCAAGGGGACTAAGAAATTGTCTCGTCATGTGGGCCATCGTTGTGAACAGACCGGGTCCAAGAGAGGAACAGTTGGGATATTTGCTCGTGAAATGAAGCTGCATGGTGGTCTCTGAGCCTTGGTGTTGAATACCCCTCACAAATTGCCTGACGTATGAACGGTCTCGCTGTGAGAGAATGACTTGGTGCCATGTTTGGGTGTGTCTACAAAGCACCTCGATTCAAAGCTCCCTCAAGACCATCTCTGGCACACAGCTAAGTGCCTGGACAAAGGTGGGATTTTTCTTTGTTTTATTTTCCCCTTGTCTGTACTTAAGTCCGTGTGTGGAGGCGCCTCAACTGCAGCTTTAATTTACCTCAGGTATTGTTATATTCTGATTATTCTCCTTTGCAAATATTTTCCTAGTTTCATTTAATATGTTCATTTTAATTGGTTGTGTCGGTGTATTTGTCGTGGGGTTCGAGTATACCCCCGTCCTGTACTTCGCCATGCCTCCGTCACGCCGCCATTGCCCCAAGCCCTTCCCACGCACGTGATATTCTCCGAGGATCAACATATCCACCTCCTAATAAGGAAAAGACCGCTCGACCATCCAGGCTGATCGTGTTAACTGCCCGTCACCACAATTTGGTCGGGGGGGGGGGGAGGATTAACCTGGACCACCAGCACCGCAACAGTTTTGGTTCACAAAGAAATATTTTCATGAAAAATAAGTGACCATTATATTCGTTATTGTTGTGTGTCTGTCTGTCTGTCTGTCTGTCTGTCTGTCTGTCTCTCTGTCCCGAGCATAGCTCCGTGGGTTTTGATCCGATCCTGATAAAATTTTGGTGGGAGGTTTATATCATGATCCAGTAGTGTTTTCCTGAAAATGGGCATGGTGCACCCATTATGGCTGGAGCCACGCCCAAAAAAACATGTTTGTAGGGGGTAGCCAATTTCAATTTGCATCTTCTCCTAGGGGTTTTGTCGAATCTGACAGCGGTTTCAGTATTTGGTTAGCCCAATGGCACCTGCATAGCCCCACGCAGCTCGATTTTTCATTTTCGTCCCAAGGTCAAGGTCACAAGGTCACGAACTTAGAAAATTGCGATTTTGACATAAAAATCCATCTTCTCCGAGGGGGTTTGTCGAATCTGGCAGGGGTTTTCGGTATTTGGTTAGCCCAATGGCACCTGCATAGCCCCACAGAGCTCAATTTTTCATTTTCGTCCCAAGGTCAAGGTCACAAGGTCACGAACTTAGAAAATTGCGAATTTTGACATAAAATCATACGACCGCCCAAACTTTGAGAGCGAGGATGACAATATTGTTTATGCATAATGTTGAGGTCATTCCCCACCTAAAGTCTTGAAACCATTTTGCTCTATCTCGAACACCTTGCCCGTGGCGCCCCCTTCAAGTTTGTTTTTTACGCTGATTTCATCAAAGTATGAATAATCCGAGGAGTGCGAAATGATATATAGCCTATATGACGTTATATTGTTCCTGGAATGTTCCAGAGTAAGTTTTGCACCAAAGGTCATAATCCTTGACCTTTAAAGTTCACAAAGGTCTAATTTTCAAAGTTGTGGGAATCGAACCGGGTTTTCGACCTTCTTCGACGAACTAACTCCAATAAGCTATAGCACGTATCCTGTTTCCTTATTTTAATGTCCACAACATTGGTGTGTGACCTTTAAAGGTTATGCAAAGGTCAAATTTTGAAAGTTGTTGAACCAAACCGGGTTTTCGACATTTTGCAGCTAATAGCCTGTCACTCGAACCACATCATGTTGATCATTTCTATAACTTGGTCAAAAATTATCACATTGTCTCATCCTTGACTTCTGAAACAATCTACATTGTCAAATACCACTGGTGAACCATCGTCGTCTTCAGACTTGTTTTAGTTTTATTTTATTTGAGCACTCCAAAAATGTTAAGTTTCTGATGGTCCTGTGACTATGTCATTGAAAATACCAACACTATAGTGATTCTGCTACTCATTGACTTATCAGCAACCTTTTTATACAAGTTTTCATATTTGCTGTATATACTGCAACTTAAAGTCTTGTTTATATTATATTTTATTTCCAATTACATCTTGTATAAATCTTTCATTTGTTGACCATTAAGAACAGTTTTTAATCTTCGATCTCCATCCTCATTGCAGACAAATCAGTTGGAACAAATGATGGATGGTTGTGAGTGATATACAGTATTTGATAATCACAAAATAACTCAAAATCTGAGCATTCTTATTTGAATGCAGCACAAGGCTGCGGGGTAGCATCATTGGCTGTGGCTGTGCCGCTGATGCAACGCCCTCTGCAGGTTATGGCAGGGATTTGTAATTTGGCCATGGTGCCGGCGAAAGCCATATATATATATATATATATATATATATATATATATATATATATATATATATATATATATATATATATATATATATATATATATATATATATATATATATATATATATATATATATATATATATTGTTGCGAATTCACGCCCGCCGGCGTGCAAACGACTGCGTGTAGCCAAAAGCGGCCTCCTCGCCCACCGGAACGGACAATTCAGTCATGACCCTCCGGGAACTACCGCCCGGAGCCAGTCACGGGTGGGGGTTTAACCTCACCACAACTCAGTCTGCATTCTACCCGTGTGAAATAGGGTCTGATCGCCGAATGGTCGATTTACCTAAGTACTCGCGTGAGTAGTGTACCGTGGAGTTGTACCACGGCACAGGTCGACTCCGGACACGAACCGCTTAAGCGGCTCGTTCCGTGCTGCAGAGATAACCGAGCAGAGTTATCGTCGACGTCGACGGTTCAGATTATTTACCGGGCATTTTAAACCCACTATCAATCCCTTACGTGATGCAAGATGGAGATTCAATAAAAGGAAGGAGATGAAGCAAAGCAGGAAACAGTTCAACAAGCAATGCACATTTATTACGGAAACACGGAAGGCACGTATATTACAATCAAGACAAAATGCAACAAAAGAAAATGCAATACGACCGAATAAAAGGGGCATTTATTTACAACACTTATACAGTTCTACTTGTCGGGACTCGGCGCCACTTCACTCATTCCAAAAAGCAAAGGAAAGAAAGCCACCCTCACAGGCAAGGAGGCAGACAGGTCCGTGGACCAAAAGTGCGTGGAACCTGGAGGAGCGGCGATGTCCACGAGACCGAGAAGGTCTCACCCGCGTCCTCGTGACTCGTGCTCCCTCGTCATCCCTTACACTACAGCATGTTCTTTTAACACTACATAAATAAGCTACGTCCCCACTACACACTCACAGTCTGTCAGTCCTCAAAATCCCAAAACTCTAAAATCATTTTCCCATCCTAAATCTCACTGCATCCCTCTACCTAATCCATTCCAGGGGCTCCATGGGGACTTATCCTGCCCCATGAAGCCGGTCAAACTAACACTAACCCTTCCCCATAACTAGTGTATCCTGTGCCCAGGACAGGGGGGGGGTCTTCCACCCCTTGCCCGGGAATCCTGTTCACCCGAAGCGAGGCTTGCCTTTTTTTTTTGTTAATATGCGCGCGCAGCACCAGCGCGGCAACTCGCAACCTGTGCACCAGTGCGGCAATTCACAGCCGCAACTTTGGCATGACGTCATGGCAGCTGTTCGCGTCCCTCGTCCCTCTTGGACCATACCATCCGGCAGGGATCTCCCCTAATGCCGGATTCCAACCCGATGTGCAGCCATGACATCACCCTGCGCATTCAAAAAAAAACAAGCCTCACGTTTCGAGGGGTTCCCCACACGAACACATGTGCTCTGCCCATCGGAGCTTCACACACACACCCGCGTGGAGAACCCATCCGGTCCAAATGCATTGTCCTGCCTAACTTTTGTCCATCCGCAGGATCGGCAACATCCACCGCTGGAGTTTCTGGACCGGGTTTCACGCCCGCAAGCGCACACGTGGCGGCCTCGTGCATACCACAGCACGGACTTCGCGCTCGCCGCCGTATAAACCCGGCGTGGTCCCCAAAACAGCTACGGCCGCTACCCAGCCCCTGTCCCTCATCTGTCGCCGTCATCGTCTCCATTCAACACACGCACTCCCACGTGTCACGACGCTCACACACCACGACATGACATTCACCCCGGGAGACGCGGCTGCATGTTCGCACATGCCCACCATCATCTCCCTTACATACAACGACCTTACACACACCGTCTCTCTCACACGGACCCTCTCACTCACACCATGCATGCAGGAAAGCACGCATCTCCGCACACTCGTAAACACACACCTGCACAACCACACTGGGGACTCATGTCCCCATAAGGATTCCCGGGACCTCTTTTCCCCCCAAGCTGCACGTGCACCTGTCCACAGTACTCGCCCCCTCGACTCCGCCCGGCACGACCGAACCCACCTGGTCGTGACTCGCTTCAATGAAGAATAGCGTCTCCCTCCGTTCCCGAAGGAGGCCATGCAGCTGCTCGCACCGGTCTCCACACGTTCTGCCAGCTCGCCCCCATTATCCTCCACTAACTCCGTGTGTGTGTGTGCTTGTCCCCAACCCCGTCCTTATCGTGCAGTCTCTCCTCCATTTCTTCTATCTCCCGAGTCTCTATACATTTTATTTCTGTTGCCTCTTCGTGTCTATTAGTTTCTTCCTGGATCCTTGACTCTGTTTCCTCCTTCGTTTTATTTAATTCATTCTCGACTCGGTCTATCTCCCGTGTCTCTGGCAATACTTCTACTTCCTTCTTTGTCTCTGTTGCTTCCCTCTTCTCCATTTTTATTTGTGTCTCCTTTATTAGGGTTGGTCCTAACTGTTCCTTCATCCGTCGAGTGGCGTCGATCAAGTCCTGCACCACCGACATTGCTCCTTGTGGTGCTGTCACACATCCCACCTTATTGCGTTGTTCTACTTCCTGGCTCCTTCTGGGTCGTTCCTCCTCTCGGAACTTCCTGAGTTCTTCGTTCTCCCTCCAGAGTTTTTCAATCTCCGTGGACTCCAATCTTGCTCTCAGTTTTAGTTGTTCAATTTCAAACTCACATTGTTCTTGTTTTCTACCCCACAGTTTCTCCTGCTCCTCATTTTACAATCTCATCGTTTCTTTCAATTGGCTCATTTCCTTCCTGTGTTTCATTCGCTGTTCTCTCTCTACTCTTCCTTGTTTCCTCTCCTGTCCTCCCTTCTCCAGTTTCGTTGTTTGCTTCATTTGGTGAATCTCCTTCCTGTGTTTCATTTGCTGTTCTCTCTCTACTCTTCCTTGTTTCCTCTCCTGTCCTTCCTTCTCCAGTTTCATGGTTTGCTTCATTTGGTGAATCTCCTTCCTGTGTTTCATTTGCTGCTGTCTCATTACTCTTCCTTGTTTCCTCTCATGTCCTTCCTTCTCCAGTTTCGTGGTTTTCTTCATTTGGTTAATTTCTCTTTTGTGTTTCATTCGCTGTTCTTTGTCTATCTCCTCACACTCCAGCTTCGCCTTTAATTTCAATTGGTCAACCTCGGCTTCTTGTTCCTTTTGTTTTCTATCCCATTGTTCCTCTTGTTCTTCCCTCTCCAATCTCATTGTGTCCCTCAATCTCCTGATTTCTCCTTCCTGCTTCATTCGTTCTTCCTTCATTACTCTTTCTTGCATCTCATTCTGCAATCTCATAATTTCTTTTAACTGACTGATTTCTTTCTCCTGTCTCATACCTTGTTCTTTGTATTTCCTATTCCACTGTCTTCCTTGTTCCTCATTCTGCAATCTCGTTATTTCCTTCACTTGACTGATTTCTTTCTCCTGTCTCATTCGTTCTTCCATCATTACTCTTTCTTGCATCTCATTCTTTAATCTGGCCTTCGCTTCCAGCTGTTCAATCTGTACAGTGTGGTTCCTTAACGTTTCATTCTCCGTTCTCGTTCTTTCCTCTCTCAACATCCTTAGTTCGTTTTGTAATCCTCTCTCTTTGGTTTCGTGTTCCAGTATCTCAAAATGTTTTTTTCCATTTTTCCTTTCTCTGTTCATCCCTTTCCTTGCACATCTCATCCCTTTTCCTGCTCATCTCATCCCTTGCCCTGCTCACCTCCTTCTCCTACTCTAGGCTTGCTCTTTCTTTCAATTGTTCCTGATATTCCTGTCCTCTTGTTATCTCCTCTTCCAAGCTTTTCCTTTCCCGAATACCTTCTTCTACCTCTCCCTTTAGTTGCTTTAACTCTTCTTTCCATTCTTCTTCCATGTGCTTTCTATACCTGGAGTTACTAATTCGCTCCTCTTCCATTCTCTCTCATCTCGCTCGTCCCTTATTCCCACTTATGGATCCTCAATTCTATTTCCCCCACCTTTCCCTCTAGTTTCTTGGCCTGTCTTGACTTCTCCAATAGTTCTTTCTTTAATTGTTTTACTTCCAGCTCGTGTTTCCGTTTTTCTTTTTCGAGCTCGGTCCTCCATTCTTCCTTCAATTCTTTCCAAAGCCCGCCAATGTCTGCATGCCTCGACTGCCATGCCCACGTGGTTTGAAACGACTGTTGGGAGCGCTCGCCTCGTGTCACGCCATTCAACGCACCATAAATAGCCGCTGCTCCGTGCTGCACTGAGGTGTGATCACGCCGCCAGTATGCGACTCAGGTTGCTGGCAAACTTCGTGCTCGGAATATTGGGTTGAGCTTCCCCACGGATTGTAATTACAAGTAGTACCATCCCGGGCCATGGATCCTACATTACTACACATATACATTTCTACCCCCGGCACCCGCTCGCCTTGAAATGCCATCTTATTTCACGTAAGAGATTAATTTGGCCTGCTCATAATTTGGGGGGAACGGGGGGGGGGGTGGTCGCCTCGCACACCCCTGGTCCGATCCCCGTGAAGTTAGCCGGAGACCGAGGTGGATTTGAATCTCACTCCCGATCACCCATGTTGCGAGGAGGGGGATGAGTTCGTATCCCACTCCTGACACCAATGTTGCGAATTCGTGCCCGCCGGCGTGTAGCCAAAAGCGGCCACCTCGCCCACCGGAATGGACAATTCAGTCGTGACCCACCGGGAACTACCGCCCGGAGCCAGTCACGGGTGGGGGTTTAACCTCACCACAACTCAGTCCGCATTCTACCCGCGCGAAATAGGGTCCGATTGCCGAATCGTCGATTTACCCAAGTACTCGCGCGAGTAGCGTACCGAGGAGTTGTACCACACCACAAATCGACTCCGGACACGAACCGCTTAAGCGGCTCATTCCGTGCTGCAGAGATAACCAAGCGGAGTTATTGTCGACCTCGACGGTTCAGATTATTTACCGGGCATTTTAAACTCACTATCAATCCCCTACGTGATGGAAGATGGAGATCTGTGGAGATGGAGATCAATCTCCCCATTGTGGAGATTCAATAAAAGGAAGGAGACGAAGCAAAGCGGGAAACAGTTCAACAAGCAATGCACATTTATTACGGAAACACGGAAGGCACGTATATTACAGTCAAGACAAAATGCAACAAAAGCAAATGCAATACGACCGAATAAAATGGGAAATTATTTCTGTCTCACTATCTCAGCGCGGATGGGGGGGGGGAATTGCTGATGCTCAGGGTCGGGAGAGGGGAATGGCTGGCTGGCTTGGGTCCCGTGACGAGACGAGCGACCCCCACACCGCAACCTCGATGCCGACCGCCGTATTCACTCGACTCGAACTTGAACTCTTCAGTTGCACCGACCAGCCGCCTGCAACTGAACCACCGCCTGCAATTCAACCGCCGCCTGCAACTCAACCGCCGCCTGCAACTGAACCGCGCGAGTCGCCTTGTGCTCGCCTCTTTATAGGCCGCAGGAGGAGCCTATATGCAAATATCAGGATCAAAATGCGATTGGAGGCGGGGCCACGCCACCCTCTGTTCAGCCATTGGTACGGCAAAAAGGGGGCGTGAAGTCTTTTTGATCCGAATTCCTCTCGTAAAGAATCCACGTTCAGCGCGCTTGGAGGCGGGGCCATACCGCTCGACGCTCGCCCAATGGACGGAGGAAAAGGGGGCGTGAAGCCTTCCTGATCCGGATTTCTCCCCCGGAAAAGGCCGCCGTTCGTGATCGCGGCTCGATGCATTCGGCACCAATCGCCGAACGGGCCCGAGACAGCACGACGTTTGGTGTTGACTGGTGGTGTGGTCGATGGTTGTAGAAGGAGATAGGCGAAGGTGGTGGGGGGTTTGCTGTGGTGGTTTGCTGGTTGGCGGGCGTCGTTTGGGAATGGCGGTGAAGTGATGTTTGCGGGATGGAGTTGTGAAGGTAAAGGTCGTGGCTGTTTGCGTCGTTGGCGGCTTAATGGTCGAAAATAACAATAGAGAAAGAAAAATGGCTAACTCAAAGCGTCGCAGCCCGGATGAATCACACATATTCCCTCTATACAACGGGTTTGGGCTAACTACACACGAACTTACTGATATATCTCAACTGAGGACTCTTTGTGGTGTAATGCGAATTTCCACAACAATATATATATATATATATATATATATATATATATATATATATATATATATATATATATATATATATATATATATAGATATATGCACTGCTGATCAAAAGTTTTAGAACACCCCCATTTTTCAATTTTTACTGAAAATCAAGCAGTTCAAGTCCAGTCAATAACCTGAAATGGAACAAAGCAAAACGGTAAACTGACAGAGGGTAAAAAAAGCAAGCTTAGGTTACCAAAAACTGAAAAATAATGTAAATTTCAGAGTTGCTAAAAAAGGCCCTTTTTGGGGAACAAGTAATGGGTTAGCGACTGCAGCTGTTCTGCAGCAATGGAAGTAAATGAAGCCTTGAAAGTTGATGCAAACAATTCCTATAGGTGTCCCAACTTTTGTTGATTAGTTACAAACACTCTGTCTGTATAAAAACAGTGCTGGAACAGACTGTGTTGCTACACCCTCTGAACCATTATTTGCACAACATTGCACTGCAGGAAGTAGTATATTGCAATCATAATGGCAAGAAAAAGACAATTAACAAAGAAAGACAGACAGACCATTATAACCCTTAAAAGTGTAGGTCTTTCCTTTGGAGAAATTGCAAGAAGCCAAGGTGTCAGTGAGTACAGTTTCCTACACCATCTAAAGGCACGTGGAAACTGGAGGGAACTCTGACAGGAAGAGGTCTGGCAGACCCAAAGCCACAACACAATCAGAAGACAAGTTTCTGAGAGTCAACAGCTTACGTGATAGACGCCTTAACACTGGTCGAAGTGAGGACATCTCAGTTTCAACTGTGAAGAGAAGACTTCGAGCTGCAGGTATGATAGGTCGAGTGGCAATAAGAAAGCCATTTCTGAGATGGCAAAATAAGAAAAAGAGGCTTGCCTGGGCCATGAAGCACCACCAGTGGACTACTGAAAACTGGAAGAAGGTCTTATGGACCGATGAATCAAAATTTGAAATCTTCGGTTAATCACGCAGGTTTTTGTATGCCGTCGAGTAAGTGAAAGTAAGGTTCCTCAGTGTGTGACACCAACTGTCAAACATGGAGGATGAAGCGTGATGATCTGGGGCTCTTTTACTGGATCCAGAGTCGGCGACTTGCACAGAGTGGCTGGCACTCTGAACCAAAAGGGCCACCACAGCATTTTGCAGCACCATGCAATACCCTCTGGTATTCACTTAGTTGGTCAGGGTTCACCCTACAACAATATAACGACCCAAAACATACCTCCCATGTCAGAACTACCTTAGAAGAAAAGAACAAGACGGTAGGCTTCAAATCATGGAATGGCCAGCACAGTCTCCAGACTTAAACCCCATAGAGCTGGTTTGGGATGAACTGGACAGAAGGGTGAAAGCAAAACAACCAATAAGTGCAACACATTTGTGGGAACTTCTGCAACAGTGTTGGGAAGAACTTTCCGAACAGTATTTGATTTCCATTGTGGAATGAATGCCACGAGTATGTTTGGCTGTTATATCTGCAAAAGGTGGCTATTTTGATGAGTCAAAAATTTAGATTAAATTTTGTTCAACAAAACAAATCCATGATTTCTTTTTTATCTGCCATTGTTTATTTGTTCTATGCTTTGATTTCAGAGTACATTGAAACATTAAACTGCTTAAATATCAGTAAAAACTGGAAAAATTGGGGTGTTCCAAAACTTTTGACCAGAAGTGTATGTGTATATTGTTGCGAATTCACGCCCGCCAGCATGCGGACGGCCACGTAACTCGGATCGCGGCACGTCGCTCACCGGACAGACAATTCAGTCATGACCCTCCGGAAACTATCGCCCGGAGCCAGCCACGGGTGGGCCTTTCGACCTCACCACAATCGTGCCAATCAGCCACCCACGTAGGAATGGGTTGTTCGCCAAACTCGACCTACTTAAGTACCCACGCGGATGGTAAACCGGGCGATCGTACCTCGCCGCAGGTCGACACCGAACACGAGCCGCTTGGGCGGCCCGTTCTGTACTATTGGGATAACCGAGCGGTGTTATCGTCGACCTCGACGGTTCATATTATTTACCGGGCGTTTTGCACCCACTATGAACCCTTTACGTGAAGCAGGATGGAGATTCCATTCGAGAAAAGACGAAGCGAAACGGGAAAACAGTTCACACAATGCACATTTATTTCCCGGCACACGGAAAGCATGTATATACAGCCATACAGTCAAAATGCACCTAAAGCAACCAAAACAATAAAAGCAACAACGACGCAGAGTTAATACCGACTACGCGCACACACGGCAACACTTATACAGCTTTACTTCACAGACAGCGCCAACAAACATTTACACAAAAGCAAAGGAAAGAAGCCACCCTCATATACAAGGAGGCAGACAGGCCTGCAGGCCAAATGTGTGCGGGAACTAGAGGAGTGGCCAGGTCTGCGAGACCGGGGGGGGGGGGTCCTACCCGAGTCCTCGTGACGCGATGGCGGGCGAGCCGCAAATGTGGCCGCGTGGCTGTGCCCCGACTCCATGCTCCTTGGCGGGTTTCGTTGGCATGACGTTTAGGGTGGGGTGGGAACGGGGCCCCCTTTTGCACTATCTCACCGCGGGGAAAGGGGGAATTGTTGATGCCCTGGGGGAGGAGAAAGGCTGGCTGGCTTGGGTCCCGCGACGAGACGAGCGATCCCCCACACCGTAACCTCGTCGCCGACCACCGTCCCTCTCGCCTCGAACCCGAGATCCCTTGCCTGCAGTTCCACTGCGCGTACTCACCTCGACTTCACCAACGCAACGCAACGCGTCCCCAACAGCCACTTCTCGACGACCCTCTTCAGGCAACTCCAGAACTCAACTCTTCCTGCAACTCTTCTCAGTTCCGCACTCTACTCACCCGACCGACTCGACTCGCCACTATCTTCAGTTCCGCACTCTCCTCACCCGACCAACTCGACTCGCCACTCTCTTCAGTTCTGCACTCTCCTCACTCGACCGACTCGACTGACAATTCGCCTTGTGCTCGCCTTTTTATAGGCGGGCAGGAGAAGCCAGTATGCAAATATTCAGATCAGAATGACCTCGGGGGCGGAGCTACGCTCCCCCATTGGTCGGAGGAAACGGGGGCGTGAACCTCCCCTGATCCTAGAATTTGCATATATCGACTTCACACACACACGCGCCTGGAGGCGGCCACCCCGCGCTTGCTAATTGGACGGAGGAAAAGTGGGCGTGTAGCATTTTTCATCTGAATTTTCCCTCGGAAAGGCCGCTATTTGCGCTCGCGGCTTGGTGCGCTCGGCACCAAATGTCGAACGGGCCCGAGACAGCCCGACATTCAGTGTTCACAGGTGGTGCGGGAATGGCCGTAGAAGGAGAGAAGTGAAGGTCGTGGAGGGTTTTCGGTGGTGGTTTGATGGTTACGGTGCCGTTTGGGAATGGCGGTGGTGCGACGATGTGGGAGCTTAGATGGTGGCGGTGGCGTGGTTGTTGTGTGATGGCGGTTGAGACGTGGTTGGTTCAAAATAAAGATAGAACAGAAAAAATGGCTAACTCAAAGCATCGCAGCCCGGATGAATCACATAAGTTCCCTCTATACAACGGGTTTGGGCTAACTACACATGTACTTAGAGATATCTCACCTACGGGCCCTTTATGGTGTAATGCGAATTTCCACAGCCGTAACAATATATATGTATATATATATATATATATATATATATATATATATATATATATATATATATATATGTATAATGTATATATATATATATATATATATATATATATATATATATATATATATATATATATATATATATATATATATATATATGTATGGATGTACAAGGTTGGTGTTGACTTAGTGGTTGGGGTGGCGGCTTGGGATCCTAGCGTCCTGAGTTCAAGCCTCGTTGGCTGCTTAATTAATATACACCAGGAGGTTGACTCAGCCTGTCATCCTTTCGAGGTCGGCAAAATGAATACAGTGTACTGGTAAGGGGGACACTGCAGCGGCGGCATGGCCGTGTCCCAACCAATGATGCAACCAGCAGCCACAGGGTGCACTCGAAAGAGAGATGTACAAGGTGAATGCACCCGGCATTGCCCGGGTTCTTTTTGAATGAATTTAATCTTCTGTACATACAGTGAGTCTGACTCAAGCCCAGTATCAGTTCCCTATTGGGCCACGGCAGTCATAGCCTAAGGGGGTTGGTGAGGGGAAACAACCCCTCCTCCCCTCCCGGCCGAGGGACCTCGCCACTCAGCCGATAACCTTCCCAGGGCCCGTCCCGACATATTTTGTTTCAGAGATTTCCTCCTATCTTTCACCGTTCAGGAGATTTGCGTGTGCAGACAAACAAACAAACCAAAACTTCAAATTATATATTATACTTGATAACCCGTACGCCCGTTGGGTTCCTGTTGTGACAGTGGTTGATGAAAAAAATCATTTCAAGAAAAGAAAAAGATAGCTCCAGCAAACTATACCGCTGAGGTTGTTTGCATTGATCAAATATTCCCGAAGAGTACTTGACTGAATGAGGAATTGATTTTTGAATCATTTTTTGTCGTAGCCCGATTTGAACGAAACTTGGTACTGCACACCGCAGGCGAATGGTGAGTAAGGTGGCCCTAAAATTTTTGTGCTATCATGTACCATTTTGGCTGTATTTCGGGAACATACATACATATATATATATACTTACATACATACATACATACATACATACACACACACAAGATGAGAGTTTTAGTAATATACTAGACGACCCGTGAACCCATTGGGTTCCCGTTGTGACAGCAGTTGATGAAAAAAATCATTTCAAGAAGAAGAAAAAAAAAACAGCTCCAGTGAACTATACCGCTGAGATTGTTTGCATTGATCAAATTCTCCCGAAGAGTACTTCACTGAATCAGGAATTGATTTTTTAAATAATTATTTGTCGTTGCCCGATTTGAACGAAACTTGATACTGCACACCACAGGAGAATGGTGAGCAAGCTGGCCCTAAAATTTTTGTGCTATTGTGTACCGTTTTGGCTGTATTTCGGGAACATACATACACGATGAGAGTTTTAGTAATATACAGACATATATATATATATGTATATATATATATATATATATATATATATATATATATATATATATATATATATATACATTTGTAAATGGATGTGCACATATATCTCGTTTCACTCCCTTTTAAAGCGTCTTTACCCCTCTCCCATTCGTGTTCTGAGTGTTATTCATGGAAGGGGGTGTGGGGTTGATGATGTCTCTCCTCTCACCTGATTGGTGGGTCTGCACACCGATCTCTGGTGGCGTCCTGGGATTGGATCCCAGTTATGTCAGTTGGGTAGTGGTTTTTGGGGGAACTGTCAGAGTTAATGATGGTTGGTTGACACGTAAGGTGTCAACCTCACATTGACACGTAAGACCATCTGGCACATAAGGCCAACAGGATGCAACCCCATGACAGGTTTGAATTTGTCAGAAGGGTTTTGAAAGAGGATGTGAAGGAGTTTCTATGCTGTAGGGTGTGTGAAAACGGTTAAAGAATATGGTGTGTGTGGTAAAAGATAATATAGAGTGCTTAAAGAAAGTGTACACCTCCTTCAAAAATTTTCTTTCACCTTTTGTTGCCATCTAGCCTGGAATTAAATTGCATTAAATCAGACTTTTTTTCACCCTTATTTTGACATCATAACCCACAAATTCCAAGTGAAAAACATATTCAACGAATTTCATAAAATTAATTAAAATATAAAACTGGAATATCTTGGTTGGATAAGTGTCCGCCCCCTTTATAATAGCAATTGGAAATTATCTCAGGTGTAACCAATCACCTTAAAAATCACACACCAAGTTAATTGGCCTCCACTTGTGTTAAATTGTAGTGAATCGGATTATTTCAGGATAAAATCAGCTGTTCCTGGAGGTTTCTTCTGCTGGGTATTGCATTTCGCAGCAAAGTCTCATCCATAGATCGCCAAGGTGCTTTCAAAAGACCTCTGGGATAAAGTTGTGCAAAGGCACAGATCAGGAGATGGGTATAAAAATATTGCAAATGCCTTGAATATCCCTTGGAGCACAGTCAAGACAATCATTAAGAAATGGAAGGCGAATGGCACCACCTCGACCATGCCGAGATCAGGCATGTTTTAATGCAATTTAATTCCAGGCGACAAGGCAACAAAAGATGGAAATTTTGAAAGGGCGTGTAGACTGGCAGTTGCGGTGGATTGGAAACAACCCAAGGAACTCAAACCGGGTAACTGGAACGAACCTCGAAGGTCTCGCCCCCCCCCCCCCTTGCTCTGTCTGCAAATATGTCCCCACCATATTTCCGCAGGGCGCTCAACGTCCGCCAACAACCCTCTTCTGGTAAAACTACCAAAATCACGAATCACTGCTCACCTTCACTCTTTCATTCCTCATTTTCCCCGCTTTTGGAATACACTCCCTCACTCTGTTCAATTCCATTCTTCCCATCAGGCCTTTCATACAGTTGTTCAGTCCCATCTCTGATCGTCCCCCATCCAAATCCTCGATCTTTTCTACCCCCGTTAATCCCCCCCCAAACCCACCTCCTTCAATTTCCCTGCTTTCCTTCCTGAAGGTCTCTGTAATGTCCATCTTGTTTACCCCGTAATGTTCAACAAACCTGCCGTTGGATAGGGGAATCCGAACATTGGACAACTACATCGTCTCTGTGTCCAGATCTCTCACAGAAAGGCCATGGGAATGAAGACACCAGGTGAGTCGTGAAGTGATGATCGACAGGGTCAAAGGTGTAATCGGGCGTCCATGTCGTTCATGGCATCGAAGCTCCACTTCAGTTCCCATCCGGATTTCTCTGCTACCAGATTCTTTTTGGGCTTTTTTGCTTTACAAGTTCAATGGTGATGCAGTGTTCCTGCAGCAGCTTATCCTCTCACATGGCGGAGGACCCAAGGGCAGGATCAATCCATTTGACAGCTTGGGGAAGATTCGATGCATGAAACCCAATGCACATTTGAAGGAGAGAATGCATTGCGGAACGAGTCGGCAACCAAAACAACAAGAGTCATTTTTTCAAATCTGGTCAAAAACGCAACGTCTTAAAATAAAATATTAAAATAAATTAAAATTAAGACAAAACATGACAGAGACCTGAACGTTGATTTGTTATGGAATATATGATTATTGATGTTCACAAACTTGTCACATGGGGTTACATTTCATCAAAATTTACACATTAGTGTTTTACCACGATCTTCCTGTTGGGTCAGAAATGAGACTGTCACACAAACACACACACACACACACACACACACACACACACACACACACACACACACACACACACACACACACACACACACACACACACACACACACACACACACACACAGCGACTTTTCTTGAATGCAAAATCGTCAACAATGACATCACACTTTAACCTCCATCATTTCAACAACAATGCCATTTCACCTGTATCATTTCAACAACAACGTCATTTCACCTGTATCATTTCAACAATAATGTCATTTCACCTGCATCATTCAAACAACAATGTCATTTCACCTGCACCATTTCACCAATAATGTCATTTCACCTTCATCATTTCAACAGCAATGTAATTTCACCTTTATCATTTCAACAATAATGTCATTTCACCTGTATAATTTCAACAACAATGTCATTTCACCCGTGTCGTTTCAACAACAATGTCATTTCACCTGGATCATTTCAACAACAATGTCATTTCACCTGTATCATTTCAACAACAATGTCATTTCACCTGTATCATTTCATCAATAATGTCATTTCACCTTTATCATTTCAACAACAATCATTTCACCTGTATCATTTCAACAATAATGTCATTTTACCTTCATCATTTCAACAATAATGTCATTTCACCTGTATCATTTCAACAATAATGTAATTTCACCTGTATCATTTCAACAATAATGTCATTTCACCTGTATCATTTCAACAATAATGTCATTTCACCTGTATCATTTCAACAACAATGTCATTTCACCTGTATCATTTCAACAATAATGTCATTTTACCTTTATCATTTCAACAATAATGTCATTTCACCTGAATCATTTCAACAATAATGTCATTTCACCTGTATCATTTCAACAATAATGTCATTTCACCTGTATCATTTCAACAATAATGTCATTTCACCTGTATCATTTCAACAATAATGTCATTTTACCTTTATCATTTCAACAATAATGTCATTTCACCTGTATCATGAAAACAATAATGTCATTTCACCTGCATCATTTCACCTGTATCATTTCAACAATAATGTCATTTCACCTGTATCATTTCACCAATAATGTCATTTCACCTTTATCATTTCAACAATAATGTCATTTCACCTGTATAATTTCAACAATAATGACATTTCACACGTGTCGTTTCAACAACAATGTAATTTCACCTGAATCATTTCAACAACAATGTCATTTCACCCGTGTCGTTTCAACAACAATGTAATTTCACCTGAATCATTTCAACAACAATGTCATTTCACCCGTGTCATTTCAACAACAATGTAATTTCACCTGAATCATTTCAACAACAACACCATTTCACCAGTATCATTTCAACAACAACGCCATTTCACCTCCATCAATTCAACCACAGTCATTTTAATTCCAGGCTACACGGCAACAAAAGATGAAAATTTTGAAAGCGGGTGAAGACTGCCAGTTGCGGTGGATTGGAAACAACCCAAGGAACTCAAACCAGGTAACTGGAACAAAGCTCGAAGGTCTCGCCCCCCTTGCTCTGCCTGCGATATGTCCCCATCATATTTCCCAGGGCGCTCAAGGTCCGCCAACAACCCTCTTCTGGTAACATTCCTAAAACACGAATCACTGCTCACCTTCACTCTTTCATTCCTCATTTTTCCCACTTTTGGAAAACACTCCATCACTCTGTTCAATTCCATTCTTCCCATCTGGCCTTCCATACAGTTGTTCAGTCCCACCTCTTATCATCCCCCATCCAAAACCTCGATCTTTTCTACCCCCGTTAATCCACCCCAATCCCAACTCCTTCAAATTCCCTGCTTTCCTTCCTGAAAGTCCCTGTAATGTCCATCTTGTTTTCCCCGTATTCTCCGCCCCATCCCTCTCTCTTCCACAGATCTCCTAATGTCTGTGTTCCCCACTGTCCTGCCCTTCCTCTTTATCCATCTTCAAAGAAAGAGGGCATTTATTACATTAAGGGATGGATTCAACAATGATGAGGATGAAATTTAATGAAGAGGTTTATGAAATAATGACGAAAAGACAATGATGTTTCTCTTCTAAACTATTCAGACGTTGTTGTTTGGAATGCAGACTGTGGCTGCTGGTTGCATCATCTCTGAAAGAGCAGCTGTGCTGCAAGTGCAGTGCCCGTGTTACCAGTACGATGGTACTCACTTTGCCGACCTCAGAAGGATGAATGGCTGAGTCAACCCTCATGTTGTTATCTCAACAGCATGACAGGTACTTGAACTCAAGACCCTAAGTTCTTAAAAATCCAGCGTCCTTAACCGTTAATTCAACACGAGGAGGATTTTTTGATTTGTGATTGACAAACAAACATCGATTACATTTTGAGTTAATTTGATAATTCTCACCAGGTTGATGGAACTTTTTTTTTTTTATTAAAGGCTCCATTCGTTTTTGCGCTTCGATGTCATGAATCATCAATGCCAAGTTTAAAAAGCGATCCGTTGAACCACCTCAGAGGAGTTTGGAAGAAAACAACAAATGTCAATGGGTCCATTGTTGGAAGTTAGGAAGTATTGAAGGACGTTGTTCTGGCTGAACAAGGTCCTCTCGACTTCGGCGTTGGACGAGCGAAAATACCTCTTTTTTATTCAGTGCGACCCGAGGGTGGGGGAAAGAAGCTGACGCATTGTACATGATGGATATTCATTTATTTATTTATTTTTGATGGGGGGGGCAGAGGGGAGGTGGAGAAACAAAGTAGAATCAGTGTGAAGTCACACAAAGACAACTGAACCATCTCTCATATTGGTTTACCTTCCAAAGTAATGACTGAATCCCCAAGCATTTCAGCAAATCCCTTACGATCCATTCCATCTTCAAAGGAGTTCAGGTGCCACTCATGTTGGATACCAGGGAACATCTTCGTTATGGAATTCAGTGCACCAGAGTGCAACATTTTCAACTGTGCTGATGTCGAATCTGGACACCAGGAAACGAACACTAATTCTTCTTTCTTTGTCTCCTTGGTCTCATAAGAGGCAAAGGTAAAGGGAGTAGCGGCAGTCATTGGGAGGGAGCAAGTGAATGAACATCAGGAAAGGATCATCCACAGAGTTTCTAATATCACCCACCAGGATCTGCTTATTCTCCTCCAGTTGAATTTCTGAGCAGTCATCATTGAAGCAAAGGAAAACCACTTTTTTGTGTTTCTTTACATCATCCTGAGTTGCTGTCTTGTAAGCCTTAATTTCATTGAAGACTTCCATCACAGAATCATGAATGATCACACCAGAGGTCATGTTGGAGGACTTTTGGCTCGAATCTTGGATAAAGGTAAGAAGGATAGAAGGAAGAAGTCTGCAAAGGTCCTGGCAAGGGACGGCAAAAGGATTCAAGCTGACGGAGGAAACCTGAAGAGTTCCACGCACCGCGTCAGCATCGGCTCGAGAGACCCTCAAGTGGAGAAGAACGAGACAATAAAACGAATCACAACACAAACGGTGATGAAACGACGAGGAGTATTTATCCCAGTGCCGGAACACCTCCCACCCAGCTCCATGAATGTATAATGGGGTGACTTCATTCTTTTCCTCTCCCTTTTTGCAAAACATTTCTTCTTGCTTCACTTAAACATGTCACAAAGGGATGAAGAAAGATCCCTTTGCTGAGAGAATGCAAACAGCTCCCTCAGGCCAAAATGAGACCTTTGGCAAATACAGGGCTGCAAAGAATACACCATCATCAACCTTCGGAGGAACCTCATGTCCTCACTCGTCTGTGTGAAGACAATCTACACAAACATGGGAATCAACAAACCGTATGCATGCAGAGCCGAACTTTTGGTCACACAAACGTAGTTCACCATCGTGGATGACATTGTAATAAGGGAATAAATATCAACTATCCGTGTGGAAAATGCATTGTTGGTGCAAGAGATGTTTGATAACCGGTGTTATTACAGGAATAGCACAGGGGCTTCCCTCCAACTACTGGGGTTTATTCTGCCCCAATATTATTAGCATCATTCCTGAAGTATGAAATCTGTTCGATGTTTCAAAGGGCATCTCTGTCGAGTTGTGTGCCTCACAGTGGGTACCGAGGAAATAGAGAAAGTGGAACTATCATATAGCTGGATAGGTGTTGTGAAAGCCATTGCTACGGGATCAGTGGCTCGTGCCGGAGTCTCACGAGGTGGGGAAGGCCGAGGCTCTGGAGGAGGTATTGGCATCTCGACAACAAAAGAAAGCTCAGGGATTTGTCCTGAAGCCAATAGTTGGGATCAACTAGGGGGGGGGGCTCGTCATTTCAACATCTTTCAACAGCTCATCTCACTCGGTATGTTTTGTATCATTTCAACAGCTCAGTCAGGATGTTAGTGTTGATAGGAACGAACTTGGTTGGTGGGGAACGATCACCATGTGACGAAGTGATCAGCGATCACCGGTGGGAAGAAGGACAGAAGTAGAGCAAACTGCAGGATCAGTGCAGAAGGAAGAGACCTTGTCGCACTCGGATCTTTTGATTCCATAAGTTGTGCTGTATGGCAAGGAACTGATGAACTTGTGAATATCATACCAACTGTCATTGACAGCGGTTACCAAGTGGTGTTGCTGGACCTGAGATTTGTTGTGATCAGCATGAAGGTAGACCGGATCACTAATATCAACTGAGGTCAGTGGTGCACTCCTGAGGAGGCCTTGGACTTCTGGCCGTATGAGTGATTGGCCCGGGAGAGCCGATGATGAGTTTCAACAAACCTGCCGTTTGATCGGGGAATCCGTACATTGGACAACTACATCGTCTCTGTGTCCAGATCTCTCACAGAAAGGCCATGGGAATGAAGACACCAGGTGAGTCGTGAAGTGATGATCGACAGGGTCAAAAGTGTAAACGGGCGTCCATGTCGTTCATGGCATCGAAGCTCCACTTCAGTTCCCATCCGGATTTCTCTGCTACCAGATTCTTTTTGGGCTTTTTTGCTTTACAAGTTCAATGGTGATGCGGTGTTCCTGCAGCAGCTTATCCTCTCACAAGGTGGAGGACCCAAGGGCAGGATCAATCTATTTGACAGCTTGGGGAAGATTCGGTGCATGAAACCCAATGCACATTTGAAGGAGAGAATGCATCGCGGAACGAGTCGGCAACCAAAACAACAACAAGAGCCATTTTTTCAAATATGGTCAAAATGCAATGTCTTAAAATGAAAAAATTAAAATAAACCAATGTCACCTGCAGGGTGACCCGTATCTTGCCAAAAGGTGACCACGTGTGACTTCTTTAAGGTCACACTGAAGTGAACAGAACTGCTATCCACCAGGAGCGACTCCTTGAGGAATATCTGCCTACGAGAGATTCCGATGAAAATCGTTCCACAGAGTAACCATGAAAAATATGCTTTTGCCTCATAACATCAAATGACGTCAAAATGTCTCAAGCTTGACATATCTAGAAAGCACTCATCGAGGTGTTCAATTTGAGGTACTACACGATATGGTTCCTAAAACTTGAAAATTTGACCTTGGGGTCAAATATGTTTGACCTGAGGCACTAACCATGAAGGTCAAGGCCAATCGCCACCAAAAATTAATCAGCTGAGTGCCAGACCATGAACTATATTTCCATGAAGTTTTAAGACGATCTGATCAAAATTACTCAAAAAATAAGGGTTTTGTCGACTCCCCTGATTTGCGACAAAGTGACCTTGACCTTTGACCTTGACCTTCAAAATTTTGTGCACTGAAAGGGACCTCTATAGGCCTCTGATATGCGGTTACAAAAATTTCCAATGATAACTGTGCTCTGCAGAATTTTTTATACGTGATTACAGACAAACAAAACAAAAAAAAACATACAAGCTGACGAACATATCTTGCAAAAACTTCGTTTTGGCAAGATATTAAATTAAAATGAAGACAAACATGACAGAGACTAGCACGTTGATTTGTTACGGAATATATGATTACTGATGTTCACAAACTTGTCAAATAAGGTTACATTTCATCAAAATTTACACATTGTTGTTTTACCACGATCTTCCTGATGGTTCAGAAATGAGACTGACACACACACACACACACACACACACACACACACACACACACACACACACACACACACACACACACACACACACACACACACACACACACACACACACACACACACACACACACACACATATACACACACACACACAGCTACTTTTCTTGAATGCAAAATCGTCAACAATGACATCACACTTTAACCAACATCATTTCAATAACAACGCCATTTCACCTGTATCATTCAAACAACAATGTCATTTCACCTGCATCATTTCAGCAATAATGTCATTTCACCTGTATCATTTCAACAACAATGTCATTTCACCTGCATCATTCGAACAATAATGTCATTTCACCTGTATCATTTCAACAATAATGTCATTTCACCTGCATCATTCGAACAATAATGTCATTTCACCTGCATCATTTCAACAATAACACCATTTCATCTGTATCATTTCAACAATAATGTCATTTCACCCATGTCGTTTCAACAACAATGTCATTTCACCTGTATCATTTCAACAACAATGTCATTTCACCTGTATCATTTCAACAATAATGTCATTTCACCTGTATCATTTCAACAATAATGTCATTTCACCTGTATCATTTCAACAATAATGTCATTTCACCTGTATCATTTCAACAATAATGTCATTTCACCTGTATCATTTCAACAATGATGTCATTTCACCTGTATCATTTCAACAATAACACCATTTCACCTGTATCATTTCAACAATAATGTCATTTCACCTGTATCATTTCAACAATAATGTCATTTCACCTGCATCATTAGAACAATAATGTCATTTCACCTGAATCATTTCAACAATAACATCATTTCATCTGTATCATTTCAACAATAATGTCATTTCACCCATGTCGTTTCAACAACAATGTCATTTCACCTGTATCATTTCAACAACAATGTCATTTCACCTGTATCATTTCAACAATAATGTCATTTCACCTGTATCATTTCAACAATAATGTCATTTCAACTGTATCATTTCAGCAATAATGTAATTTCACCTGTATCATTTCAACAATAATGTCATTTCACCTGTATCATTTCAACAATAATGTCATTTCACCTGTATCATTTCAACAATAATGTCATTTCACCTGCATCATTAGAAAAATAATGTCATTTCACCTGTATCATTTCAACAATAATGTCATTTCACCTGTATCATTTCAACAATAACACCATTTCATCTGTATCATTTCAACAATAATGTCATTTCACCCATGTCGTTTCAACAACAATGTCATTTCACCTGTATCATTTCAACAACAATGTCATTTCACCTGTATCATTTCAACAATAATGTCATTTCACCTGTATCATTTCAACAATAATGTCATTTCACCTGTATCATTTCAACAATAATGTCATTTCACCTGTATCATTTCAACAATAATGTCATTTCACCTGTATCATTTCAACAATTATGTCATTTCACCTGTATCATTTCAACAATAATGTCATTTCACCTGTATCATTTCAACAATAATGTCATTTCACCAGTATCATTTCAACAATAATGTCATTTCACCTGTATCATTTCAACAATAATGTCATTTCACCTGTATCATTTCAACAATAATGTCATTTCACCTTTATCATTTCAACAACAATGTCATTTCACCTGTATCATTTCAACAACAATGTCATTTCACCTGTATCATTTCAACAATAATGTCATTTCACCTGTATCATTTCAACAATAATGTCATTTCACCTGTATCATTTCAACAATAATGTCATTTCACCTGTATCATTTCAACAATAACGTCATTTCACCTGTATCATTTCAACAATAATGTCATTTCACCTGCATCATTAGAACAATAATGTCATTTCACCTGAATCATTTCAACAATAACACCATTTCATCTGTATCATTTCAACAATAATGTCATTTCACCCATGTCGTTTCAACAACAATGTCATTTCACCTGTATCATTTCAACAACAATGTCATTTCACCTGTATCATTTCAACAATAATGTCATTTCACCTGTATCATTTCAACAATAATGTCATTTCACCTGTATCATTTCAACAATAATGTAATTTCACCTGCATCATTTCAACAATAATGTCATTTCACCTGTATCATTTCAGCAATAATGTAATTTCACCTATATCATTTCAACAATAATGTCATTTCACCTGTATCATTTCAACAATAATGTCATTTCACCTGCATCATTAGAAAAATAATGTCATTTCACCTGTATCATTTCAACAATAATGTCATTTCACCTGCATCATTTCAACAATAATGTCATTTCACCTGCATCATTAGAACAATAATGTCATTTCACCTGTATCATTTCAGCAATAATGTAATTTCACCTGTATCATTTCAACAATAATGTCATTTCACCTGTATCATTTCAACAATAATGTCATTTCACCTGTATCATTTCAACAATAATGTCATTTCACCTGCATCATTAGAAAAATAATGTCATTTCACCTGTATCATTTCAACAATAATGTCATTTCACCTGCATCATTTCAACAATAATGTCATTTCACCTGCATCATTAGAACAATAATCTCATTTCACCTGCATCATTTCAACAATAACACCATTTCATCTGTATCATTTCAACAATAATGTCATTTCACCTGTATCATTTCAACAAAAATGTCATTTCACCTGTATCATTTCAACAATAATGTCATTTCACCTGCATCATTTCAACAATAACACCATTTCATCTGTATCATTTCAACAATAATGTCATTTCACCTGCATCATTAGAACAATAATGTCATTTCACCTGCATCATTTCAACAATAACACCATTTCATCTGTATCATTTCAACAAAAATGTCATTTCACCTGTATCATTTCAACAATAATGTCATTTCACCTGCATCATTTCAACAAAAATGTCATTTCACCCATGTCGTTTCAACAACAGTCATTTCACCTGTATCATTTCAACAACAATGTCATTTCACCTGTATCATTTCAACAATAATGTCATTTCACCTGTATCATTTCAACAATAATGTAATTTCACCTGCATCATTTCAACAATAATGTCATTTCACCTGTATCATTTCAGCAATAATGTAATTTCACCTGTATCATTTCAACAACAATGTCATTTCACCTGTATCATTTCAACAACAATGTCATTTCACCTGTATCATTTCAACAATAATGTCATTTCACCTGCATCATTTCAACAGCAATGTAATTTCACCTGCATCATTTCAACAATAATGTCATTTCACCTTTATCATTTCAAAAATAATGTCATTTCACCTGTATCATTTCAACAACAATGTCATTTCACCTGTATCATTTCAACAATAATGTCATTTCACCTGTATCATTTCAACAATAATGTCATTTCACCTGTATCCTTTCAACGACAATATCATTTAACCTTTATCATTTCAACAACAATGTCATTTCACCTGTATCCTTTCAACAACAATGTCATTTCACCTGTATGATTTCAACAACAATGTAATTTCACCTGAATCATTTCAACAACAACGCCATTTCACCTCCATCATTTCAACCACAATTTCATTTTAATTCCAGGCTCGAAGGCAACAAAAGATGAAAATTTGGAAGGGTGGTGTCGACTGACAGTTGCGGTGGATTGGAAACAACCAACGGAACTCAAACCGGGTGACTGGAACGAACCTCGAAGGTCTCGCCCCCCTTGATCTGTCTGCGATATGTCCCCAACATATTTCTGCATGGCGCTCAAGGTCCGCCAACAACCCTCTTCTGGTAAAACTACCAAAATCACGAATCACTGCTCACCTTCACTCTTTCATTCCTCATTTTTCCCGCTTTTGGAATACACTCCCTCACTCTGTTCAATTCCATTCTTCCCATCAGGCCTTACATACAGTTGTTCAGTCCCATCTCTGATTGTCCCCCATCCAAATCCTCGATCTTTTCTACCCCCGTTAATCCCCCCCAATCCCACCTCCTTCAATTTCCCTGCTTTCCTTCCTGAAAGTCTCTGTAATGTCCATCTTGTTTACCCCGTATTTCCTGCCCCATCCCTCTCTCTTCCACAGATCTCCTAATGTCTGTGTTCCCCACTGTCCTGCCCTTCCGCTTTATCCAACTTCAAAGAAAAAGGGCATTTATCACATTAAGGGATTGAATTAAACAATGATGAGGATGAAATTTAATGAAGAGGTTGACTGAAATAATGACGAAACGACAATGATGTTTCTCTTCTCAACTATTCAGACGTTGTTGTTTGGAATGCAGACTGTGGCTGCTGGTTGCATCATCTCTGAAAGAGCAGCTGTGCTGCAAGTGCAGTGCCCCTGTTAGCAGTACGATGGTACTCACTTTGCCGACCTCAGAAGGATGAACGGCTGAGTCAACCCCCCTGTTGTTATCTCAACAGCATGACAGGTACTTGAACTCAAGACCTTAAGTTCTTAAAAATCCAGCCTCCTTAACCGTTAATTCAACACGAGGAGGATTTTTTGATTTGTGATTGACAAACAAACATCGATTACATTTTGAGTTAATTTGATAATTCTCACCAGGTTGATGGAACATTAATTTTTTTAAAGGCTCCATTCGTTTTTGCGCTTCGATGTCATGAATCATCAATGCCGAGTTTAAAAAGCGATCCGATGAACCACCTCGGAGGAGTTTGGAAGAAAATAAAAAATGTCAATGGGCCCATTGCTGGAAGTTAGGAAGTATTGAAGGACGTTGTTCTGGCTGAACAAGGTCCTCTCGACTTCGGCGTTGGACGAGCTAAAAATCCTCTTTTTTTATTCAGTGCGACCCGAGGGTGGGGGAAAGAAGCTGACGCATTGTACATGATGGATATTCATTTATTTATTTATTTTTGATGGGGGGGGCAGAGGGGAGGTGGAGAAACAAAGTAGAATCAGTGTGAAGTCACACAAAGACAACTGAACCATCTCTCATATTGGTTTACCTTCCAAAGCAATTACTGAATCCCCAAGCATTTCAGCAAATCCCTTACGATCCATTCCATCTTCAAAGTAGTTCATGTGCCACTCATGTTGGATACCAGGGAACATCATCTTGATGGAATTCAGTGCACCAGAGTGCAACATTTTCAACTGTGCTGATGTCGAATCTGGACACCAGGAAACGAACACTAATTCTTCTTTCTTTGTCTCCTTGGTCTCATAAGAGGCAAGGTAAAGGGAGTAGCGGCAGTCATTGGGAGGGAGCATGTCCATGAACATCAGGAAAGGATCATCCACAGAGTTTCTAATATCACCCACCAGGATCTGCTTATTCTCCTCCAGTTGAATTTCTGAGCGGTCATCATTGAAGCAAAGGAAAACCGCTTTTTTGTGTTTCTTTACATCATCCTGAGTTGCTGTCTTGTAAGCCTTCATTTCATTGAAGACTTCCATCACAGAATCATGAATGATCACACGAGAGGTCATGTTGGAGGAGTTTTGGCTCGAGTCTTGGATAAAGGTAAGAAGGATGGAAGGAAGAAGTCTGCAGAGGTCCTGGCAAGGGATGACAAAAGGGTTCACGCTGACAGAGGAAAGCTGAAGAGTTCCACGCACCGCGTCAGCACCGGCTCGAGAGACCCTCAAGTGGAGAGGGACGAGACAATAAAACGAATCACAACACTAACGGTGATGAAACGACGAGGAGTATTTATCCCAGTGCCGGAACACCTCCCACCCAGCTCCATGAATGTATAATGGGGTGACTTCATTCTTTTCCTCTCCCTTTTTGAAAAACATTTCTTCTTGATTCACTTAAACATGTCACAAAGGGATGAAGAAAGATAGCTTTGCTGAGAGAATGCAAACAGCTCCCTCAGGCCAAAATGAGACCTTTGGCAAATTCAGGGCTGCAAAGAATACACCATCATCAACCTTCGGAGGAACCTCATGTCCTCACTCGTCTGTCTGAAGACAATCCACACAAACATGGGAATCAACAAACCGTATGCATGCAGAGCCGAACTTTTGGTCACACAAACGTAGTTCACTATCGTGGATGACATTGTAATAAGGGAATAAATATCAACTATCCGTGTGGAAAATGCATTGTTGGTGCAAGAGATGTTTGATAACCGGTGTTATTACAGGATTAGCACAGGGGCTTCCCTCCAACTACTGGGGTTTATTCTGCCCCAATATTATTAGCATCATTCCTGAAGTATGAAATCTGTTCGATGTTTCAGAAGGCATCTCTGTCGAGTTGTGTGCCTCAGAGTGGGTACCGAGGAAATAGAGAAAGTGGAACTATCATATAGCTGGATAGGTGTTGTGAAAGCCATTGCTGCGGGATCAGTGGCTCGTGCCGGAGTCTCACGAGGTGGGGAAGGCCGTGGCTCTGGAGGAGGTATTGGCATCTCGACAACAAAAGGAAGCTCAGGGATTTGTCCTTAAGCCAATAGTTGGGATCGACGGGGGGGGGGGGGGGGGCTCGTCATTTCAACATCTTTCAACAGCTCATCTCACTCGGTATGTTTTGTATCATTTCAACAGCTCAGTCAGGATGTTAATGTTGATAGGAACGAATTTGGTTGGTGGGGAACAATCACCATGTGACGAAGTGATCAGCGATCACCGGTGGGAAGAAGGACAGAAGTAGAGCAAACTGCAGGGGCAGTGCAGAAGGAAGAGACCTTGTAGCACTCGGATCTTTTGATTCCATCAGTTGTGCTGTATGGCAAGGAACTGATGAACTTGTGAATATCATACCAACTGTCATTGACAGCGGTTACCAAGTGGTGTTGCTGGACCTGAGATTTGTTGTGATCAGCATGAAGGTAGACCGGATCACTAATATCAACTGAGGTCAGTGTTGCTCTCCTGAGGAGGCCTTGGACTTCTGGCCGCATGAGTGATTGGCCCGGGAGAGCCGATGATGATTTTCAACAAACCTGCCGTTTGATAGGGGAATCCGTACATTGGACAACTGCATCGTCTCTGTGTCCAGATCTCTCACAGAAAGGCCATGGGAATGAAGACACCAGGTGAGTCGTGAAGTGATGATCGACAGGGCCAAAGGTGTAATCGGGCGTCCACGTCGTTCATGGCATCGAAGGTCCACTTCAGTTCCCATCCGGATTTCTCTGCTACCAGATTCTTTTTGGGCTTTTTTGCTTTACAAGTTCAATGGCGATGCGGTGTTCCTGCAGCAGTTTATCCTCTCACAAGGTGGAGGACCCAAGGGCAGGATCAATGTAGTTGACAGCTTGGGGAAGATTCGGTGCATGAAACCCAATGCAAATTTGAAGGAGAGAATGCATTGCGGAACGAGTCTTAAAACCAAAACAACAAGAGTCATTTTTTCAATTCTGGTCAAAAACGCAACGTCTTAAAATAGAAAATTAAAATAAATTAAAATTAAGACAAAACATGACAGAGACCTGAACGTTGATTTGTAATGGAATATATGATTATTGATGTTCACAAACTTGTCACATGGGGTTACATTTCATCAAAATTTACACATTAGTGTTTTACCACGATCTTCCTGATGGGTCAGAAATGAGGCTGACACACACACACACACACACACACACACACACACACACACACACACACACACACACACACACACACACACACACACACACACACACACTGCGACTTTTCTTGAATGCAAAATCGTCAACAATGACATCACACTTTAACCTCCATCATATCAACAACAATGCCATTTCACCTGTATCATTTCAACAACAATGCCATTTCACCTGTATCATTTCAACAACAATGCCATTTCACCTGTATCATTAAAATAATAATGTCATTTCACCTGCATCATTTCAACAACAATGCCATTTCACCTGTATCATTTCAACAACAATGCCATTTCACCTGTATCATTAAAATAATAATGTCATTTCACCTGTATCATTTCAACAATTATGTCATTTCACCTGTATCATTTCAACAATAATGTCATTTCACCTGTATCATTTCAACAATTATGTCATTTCACCTGTATCATTTCAACAATTATGTCATTTCACCTGTATCATTTCAACAATAATGTCATTTCACCTGTATCATTTCAACAATTATGTCATTTCACCTGTATCATTTCAACAATAATGTCATTTCACCTGTATCATTTCAACAATTATGTCATTTCACCTGAATCATTTCAACAATTATGTCATTTCACCTGTATCATTTCAACAATTATGTCATTTCACCTGTATCATTTCAACAATTATGTCATTTCACCTGTATCATTTCAACAATTATGTCATTTCACCTGTATCATTTCAACAATTATGTCATTTCACCTGTATCATTTCAACAATTATGTCATTTCACCTGTATCATTTCAACAATAATGTCATTTCACCTGTATCATTTCAACAATTATGTCATTTCACCTGAATCATTTCAACAATAATGTCATTTCACCTGTATCATTTCAACAATAATGTCATTTCACCTGAATCATTTCAACAATAATGTCATTTCACCTGTATCATTTCAACAATAATGTCATTTCACCTGTATCATTTCAACAATAATGTCATTTCACCTGTATCATTTCAACAATAATGTCATTTCACCTGTATCATTTCAACAATAATGTCATTTCACCTGTATCATTTCAACAATTATGTCATTTCACCTGTATCATTTCAACAATAATGTCATTTCACCTGTATCATTTCAACAATTATGTCATTTCACCTGTATCATTTCAACAATTATGTCATTTCACCTGTATCATTTCAACAATAATGTCATTTCACCTGTATCATTTCAACAATTATGTCATTTCACCTGTATCATTTCAACAATAATGTCATTTCACCTGTATCATTTCAACAATAATGTCATTTCACCTGTATCATTTCAACAATAATGTCATTTCACCTGTATCATTTCAACAATAATGTCATTTCACCTGTATCATTTCAACAATAATGTCATTTCACCTGTATCATTTCAACAATAATGTCATTTCACCTGTATCATTTCAACAATAATGTCATTTCACCTGTATCATTTCAACAATAATGTCATTTCACCTGTATCATTTCAACAATAATGTCATTTCACCTGTATCATTTCAACAATAATGTCATTTCACCTGTATCATTTCAACAATAATGTCATTTCACCTGTATCATTTCAACAATAATGTCATTTCACCTGCATCATTTCAACAATAATGTCATTTCACCTGTATCATTTCAACAACAATGTCATTTTACCTGCATCATTAGAACAATAATGTAATTTCACCTGTATCATTTCAACAATAATGTCATTTCACCTGTATCATTTCAACAATAATGTCATTTCACCTGTATCCTTTCAACAATAATGTCATTTCACCTGTATCATTTCAATAATAATGTCATTTCACCTGTATCATTTCAACAATAATGTCATTTCACCTGTATCATTTCAATAATAATGTCATTTCACCTGTATCATTTCAACAATAATGTCATTTCACCTTTATCATTTCAACAATAATGTCATTTCACCTTTATCATTTCAACAATAATGTCATTTCACCTGTATCATTTCAACAATAATGTCATTTCACCTTTATCATTTCAACAATAATGTCATTTCACCTGTATCATTTCAACAATAATGTCATTTCACCTTTATCATTTCAACAATAATGTCATTTCACCTTTATCATTTCAACAATAATGTCATTTCACCTGTATCATTTCACCAATAATGTCATTTCACCTGTATCATTCAAACAATAATGTCATTTCACCTGAATCATTTCACCAATAATGTCATTTCACCTGTATAATTTCACCAATAATGTCATTTCACCTGAATCATTTCACCAATAATGACATTTCACCTGTATAATTTCAACAACAATGTCATTTCACCTGTATCATTTCAACAACAACACCATTTCACCTCCATCATTTCAACCACAATTTCATTTTAATTCCAGGCGACAAGGCAACAAAAGATGAAAATTTTGAAAGGGTGTGTAGACTGCCAGTTGCGGTGGATTGGAAACAACCCAAGGAACTCAAACCGGGTAACTGGAACAAAGCTCGAAGGTCTCGCCCCCCTTGCTCTGCCTGCGATATGTCCCCATCATATTTCCCAGGGCACTCAAGGTCCGCCAACAACCCTCTTCTGGTAACATTCCTAAAACACGAATCACTGCTCACCTTCACACTTTCATTCCTCATTTTTCCCACTTTTGGAAAACACTCCATCACTCTGTTCAATTCCATTCTTCCCATCTGGCCTTCCATACAGTTGTTCAGTCCCACCTCTTATCATCCCCCATCCAAAACCTCGATCTTTTCTACCCCCGTTAATCCACCCCAATCCCAACTCCTTCAAATTCCCTGCTTTCCTTCCTGAAAGTCCCTGTAATGTCTGTGTTGTATACCCCGTATTCCCCGCCCCATCCCTCTCTCTTCCACAGATCTCCTTATGTCTGTGATCCCCACTGTCCTGCCCTTCCTCTTTATCCATCTCCAAAGAAAGAGGGCATTCATTGCAATAAGGGATTGAATTAAACAATGATGAGGATGAAATTTAATTAAGAGGTTTATGAAACAATGACGAAACGACAATGATGTTTCTCTTCTCAACTATTCAGACGTTGTTGTTTGGAATGCAGACTGTGGCTGCTGGTTGCATCATCTCTGAAAGAGCAGCTGTGCTGCAAGTGCAGTGCCCCTGTTACCAGCACGATGGTACTCACTTTGCCGACCTCAGAAGGATGAACGGCTGAGTCAACCCTCCTGTTGTTATCTCAACAGCATGACAGGTACTTGAACTCAAGACCCTAAGTTCTTAAAAATCCAGCGTCCTTAACCGTTAATTCAACACGAGGAGGATTTTTTGATTTGTGATTGACAAACAAACATCGATTACATTTTGAGTTAATTTGATAATTCTCACCAGGTTGATGGAACATTTTTTTTTTTAAAGGCTCCATTCGTTTTTTCGCTTCGATGTCATGAATCATCAATGCCAAGTTTAAAAAGCGATCCGTTGAACCACCTCGGAGGAGTTTGGAAGAAAACAACAAATGTCAATGGGCCCATTGCTGGAAGTTAGGAAGTATTGAAGGACGTTGTTCTGGCTGAACAAGGTCCTCTCGACTTCGGCGTTGGACGAGCGAAAATACCTCTTTTTTTTATTCAGTGCGACCCGAGGGTGGGGGAAAGAAGCTGACGCATTGTACATGATGGATATTCATTTATTTATTTATTTTTGATGGGGGGGCAGAGGGGAGGGGGAGAAACAAAGTAGAATCAGTGTGAAGTCACACAAAGACAACTGAACCATCTCTCATATTGGTTTACCTTCCAAAGCAATTACTGAATCCCCAAGCATTTCAGCAAATCCCTTACGATCCATTCCATCTTCAAAGAAGTTCATGTGCCACTCATGTTGGATACCAGGGAACATCTTCGTTATGGAATTCAGTGCACCAGAGTGCAACATTTTCAACTGTGCTGATGTCGAATCTGGACACCAGGAAACGAACACTAATTCTTCTTTCTTTGTCTCCTTGGTCTCATAAGAGGCAAAGTTAAAGGGAGTAGCGGCAGTCATTGGGAGGGAGCAAGTGAATGAACATCAGGAAAGGATCATCCACAGAGTTTCTAATATCACCCACCAGGATCTGCTTATTCTCCTCCAGTTGAATTTCTGAGCAGTCATCATTGAGGCAAAGGAAAACCGCTTTTTTGTGTTTCTTTACATCATCCTGAGTTGCTGTCTTGTAAGCCTTCATTTCATTGAAGACTTCCATCACAGAATCATGAATGATCACACCAGAGGTCATGTTGGAGGAGTTTTGGCTCGAATCTTGGATGAAGGTAAGAAGGATGGAAGGAAGAAGTCTGCAGAGGTCCTGGCAAGGGATGACAAAAGGATTCACGCTGATGGAGGAAACCTGAAGTGTTCCACGCACCGCGTCAGCACCGGCTCGAGAGACCCTCAAGTGGAGAGGGACGAGACAATAAAACGAATCACAACACTAACGGTGATGAAACGACGAGGAGTATTTATCCCAGTGGCGGAACACCTCCCACCCAGCTCCATGAATGTATAATGGGGTGACTTCATTCTTTTCCTCTCCCTTTTTGCAAAACATTTCTTCTTGCTTCACTTAAACATGTCACAAAGGGATGAAGAAAGATCCCTTTGCTGAGAGAATGCAAACAGCTCCCTCAGACCAAAATGAGACCTTTGGCAAATTCAGGGCTGCAAAGAATACACCATCATCAACCTTCGGAGGAACCTCATGTCCTCACTCGTCTGTCTGAAGACAATCTACACATACATGGGAATCAACAAACCGTATGCATGCAGAGCCGAACTTTTGGTCACACAAACGTCGTTCACCATCGTGGATGACATTGCAATAAGGGAATAAATATCAACTATCCGTGTGGAAAATGCATTGTTGGTGCAAGAGATGTTTGATAACCGGTGTTATTACAGGATTAGCACAGGGGCTTCCCTCCAACTACTGGGGTTTATTCTGCCCCAATATTATTAGCATCATTCCTGAAGTATGAAATCTGTTCGATGTTTCAAAAGGCATCTCTGTCGAGTTGTGTGCCTCACAGTGGGTACCGAGGAAATAGAGAAAGTGGAACTATCATATAGCTGGATAGGTGTTGTAAAAGCCATTGCTACGGGATCAGTGGCTCGTGCCGGAGTGTCACGAGGTGGGGAAGGCCGTGGCTCTGGAGGAGGTATTGGCATCTCGACAACAAAAGAAAGCTCAGGTATTTGTCCTGAAGCCAATAGTTGGGATCAACTCGGGGGGGGGGGGGCTCGTAATCTCAACATCTTTCAACAGCTCATCTCATTCGGTATCTTTTGTATCATTTCAACAGCTCAGTCAGGATGTTAGTGTTGATAGGAACGAACTTGGTTGGTGGGGAACGATCACCATGTGACGAAGTGATCAGCGATCACCTGTGGGAAGAAGGACAGAAGTAGAGCAAACTGCAGGGGCAGCGCAGAAGGAAGAGACCTTGAAGCACTCAGATCTTTTGATTCCATAAGTTGTGCTGTATGGCAAGGAACTGATGAACTTGTGAATATCACACCAACTGTCATTGACAGCGGTTACCAAGTGGTGTTGCTGGACCTGAGATTTGTTGTGATCAGCATGAAGGTAGACCGGATCACTAATATCAACTGAGGTCAGTGTTGCTCTCCTGAGGAGGCCTTGGACTTCTGGCCGTATGAGTGATTGGCCCGGGAGAGCCGATGATGAGTTTCAACAAACCTGCCGTTTGATCGGGGAATCCTTACATTGGACAACTACATCGTCTCTGTGTCCAGATCTCTCACAGAAAGGCCATGGGAATGAAGACACCAGGTGAGTCGTGAAGTGATGATCGACAGGGTCAAAGGTGTAATCGGGTGTCCATGTCGTTCATGGCATCGAAGGTCCACTTCAGTTCCCATCCGGATTTCTCTGCGACCAGATTTTTTTGGGGCTTTTTTGCTTTCCAAGTTCAATGGCGATGCGGTGTTCCTGCAGCAGCTTATCCTCTCACATGGTGGAGGACCCAAGGGCAGGATCAATCCATTTGACAGCTTGGGGAAGATTCGCTGCATGAAACCCAATGCACATTTGAAGGAGAGAATGCATCGCGGAACGAGTCGGCAACCAAAACAACAACAAGAGCCATTTTTTCAAATATGGTCAAAAACGCAACGTCTTAAAATAAAAAATTAAAATAAATTAAAATTAAGACAAAACATGACAGAGACCTGAACGTTGATTTGTAATGGAATATATGATTATTGATGTTCACAAACTTGTCACATGGGGTTACATTTCATCAAAATTTACACATTAGTGTTTTACCACGATCTTCCTGATGGGTCAGAAATGAGACTCACACACACACACACACACACACACACACACACACACACACACACACACACACACACACACACACACACACACACACACACACACACACACACACACACACACACACACACACTGCGACTTTTCTTGAATGCAAAATCGTCAACAATGACATCACACTTTAACCTCCATCATTTCAACAACAATGCCATTTCACCTGTATCATTCAAACAACAATGTCATTTCACCTTTATCATTTCAACAACAATGTCATTTCACCTGTATCATTTCAACAACAATGTCATTTCACCTTTATCATTTCAACAACAATGTCATTTCACCTTTATCATTTCAACAACAATGTCATTTCACCTGCATCATTTCAACAACAATGTCATTTCACCTGCATCATTTCAACAACAATGTCATTTCACCTGTATCATTTCAACAATAATGTCCTTTCACCTTTATCATTTCAACAACAATGTCATTTCACCTGTATCATTTCAACAACAATGTCATTTCACCTGCATCATTTCAACAACAATGTCATTTCACCTGTATCATTTCAACAACAACGTCATTTCACCTGCATCGTTTCACCAATAATGTCATTTCACCTGTATCATTTCAACAACAATGTCATTTCACCTGCATCATTTCAACAACAATGTCATTTCACCTGTATCATTTCAACAACAATGTCATTTCACCTGCATCATTTCAACAACAATGTCATTTCACCTTTATCATTTCAACAACAATGTCATTTCACCTTTATCATTTCAACAACAATGTCATTTCACCTGCATCATTTCAACAACAATGTCATTTCACCTGCATCATTTCAACAACAATGTCATTTCACCTGTATCATTTCAACAATAATGTCCTTTCACCTTTATCATTTCAACAACAATGTCATTTCACCTGTATCATTTCAACAACAATGTCATTTCACCTGCATCATTTCAACAACAATGTCATTTCACCTGTATCATTTCAACAACAACGTCATTTCACCTGCATCGTTTCACCAATAATGTCATTTCACCTGTATCATTTCAACAACAATGTCATTTCACCTGCATCATTTCAACAACAATGTCATTTCACCTGTATCATTTCAACAACAACGTCATTTCACCTGCATCGTTTCACCAATAATGTCATTTCACCTGTATCATTTCAATAACAACGTCATTTCACCTGCATCGTTTCAACAATAATGTCATTTCACCTGTGTCATTTCAACAACAATGTCATTTCACCTGCATCATTTCAACAACAATGTCATTTCACCTGCATCATTTCAACAACAATGTCATTTCACCTGCATCATTTCAACAATAATGTCCTTTCACCTTTATCATTTCAACAACAATGTCATTTCACCTGAATCATTTCAACAACAATGTCATTTCACCTGTATAATTTCAACAACAATACTATTTCACCTGTATCATTTCAACAACAATGTCATTTCACCTGTATCATTTCAACAATAATGTCCTTTCACCTTTATCATTTCAACAACAATGTCATTTCACCAGCATCATTTCAACAACAATTTCTTTTCACCTGTATCATTTCAACAACAATTTCTTTTCACCTGTATCATTTCAACAATAATGTCATTTCACCTGTATCATTTCAACAATAATGTCCTTTCACCTTTATCATTTCAACAACAATGTCATTTCACCTGTATCATTTCAACAACAATTTCTTTTCACCTGTATCATTTCAACAACAATTTCTTTTCACCTGTATCATTTCAACAATAATGTCATTTCACCTGTATCATTTCAACAATAATGTCCTTTCACCTTTATCATTTCAACAACAATGTCATTTCACCTCCATCATTTCAAACACAATGTCATTTTAATTCCAGGCTCCAAGGCAACAAAAGATGAAAAATTTGCATGGGGGTGTAGACTGCCAGTTGCGGTGGATTGGAAACAACCCAAGGAACTCAAATCGGGTAACTGGAACAAAGCTCGAAGGTCTCGCCCCCCTTGCTCTGCCTGCGATATGTCCCCACCATATTTCCGAGGGCGCTCAAGGTCCGCCAACAACCCTCTTCTGGTAACATTACTCAAACACGAATCACTGCTCACCTTCACTCTTTCATTCCTCATTTTTCTCGCTTTTGGAATACACTCCCTCACTCTGTTCAATTCCATTCTTCCCATCTGGCCTTCCATACAGTTGTTCAGTCCCACGTCTTATCGTTCCCCATCCAAATCCTCGAACTTTTCTACCCCCGTTAATCCAGCCCAATCCTACCTCCGTCAATTTCCCTGCTTTCCTTCCTGAAAGTCCCTGTAATGTCCATCCTGTTTACCCCGTATTCCCCCCGCCCCATCCCTCTCTCTTCCACAGATCTCCTTATGTCTGTGTTCCCCACTGTCCTGCCCTTCCTCTTTCCCCATCTTCAAAGAAAGAGGGTATTCATTACATTAAGGGATTGATTTAAACAATGATGAAGATGAAATTTCATGAAGAGGTTTATGAAATAATGACGAAAAGACTGATGTTTCTCTTCTCAACGATTCAGTCGTTGTTGTTTGGAATGCAGACTGTGGCTGCTGGTTGCATCATCACTGAAAGAGCATCTGTGCTGCAAATGCAGTGCCCCTGTTACCAGCACGATGGTACTCACTTTGCCGACCTCAGAAGGATGAACGGCTGAGTCAACCCTCCTGTTGTTATCTCAACAGCATGACAGGTACTTGAACTCAAGACCTTAAGTTCTTTAAAATCCAGCCTCCTTAACCGTTAATTCAACACGAGGAGGATTTTTTGATTTGTGATTGACAAACAAACATCGATTACATTTTGAGTTTATTTGATAATTCTCACCAGGTTGATGGAACTTTTTTTTTTAAAGGCTCCATTCGTTTTTGCGCTTCGATGTCATGAATCATCAATGCCGAGTTTAAAAAGCGATCCGATGAACCACCTCGGAGGAGTTTGGAAGAAAACAACAAATGTGAATGTGCCCATTGTTGGAAGTTAGGAAGTATTGAAGGACGTTGTTCTGGCTGAACAAGGTCCTCTCGACTTCGGCGTTGGACGAGCTAAAAATCCTCTTTTTTATTCAGTGCGACCCGAGGGTGGGGGAAAGAAGCTGACGCATTGTACATGATGGATATTCATTTATTTATTTATTTTTGATGGGGGGGCAGAGGGGAGGGGGAGAAACAAAGTAGAATCAGTGTGAAGTCACACAAAGACAACTGAACCATCTCTCATATTGGTTTACCTTCCAAAGCAATTACTGAATCTCCAAGCATTTCAGCAAATCCCTTACGATCCATTCCATCTTCAAAGAAGTTCATGTGCCACTCATGTTGGATACCAGGGAACATCTTCTTGATGGAATTCTTTCCATAAGAGTACATCATTTTCAACTTTGTTGTCGCCGAATCTGGACACCAGGAAACGAACACTAATTCTTCTTTCTTTGTCTCCTTGGTCTCATAAGAGGCAAAGGTTAAGGGAGTCGCGGCAGTCATTGGGAGGGAGCATGTCCATGAACATCAGGAAAGGATCATCCACAGAGTTTCTAATATCACCCACCAGGATCTGCTTATTCTCCTCCAGTTGAATTTCTGAGCAGTCATCATTGAAGCAAAGGAAAACCGCTTTTTTGTGTTTCTTTACATCATCCTGAGTTGCTGTCTTGTAAGCCTTCATTTCATTGAAGACTTCCATCACAGAATCATGAATGATCACACCAGAGGTCATGTTGGAGAAGTTTTGGCTCGAGTCTTGGATAAAGGTAAGAAGGATAGAAGGAAGAAGTCTGCAGAGGTCCAAGCAAGGGATGGCAAAAGGATTCACGCTGACGGAGGAAACCTGAAGAGTTCCACGCACCGCGTCAGCACCGGCTCGAGAGACCCTCAAGTGGAGAGGGACGAGACAACAAAACGAATCACAACACTAACGGTGATGAAACGACGAGGAGTATTTATCCCAGTGCCGGAACACCTCCCACCCAGCTCCATGAATGTATAATGGGGTGACTTCATTCTTTTCCTCTCCCTTTTTGCAAAACATTTCTTCTTGCTTCACTTAAACATGTCACAAAGGGATGAAGAAAGATCCCTTTGCTGAGAGAATGCAAACAGCTCCCTCAGGCCAAAATGAGACCTTTGGCAAATACAGGGCTGCAAAGAATACACCATCATCAACCTTCGGAGGAACCTCATGTCCTCACTCGTCTGTCTGAAGACAATCTACACATACATGGGAATCAACAAACCGTATGCATGCAGAGCCGAACTTTTGGTCACACAAACGTCGTTCACCATCGTGGATGACATTGCAATGAGGGAATAAATATCAACTATCCGTGTGGAAAATGCATTGTTGGTGCAAGAGATGTTTGATAACCGGTGTTATTACAGGATGAGCACAGGGGCTTCCCTCCAACTACTGGGGTTTATTCTGCCCCAATATTATTCGCATCATTCCTGAAGTATGAAATCTGTTCGATGTTTCAAAAGGCATCTCTGTCGAGTTGTGTGCCTCACAGTGGGTACCGAGGAAATAGAGAAAGTGGAACTATCATATAGCTGGATAGGTGTTGTAAAAGCCATTGCTACGGGATCAGTGGCTCGTGCTGGAGTGTCACGACGTGGGGAAGGCCGTGGCTCTGGAGGAGGTATTGGCATCTCGACAACAAAAGGAAGCTCAGGGATTTGTCCTTAAGCCAATAGTTGGGATCAACTCGGGGGGGGGGCTCGTCATTTCAACATCTTTCAACAGCTCATCTCACTCGGTATGTTTTGTATCATTTCAACAGCTCAGTCAGCATGTTAGTGTTGATAGGAACGAATTTCGTTGGCGGGGAACGATCACCATGTGACGAAGTGATCAGCGATCACCGGTGGGAAGAAGGACAGAAGTAGAGCAAACTGCAGGGGCAGTGCAGAAGGAAAAGATCTTGTCGCACTGAGATCTTTTGATTCCATAAGTTGTGCTGTATGGCAAGGAACTGATGAACTTGTGAATATCACACCAACTGTCATTGACAGCGGTTACCAAGTGGTTTTGCTGGACCTGAGATTTGTTGTGATCAGCATGAAGGTAGACCGGATCACTAATATCAACTGAGGTCAGTGTTGCTCTCCTGAGGAGGCCTTGGACTTCTGGCCGTATGAGTGTTTGGCCCGGGAGAGCCGATGATGAGTTTCAACAAACCTGCCGTTTGATAGGGGAATCCGTACATTGGACAACTACATCGTCCCTGTGTCCAGATCTCTCACAGAAAGGCCATGGGAATGAAGACACCAGGTGAGTCGTGAAGTGATGATCGACAGGGTCAAAGGTGTAATCGGGTGTCCATGTCGTTCATGCCATCGAAGGTCCACTTCAGTTCCCATCCGGATTTCTCTGCTACCAGATTCTTTTTGGGCTTTTTGCTTTCCAAGTTCAATGGCGATGCGGTGTTCCTGCAGCAGCTTATCCTCTCACAAGGTGGAGGACCCAAGGGCAGGATCAATCTATTTGACAGCTTGGGGAAGATTCGCTGCATGAAACCCAATGCACATTTGAAGGAGAGGATGCATCGCGGAACGAGTCGGCAACCAAAACAACAACAAGAGCCATTTTTTCAAATATGGTCAAAATGCAATGTCTTAAAATGAAAAAATTAAAATAAACCAATGTCACCTGCAGGGTGACCCGTATCTTGCCAAAATGTGACCACGTGTGACTTCTTTAAGGTCACACTGAAGTGAACAGAACTGCTATCCACCAGGAGCGACTCCTTGAGGAATATCTGCCTACGAGAGATTCCGATGAAAATCGTTCCACAGAGTAACCATGAAAAATATGCTTTTGCCTCATAACATCAAATGACGTCAAAATGTCTCAAGCTTGACATATCTAGAAAGCACTCATTGAGGTGTTCAATTTGAAGTACTACACGATATGGTTCCTAAAACTTGAAAATTTGACCTTGGGGTCAAATATGTTTGACCTGAGGCGCTAACCATGAAGGTCAAGGCCAATCGCCACCAAAAATTAATCAGCTGAGCGCCAGACCATGAACTATATTTCCATGAAGTTTTAAGACGACCTGATCAAAATTACTCAAAAAATAAGGGTTTTGTCGACTCCCCTGATTTACGACAAAGTGACCTTGACCTTTGACCTTGACCTTCAAAATTTTGTGCACTGAAAGGGACCTCTATAGGCCTCTGATATGCTGTTACAAAAATTTCCAATGATAACTGTGCTCTGCAGAATTTTTTATACGTGATTACAGACAAACAAAACAAAAAAAAACATACAAGCTGACGAACATATCTTGCAAAAACTTCGTTTTGGCAAGATATTAAATTAAAATGAAGACAAACATGACAGAGACTAGCACGTTGATTTGTTACGGAATATATGATTACTGATGTTCACAAACTTGTCAAATAAGGTTACATTTCATCAAAATTTACACATTGTTGTTTTACCACGATCTTCCTGATGGTTCAAAATTAGACTCACACACACACACACACACACACACACACACACACACACACACACACACACACACACACACACACACACACACACACACACACACACACACACACACACACACACACACATACACACACACAAACACACATACACACACACAAACACACAAACACACAAACACACACACACACAAACACACACACACACACAAACACACAAACACACACACACACACACACTTTTCTTGAATACAAAATCATCAACAATGACATCACACTTTAAGCGACATCATTCAAACAACAATGTCATTTCACCTGCATCATTTCAACAATCATGTCATTTCACCTGAATCATTTCAACAACAATGTCATTTCACCTGCATCATTTCAACAATAATGTCATTTCACCTGTATCATTTCAACAACAACGTCATTTCACCTGTATCATTTCAACAACAATGTCATTTCACCTGAATCATTTCAACAACAATGTCATTTCACCTGCATCATTTCAACAACAATGTCATTTCACCTGTATCATTTCAACAACAATGTCATTTCACCTGAATCATTTCAACAACAATGTCATTTCACCTGCATCATTTCACCAATAATGTCATTTCACCTGTATCATTTCAACAACAACGTCATTTCACCTGTATCATTTCAACAACAACGTCATTTCACCTGAATCATTTCAACAACAATGTCATTTCACCTGCATCATTTCAACAACAACATCATTTCACCTACATCATTTCAACAGCAATGTCATTTCACCTGCATCATTTCACCAATAATGTCATTTCACCTGTATCATTTCAACAACAACGTCATTTCACCTGTATCATTTCAACAACAACGTCATTTCACCTGAATCATTTCAACAACAATGTCATTTCACCTGCATCATTTCAACAACAACATCATTTCACCTACATCATTTCAACAGCAATGTCATTTCACCTGTATCATTTCAATAATAATGTCATTTCCCCTGCATCATTTCAACAACAATGTCATTTCACCTGTATCATTTCAACAACAACATCATTTCACCTACATCATTTCAACAACAATGTCATTTCACCTGTATCATTTCAACAACAATGTCATTTCACCTGTATCCTTTCAACAACAATGTCATTTCACCTGTATCATTCAAAAAACAATGTCATTTCACCTGTATCCTTTTAACGACAATGTCATTTCACCTGAATGATTTGAACAACAATGTTATTTCACCTGAATCATTTCAACAACAACACCATTTCACCTGTATCATTTCAACAACAACGCCATTTCACCTCCATCATTTCAACCACAATTTCATTTTAATTCCAGGATCGAAGGCAACAAAAGATGAAAATTTGGAAAGGTGGTGTAGACTAACAATTGCGGTGGATTGGAAACAACCAACGGAACTCAAACCGGGTAACTGCAACGAACCTCGAAGGTCTCGCCCCCCTTGCTCTGTCTGTGATATGTCCCCACCATATTTCCCAGGGCGCTCAAGGTCCGCCAACAACCATCTTCTGGTAAAACTACTAAAATCCCGAATCACTGCTCATCTTCACTCTTTCATTCCTCATTTCCCCGCTTTTGGAATACACTCCCTCACTCTGTTCAATTCCATTCTTCCCATCTGGCCTTCAATACAGTTTTTCAGTCCCACCTCTTATCGTCCCCCATCCAAATCCTCGATCTTTTCTACCCCCGTTAATCCCCCCCAATCCCACCTCCTTCAATTTCCCTGCTTTCCTTCCTGAAAGTCTCTATAATGTCCATCTTGTTTACCCCGTATTTCCTGCCCCATCCCTCTCCATTCCACAGATCTCCTAATGTCTGTGTTCCCCACTGTCCTGCCCTTCCTCTTTATCCAACTTCAAAGAAAAAGGGCATTTATTACATTAAGAGATTGATTTAAACAATGATGAAGATGAAATTTAATGAAGAGGTTGACTGAAATAATGACGAAACGACAATGATGTTTCTCTTCTCAACTATTCAGACGTTGTTGTTTGGAATGCAGACTGTGGCTGCTGGTTGCATCATCTCTGAAAGAGCAGCTGTGCTGCAAATGCAGTGCCCCTGTTACCAGTACGATGGTACTCACTTTGCCGACCTCAGAAGGATGAACGGCTGAGTCAACCCTCCTGTTGTTATCTCAACAGCATGACAGGTACTTGAACTCAAGACCCTAAGTTCTTTAAAATCCAGCCTCCTTAACCGTTAATTCAACACGAGGAGGATTTTTTGATTTGTGATTGACAAACAAACATCGATTACATTTTGAGTTTATTTGATAATTCTCACCAGGTTGATGGAACATTAATTTTTTTAAAGGCTCCATTCGTTTTTGCGCTTCGATGTCATGAATCATCAATGCCAAGTTTAAAAAGCGATCCGATGAACCACCTCGGAGGAGTTTGGAAGAAAATAAAAAATGTCAAAGGGCCCATTGCTGGAAGTTAGGAAGTATTGAAGGACGTTGTTCTGGCTGAACAAGGTCCTCTCGACTTCGGCGTTGGACGAGCTAAAAATCCTCTTTTTTTATTCAGTGCGACCCGAGGGTGGGGGAAAGAAGCTGACGCATTGTACATGATGGATATTCATTTATTTATTTATTTTTGATGGGGGGGGCAGAGGGGAGGTGGAGAAACAAAGTAGAATCAGTGTGAAGTCACACAAAGACAACTGAACCATCTCTCATATTGGTTTACCTTCCAAAGCAATTACTGAATCCCCAAGCATTTCAGCAAATCCCTTACGATCCATTCCATCTTTAAAGGAGTTCAGGTGCCACTCATGTTGGATACCAGGGAACATCTTCTTGATGGAATTCTTTCTAGAAGAGTACAACATTTTGAACCTTATTGTCGCCGAATCCGGACACCAGGAAACGAACACTAATTCTTCTTTCTTTGTCTCCTTGGTCTCATAAGAGGCAAGGTAAAGGGAGTAGCGGCAGTCATTGGGAGGGAGCAAGTCCATGAACATCAGGAAAGGATCATCCACAGAGTTTCTAATATCACCCACCAGGATCTGCTTATTCTCCTCCAGTTGAATTTCTGAGCAGTCATCATTGAGGCAAAGGAAAACGGCTTTTTTGTGTTTCTTTACATCATCCTGAGTTGCTGTCTTGTAAGCCTTCATTTCATTGAAGACTTCCATCACAGAATCTTGAATGATCACACCAGAGGTCATGTTGGAGAAGTTTTGGCTCGAGTCTTGGATAAAGGTAAGAAGGATGGAAGGAAGAAGTCTGCAGAGGTCCTGGCAAGGGATGACAAAAGGGTTCACGCTGATGGAGGAAACCTGACGAGTTCCACGCACCGAGTCAGCACCGGCTCGAGAGACCCTCAAGTGGAGAGGGACGAGACAATAAAACGAATCACAACACTAACGGTGATGAAACGACGAGGAGTATTTATCCCACTGCCGGAACACCTCCCACCCAGCTCCATGAATGTATAATGGGGTGACTTCATTCTTTTCCTCTCCCTTTTTGCAAAACATTTCTTCTTGATTCACTTAAACATGTCACAAAGGGATGAAGAAAGATCCCTTTGCTGAGAGAATGCAAACAGCTCCCTCAGGCCAAAATGAGGCCTTTGGCAAATTCAGGGCTGCAAAGAATACACCATCATCAACATTCGGAGGAACCTCATGTCCTCACTCGTCTGTCTGAAGACAATCTACACAAACATGGGAATCAACAAACCGTATCCATGCAGAGCCGAACTTTTGGTCACACAAACGTCGTTCACCATCGTGGATGACATTGCAATGAGGGAATAAATATCAACTATCCGTGTGGAAAATGCATTGTTGGTGCAAGAGATGTTTGATAACCGGTGTTATTACAGGATTAGCACAGGGGCTTCCCTCCAACTACTGGGGTTTATTCTGCCCCAATATTATTCGCATCATTCCTGAAGTATGAAATCTGTTCTATGTTTCAAAAGGCATCTCTGTCGAGTTGTGTGCCTCAGAGTGGGTACCGAGGAAATAGAGAAAGTGGAACTATCATATAGCTGGATAGGTGTTGTGAAAGCCATTGCTACGGGATCAGTGGCTCGTGCCGGAGTGTCACGAGGTGGGGAAGGCCGTGGCTCTGGAGGAGGTATTGGCATCTCGACAACAAAAGAAAGCTCAGGGATTTGTCCTTAAGCCAATAGTTGGGATCAACTATGGAGGGGGAGGCTCGTCATTTCAACATCTTTCGACAGCTCATCTCACTCGGTATGTTTTGTATCATTTCAACAGCTCAGTCAGGATGTTAGTGTTGATAGGAACGAACTTGGTTGGCAGGGAACGATCACCATGTGACGAAGTGATCAGCGATCACCGGTGGGAAGAAGGACAGAAGTGGAGCAAACTGCAGGGGCAGTGCAGAAGGAAGAGACCTTGAAGCACTCAGATCTTTTGATTCCATAAGTTGTGCTGTATGGCAAGGAACTGATGAACTTGTGAATATCACACCAACTGTCATTGACAGCGGTTACCAAGTGGTGTTGCTGGACCTGAGATTTGTTGCGATCAGCATGAAGGTAGACCGGATCACTAATATCAACTGAGGTCAGTGTTGCACTCCTGAGGAGGCCTAGGACTTCTGGCCGTATGAGTGATTGGCCCGGGAGAGCCGATGATGAGTTTCAACAAACCTGCCGTTTGATCGGGGAATCCGTACATTGGACAACTACATCGTCTCTGTGTCCAGATCTCTCACAGAAAGGCCATGGGAATGAAGACACCAGGTGAGTCGTGAAGTGATGATCGACAGGGTCAAAGGTGTAATCGGGTGTCCATGTCGTTCATGCCATCGAAGCTCCACTTCAGTTCCCATCCGGATTTCTCTGCTACCAGATTCTTTTTGGGCTTTTTTACTTTCCAAGTTCAATGGTGATGCGGTGTTCCTGCAGCAGCTTATCCTCTCACAAGGCGGAGGACCCAAGGGCAGGATCAATCCATTTGACAGCTTGGGGAAGATTCGCTGCATGAAACCCAATGCACATTTGAAGGAGAGGATGCATCGCGGAACGAGTCGGCAACCAAAACAACAACAAGAGCCATTTTTTCAAATATGGTCAAAAACGCAACGTCTTAAAATAGAAAATAAAAATAAATTAAAATTAAGACAAAACATGACAGAGACCTGCACGTTGATTTGTAATGGAATATATGATTATTGATGTTCACAAACTTGTCACATGGGGTTACATTTCATCAACATGTACACATTAGTGTTTTACCACGATCTTCCTGTTGGGTCAGAAATGAGACTGTCACACACACACACACACACACACACACACACACACACACACACACACACACACACACACACACACACACACACACACACACACACACACACACACACACAAACACACACACACACACACACACACACACACACACACACACACACACACACACACACTTCTACTTTTCTTGAATGCAAAATCGTCAACAATGACATCACACTTTAACCTGCATCATTTCAACAACACCATTTCACCTCCATCATTTCAACCACAATTTCATTGTAATTCCAGGCTTGAAGGCAACAAAAGATGAAAATTTGGAAAGGTGGTGTAGTCTGCCAGTTGCGGTGGATAGGAAACAACCAACGGAACTCAAACCAGGTAACTGGAACGAACCTCGTAGGTCTCGCCCCCCTTGCTCTGTCTGCGATATGTCCCCACCATATTTCCGCAGGGCGCTCAAGGTCCGCCAACAACCCTCTTCTGGTAAAACTACTAAAATCCCGAATCACTGCTCATCTTCACTCTTTCATTCCTCATTTTCCCCGCTTTTGGAATACACTCCCTCACTCTGTTCAATTCCATTCTTCCCATCAGGCCTTCCATACAGTTGTTCAGTCCCATCTCTGATTGTCCCCCATCCAAATCCTCGATCTTTTCTACCCCCGTTAATCCCCCCCAATCCCACCTCCTTCAATTTCCCTGCTTTCCTTCCTGAAAGTCTCTGTAATGTCCATCTTGTTTACCCCGTATTTCCTGCACCATCCCTCTCTCTTCCACAGATCTCCTAATGTCTGTGTTCCCCACTGTCCTGCCCTTCCGCTTTATCCAACTTCAAAGAAAAAGGGCATTTATTACATTAAGGGATTGAATTAAACAATGATGAGGATGAAATTTAATGAAGAGGTTGACTGAAATAATGACGAAACGACAATGATGTTTCTCTTCTCAACTATTCAGACGTTGTTGTTTGGAATGCAGACTGTGGCTGCTGGTTGCATCATCTCTGAAAGAGCAGCTGTGCTGCAAATGCAGTGCCCCTGTTAGCAGTACGATGGTACTCACTTTGCCGACCTCAGAATTATGAACGGCTGAGTCAACCCCCCTGTTGTTATCTCAACAGCATGACAGGTACTTGAACTCAAGACCTTAAGTTCTTAAAAATCCAGCCTCCTTAACCGTTAATTCAACACGAGGAGGATTTTTTGATTTGTGATTGACAAACAAACATCGATTACATTTTGAGTTAATTTGATAATTCTCACCAGGTTGTTGGAACATTAATTTTTTTAAAGGCTCCATTCGTTTTTGCGCTTCGATGTCATGAATCATCAATGCCGAGTTTAAAAAGCGATCCGATGAACCACCTCGGAGGAGTTTGGAAGAAAATAAAAAATGTCAATGGGCCCATTGCTGGAAGTTAGGAAGTATTGAAGGACGTTGTTCTGGCTGAACAAGGTCCTCTCGACTTCGGCGTTGGACGAGCTAAAAATCCTCTTTTTTTATTCAGTGCGACCCGAGGGTGGGGGAAAGAAGCTGACGCATTGTACATGATGGATATTCATTTATTTATTTATTTTTGATGGGGGGGGGCAGAGGGGAGGTGGAGAAACAAAGTAGAATCAGTGTGAAGTCACACAAAGACAACTGAACCATCTCTCATATTGGTTTACCTTCCAAAGTAATTACTGAATCCCCAAGCATTTCAGCAAATCCCTTACGATCCATTCCATCTTCAAAGTAGTTCATGTGCCACTCATGTTGGATACCAGGGAACATCATCTTGATGGAATTCAGTGCACCAGAGTGCAACATTTTCAACTGTGCTGATGTCGAATCTGGACACCAGGAAACGAACACTAATTCTTCTTTCTTTGTCTCCTTGGTCTCATAAGAGGCAAGGTAAAGGGAGTAGCGGCAGTCATTGGGAGGGAGCAAGTCCATGAACATCAGGAAAGGATCATCCACAGAGTTTCTAATATCACCCACCAGGATCTGCATATTCTCCTCCAGTTGAATTTCTGAGCAGTCATCATTGAAGCAAAGGAAAACGGCTTTTTTGTGTTTCTTTACATCATCCTGAGTTGCTGACTTGTAAGCCTTCATTTCATTGAAGACTTCCATCACAGAATCTTGAATGATCACACCAGAGGTCATGTTGGAGGAGTTTTGGCTCGAGTCTTGGATAAAGGTAAGAAGGATGGAAGGAAGAAGTCTGCAGAGGTCCTGGCAAGGGATGACAAAAGGATTCACGCTGACGGAGGAAAGCTGAAGAGTTCCACGCACCGCGTCAGCACCGGCTCGAGAGACCCTCAAGTGGAGAGGGACGAGACAATAAAAAGAATCACAACACTAACGGTGATGAAACGACGAGGAGTATTTATCCCAGTGCCGGAACACCTCCCACCCAGCTCCATGAATGTATAATGGGGTGACTTCATTCTTTTCCTCTCCCTTTTTGCAAAACATTTCTTCTTGATTCACTTAAACATGTCACAAAGGGATGAAGAAAGATCCCTTTGCTGAGAGAATGCAAACAGCTCTCTCAGGCCAAAATGAGACCTTTGGCAAATTCAGGGCTGCAAAGAATACACCATCATCAACATTCGGAGGAACCTCATGTCCTCACTCGTCTGTCTGAAGACAATCTACACATACATGGGAATCAACAAACCGTATCCATGCAGAGCCGAACTTTTGGTCACACAAACGTAGTTCACCATCGTGGATGACATTGCAATGAGGGAATAAATATCAACTATCCGTGTGGAAAATGCATTGTTGGTGCATGAGATGTTTGATAACCGGTGTTATTACAGGATTAGCACAGGGGCTTCCCTCCAACTACTGGGGTTTATTCTGCCCCAATATTATTAGCATCATTCCTGAAGTATGAAATCTGTTCGATGTTTCAAAAGGCATCTCTGTCGAGTTGTGTGCCTCACAGTGGGTACCGAGGAAATAGAGAAAGTGGAACTATCATATAGCTGGATAGGTGTTGTAAAAGCCATTGCTACGGGATCAGTGGCTCGTGCCGGAGTCTCACGAGGTGAGGAAGGCCGTGGCTCTGGAGGAGGTATTGGCATCTCGACAACAAAAGGAAGCTCAGGGATTTGTCCTTAAGCCAATAGTTGGGATCGACGGGGGGGGGGGGCTCGTCATCTCAACATCTTTCAACAGCTCATCTCACTCGGTATGTTTTGTATCATTTCAACAGCTCAGTCAGGATGTTAATGTTGATAGGAACGAATTTGGTTGGTGGGGAACGATCACCATGTGACGAAGTGATCAGCGATCACCGGTGGGAAGAAGGACAGAAGTAGAGCAAACTGCAGGGGCAGTGCAGAAGGAAGAGACCTTGTAGCACTCGGATCTTTTGATTCCATAAGTTGTGCTGTATGGCAAGGAACTGATGAACTTGTGAATATCGTACCAACTGTCATTGACAGCGGTTACCAAGTGGTGTTGCTGGACCTGAGATTTGTTGTGATCAGCATGAAGGTAGACCGGATCACTAATATCAACTGAGGTCAGTGTTGCTCTCCTGAGGAGGCCTTGGACTTCTGGCCGTATGAGTGATTGGCCCGGGAGAGCCGATGATGATTTTTCAACAAACCTGCCGTTTGATCGGGGAATCCGTACATTGGACAACTACATCGTCCCTGTGTCCAGATCTCTCACAGAAAGGCCATGGGAATGAAGACACCAGGTGAGTCGTGAAGTGATGATCGACAGGGCCAAACGTGTAATCGGGCGTCCATGTCGTTCATGGCATCGAAGGTCCACTTCAGTTCCCATCCGGATTTCTCTGCTACCAGATTCTTTTTGGGCTTTTTTGCTTTACAAGTTCAATGGCGATGCGGTGTTCCTGCAGCAGCTTATCCTCTCACATGGCGGAGGACCCAAGGGCAGGATCAATCCATTTGACATCTTCTGGAAGATTCGGTGCATGAAACCCAATGCACATTTGAAGGAGAGAATGCATTGCGGAACGAGTCTTAAAACCAAAACAACAAGAGTCATTTTTTCAATTCTGGTCAAAAACGCAACGTCTTAAAATAGAAAATTAAAATAAATTAAAATTAAGCCAAAACATGACAGAGACCTGAACGTTGATTTGTAATGGAATATATGATTATTGATGTTCACAAACTTGTCACATGGGGTTACATTTCATCAACATTTACACATTAGTGTTTTACCACGATCTTCCTGTTGGGTCAGAAATGAGACTCACACACACACACACACACACACACACACACACACACACACACACACACACACACACACACACACACACACACACACACACACACACACACAGCGACTTTTCTTGAATGCAAAATCGTCAACAATGACATCACACTTTAACCTCCATCATATCAACAACAATGCCATTTCACCTGTATCATTTCAACAACAATGCCATTTCACCTGTATCATTTCAACAACAATGCCATTTCACCTGTATCATTAAAATAATAATGTCATTTCACCTGTATCATTTCAACAATAATGTCATTTCACCTGTATCATTTCAACAATAATGTCATTTCACCTGTATCATTTCAACAATAATGTCATTTCACCTGTATCATTTCAACAATAATGTCATTTCACCTGTATCATTTCAACAATTATGTCATTTCACCTGTATCATTCAAACAATAATGTCATTTCACCTGAATCATTTCAACAATAATGTCATTTCACCTGTATAATTTCAACAATAATGACATTTCACCTGTATAATTTCAACAACAATGTCATTTCACCTGTATCATTTCAACAATAATGTCATTTCACCTGTATCATTTCAACAACAATGTCATTTCACCTGTATCATTCAAACAATAATGTCATTTCACCTGAATCATTTCACCAATAATGACTTTTCACCTGTATAATTTCAACAACAATGTCATTTCACCTGTATCATTCAAACAATAATGTCATTTCACCTGAATCATTTCACCAATAATGTCATTTCACCTGAATCATTTCACCAACAATGTAATTTCACCTGAATCATTTCAACAACAACACCATTTCACCTCCATCATTTCAACCACAATTTCATTTTAATTCCAGGCGACAAGGCAACAAAAGATGAAAATTTTGAAAGGGGGTGTAGACTGCCAGTTGCGGTGGATTGGAAACAACCCAAGGAACTCAAACCGGGTAACTGGAACAAAGCTCGAAGGTCTCGCCCCCCTTGCTCTGCCTGCGATATGTCCCCATCATATTTCCCAGGGCGCTCAAGGTCCGCCAACAACCCTCTTCTGGTAACATTCCTAAAACACGAATCACTGCTCACCTTCACACTTTCATTCCTCATTTTTCCCACTTTTGGAAAACACTCCATCACTCTGTTCAATTCCATTCTTCCCATCTGGCCTTCCATACAGTTGTTCAGTCCCACCTCTTATCATCCCCCATCCAAAACCTCGATCTTTTCTACCCCCGTTAATCCACCCCAATCCCAACTCCTTCAAATTCCCTGCTTTCCTTCCTGAAAGTCCCTGTAATGTCTGTGCTGTATACCCCGTATTCCCCCCCCCCATCCCTCTCTCTTCCACAGATCTCCTTATGTCTGTGATCCCCACTGTCCTGCCCTTCCTCTTTATCCATCTCCAAAGAAAGAGGGCATTCATTGCAATAAGGGATTGAATTAAACAATGATGAGGATGAAATTTAATTAAGAGGTTTATGAAACAATGACGAAACGACAATGATGTTTCTCTTCTCAACTATTCAGACGTTGTTGTTTGGAATGCAGACTGTGGCTGCTGGTTGCATCATCTCTGAAAGAGCAGCTGTGCTGCAAGTGCAGTGCCCCTGTTACCAGTGCGATGGTAATCACTTTGCCGACCTCAGAAGGATGAACGGCTGAGTCAACCCCCCTGTTGTTATCTCAACAGCATGACAGGTACTTGAACTCAAGACCGTCAGTTCTTAAAAATCCAGACTCCTGAACCGTTAATTCAACACGAGGAGGATTTTTTGATTTGTGATTGACAAACAAACATCGATTACATTTTGAGTTAATTTGATAATTCTCACCAGGTTGATGGAACATTTTTTTTTTAAAGGCTCCATTCGTTTTTGCGCTTCGATGTCATGAATCATCAATGCCAAGTTTAAAAAGCGATCCGTTGAACCACCTCGGAGGAGTTTGGAAGAAAACAACAAATGTCAATGGGCCCATTGCTGGAAGTTAGGAAGTATTGAAGGACGTTGTTCTGGCTGAACAAGGTCCTCTCGACTTCGGCGTTGGACGAGCTAAAAATCCTCTTTTTTTATTCAGTGCGACCCGAGGGTGGGGGAAAGAAGCTGACGCATTGTACATGATGGATATTCATTTATTTATTTATTTTTGATGGGGGGGGGCAGAGGGGAGGGGGAGAAACAAAGTAGAATCAGTGTGAAGTCACACAAAGACAACTGAACCATCTCTCATATTGGTTTACCTTCCAAAGCAATTACTGAATCCCCAAGCATTTCAGCAAATCCCTTACGATCCATTCCATCTTCAAAGAAGTTCATGTGCCACTCATGTTGGATACCAGGGAACATCTTCTTGATGGAATTCTTTCCATAAGAGTACATCATTTTCAACTTTGTTGTCGCCGAATCCGGACGCCAGGAAACGAACACTAATTCTTCTTTCTTTGTCTCCTTGGTCTCATAAGAGGCAAGGTAAAGGGAGTAGCGGCAGTCATTGGGAGGTAGCATGTCCATGAACATCAGGAAAGGATCATCCACAGAGTTTCTAATATCACCCACCAGGATCTGCTTATTCTCCTCCAGTTGAATTTCTGAGCAGTCATCATTGAGGCAAAGGAAAACCGCTTTTTTGTGTTTCTTTACATCATCCTGAGT
>NC_140972.1:87245788-87353288 GCF_056783735.1 Eptatretus burgeri | reverse complement strand
ACAATAATGTCATTTCACCTGTATCATTCAAACAACAATGTCATTTCACCTGTATCATTTCAACAACAATGTCATTTCACCTGTATCATTTCAACAACAATGTCATTTCACCTGTATCATTTCAACAATAATGTCATTTCACCTGTATCATTTCAACAATCATGTCATTTCACCTGAATCATTTCAACAACAATGTCATTTCACCTGAATCATTTCAACAACAATGTCATTTCACCTGTATCATTTCACCAATAATGTCATTTCACCTGCATCATTTCAACAATAATGTCATTTCACCTGCATCATTTCAACAATAATGTCATTTCACCTGCATCATTTCAACAGCAATGTCATTTCACCTGTATCATTTCAACAATAATGTCATTTCACTTTTATCATTTCAACAACAATGTCATTTCACCTGTATCATTTCAACAGCAATGTCATTTCACCTGTATCATTTCAACAATAATGTCATTTCACCTGCATCATTTCGACAATAATGTCATTTCACCTGCATCATTTCGACAATAATGTCATTTCACCTGCATCATTTCAACAGTAATGTCATTTCACCTGAATCATTTCAACAACAATGTCATTTCACTTGTATCATTTCAACAATAATGTCATTTCACCTGTATCATTTCAACAATAATGTCATTTCACCTGTATCATTTCAATAATAATGTCATTCCACTTGTATCATTTCAACAACAATGTCATTTCACTTGTATCATTTCAACAACAACGTCATTTCACCTGTATCATTTCAACAATAATGTCATTTCACTTGTATCATTTCAATAATAATGTCATTTCACCTGTATCATTTCAACAATAATGTCATTTCACCTGTATCATTTCAACAATAATGTCATTTCACCTGTATCATCAAAACAATAATGTCATTTCACCTGTATCATTTCAACAACAATGTCATTTCACCTTGATCATTTCACCAATAATGTCATTTCACCTGTATCATTTCAACAACAATGTCATTTCACCTGTATCATTTCACCAATAATGTCATTTCACCTGCATCATTTCAACAACAATGTCATTTCACCTGTATCATTTCAACAACAATGTCATTTCACCTGTATCATTTCAACAATAATGTCATTTCACCTTTATCATTTCAACAACAATGTCATTTCACCTGTATCATTTCAACAGCAATGTCATTTCACCTGTATCATTTCAACAATAATGTCATTTCACCTTTATCATTTCAACAACAATGTCATTTCACCTGTATCATTTCAACAGCAATGTCATTTCACCTGTATTATTTCAACAATAATGTCATTTCACCTGCATCATTTCGACAATAATGTCATTGCACCTGCATCATTTCGACAATAATGTCATTTCACCTGCATCATTTCGACAATAATGTCATTTCACCTGTATCATTTCGACAATAATGTCATTTCACCTGCATCATTTCGACAATAATGTCATTTCACCTGCATCATTTCGACAATAATGTCATTTCACCTGCATCATTTCGACAATAATATTATTTCACCTGCATCATTTCGACAATAATGTCATTTCACCTGTATCATTTCAACAACAATGTCATTTCACCTGTATCCTTTTAACGACAATGTCATTTCACCTGTATGATTTGAACAACAATGTCATTTCACCTGAATCATTTCAACAACAACGCCATTTCACCTCCATCATTTCAACCACAATTTCATTTTAATTCCAGGATCGAAGGCAACAAAAGATGAAAATTTGGAAAGGTGGTGTCGACTGACAATTGCGGTGGATTGGAAACAACCAACGGAACTCAAACCGGGTAACTGGAACGAACCTCGAAGGTCTCGCCCCGCTTGATCTCTCTGCGATATGTCCCCACCATATTTCTGCATGGCGCTCAAGGTCCGCCAACAACCCTCTTCTGGTAAAACTACCAAAATCACGAATCACTGCTCACCTTCACTCTTTCATTCCTCATTTTTCCCGCTTTTGGAATACACTCCCTCACTCTGTTCAATTCCATTCTTCCCATCAGGCCTTCAATAAATTTGTTCAGTCCCACCTCTTGTCGTCCCCCATCCAAATCCTCGATCTTTTCTTCCCCCGTTAATCCACCCCAATCCCACCTCCTTCAATTTCCCTGCTTTCCTTCCTGAAAGTCCCTGTAATGTCCGTCTTGTTTACCCCGTATTCCCCCCCCCCATCCCTCTCCATTCCACAGATCTCCTAATGTCTGTGTTCCCCACTGTCCTGCCCTTCCTCTTTATCCATCTTCAAAGAAAAATGGCATTTATTACATTAAGGGATTGAATTAAACAATGATGAGGATGAAATTTAATTAAGAGGTTTATGAAACAATGACGAAACGACAATGATGTTTCTCTTCTCAACTATTCAGACGTTGTTGTTTGGAATGCAGACTGTGGCTGCTGGTTGCATCATCTCTGAAAGAGCAGCTGTGCTGCAAGTGCAGTGCCCCTGTTACTAGTACGATGGTAATCACTTTGCCGACCTCAGAAGGATGAACGGCTGAGTCAACCCTCCTGTTGTTGTCTCAACAGCATGACAGGTACTTGAACTCAAGACCATAAGTTCTTAAAAATCCAGACTCCTTAACCGTTAATTCAACACGAGGAGGATTTTTTGATTTGTGATTGACAAACAAACATCGATTACATTTTGAGTTAATTTGATAATTCTCACCAGGTTGATGGAACATTTTTTTTTTAAAGGCTCCATTCGTTTTTTCGCTTCGATGTCATGAATCATCAATGCCAAGTTTAAAAAGCGATCCGTTGAACCACCTCGGAGGAGTTTGGAAGAAAACAACAAATGTCAAAGGGCCCATTGCTGGAAGTTAGGAAGTATTGAAGGACGTTGTTCTGGCTGAACAAGGTCCTCTCGACTTCGGCGTTGGACGAGCGAAAAATCCTCTTTTTTTATTCAGTGCGACCCGAGGGTGGGGGAAAGAAGCTGACGCATTGTACATGATGGATATTCATTTATTTATTTATTTTTGATGGGGGGGGGCAGAGGGGAGGTGGAGAAACAAAGTAGAATCAGTGTGAAGTCACACAAAGACAACTGAACCATCTCTCATATTGGTTTACCTTCCAAAGCAATTACTGAATCCCCAAGCATTTCAGCAAATCCCTTACGATCCATTCCATCTTCAAAGAAGTTCATGTGCCACTCATGTTGGATACCAGGGAACATCTTCTTGATGGAATTCAGTGCACCAGAGTGCAACATTTTCAACTGTGCTGATGTCGAATCTGGACACCAGGAAACGAACACTAATTCTTCTTTCTTTGTCTCCTTGGTCTCAAAAGAGGCAAAGGTAAAGGGAGTAGCGGCAGTCATTGGGAGGGAGCATGTCCATGAACATCAGGAAAGGATCATCCACAGAGTTTCTAATATCACCCACCAGGATCTGCTTATTCTCCTCCAGTTGAATTTCTGAGCGGTCATCATTGAAGCAAAGGAAAACCGCTTTTTTGTGTTTCTTTACATCATCCTGAGTTGCTGTCTTGTAAGCCTTCATTTCATTGAAGACTTCCATCACAGAATCTTGAATGATCACACCAGAGGTCATGTTGGAGGAGTTTTGGCTCGAGTCTTGGATAAAGGTAAGAAGGATAGAAGGAAGAAGTCTGCAGAGGTCCTGGCAAGGGATGACAAAAGGATTCACGCTGACGGAGGAAACCTGAAGAGTTCCACGCACCGTGTCAGCACCGGTTCAAGGGACCCTCAAGTGGAGAGGGACGACACAATAAAACGAATCACAACACTAACGGTGATAAAACGACGAGGAGTATTTATCCCAGTGCCGGAAGACCTCCCACCCAGCTCCATGAATGTATAATGGGGTGACTTCATTTTTTTCCTCTCCCTTTTTGCAAAACATTTCTTCTTGCTTCACTTAAACATGTCACAAAGGGATGAAGAAAGATAGCTTTGACGAGAGAATGCAAACAGCTCCCTCAGGCCAAAATGAGACCTTTGGCAAATTCAGGGCTGCAAAGAATACACCATCATCAACCTTCGGAGGAACCTCATGTCCTCACTCGTCTGTCTGAAGACAATCTACACAAACATGGGAATCAACAAACCGTATGCATGCAGAGCCGAACTTTTGGTCACACAAACGTAGTTCACCATCGTGGATGACATTGCAATATGAGAATAAATATCAACTATCCGTGTGGAAAATGCATTGTTGGTGCAAGAGATGTTTGATAACCGGTGTTATTACAGGATTAGCACAGGGGCTTCCCTCCAACTACTGGGGTTTATTCTGCCCCAATATTATTAGCATCATTCCTGAAGTATGAAATCTGTTCGATGTTTCAAAAGGCATCTCTGTCGAGTTGTGTGCCTCACAGTGGGTACCGAGGAAATAGAGAAAGTGGAACTATCATATAGCTGGATAGGTGTTGTGAAAGCCATTGCTACGGGATCAGTGGCTCGTGCCGGAGTGTCACGAGGTGAGGAAGGCCGTGGCTCTGGAGGAGGTATTGGCATCTCGACAGCAAAAGAAAGCTCAGGGATTTGTCCTTAAGCCAATCGTTGGGATGAACTGAGGGGGGGGAGGGGGTCTCGTCATCTCAACATCTTTCAACAGCTCATCTCACTCGGTATGTTTTGTATCATTTCAACAGCTCAGTCAGCATGTTAGTGTTGATAGGAACGAACTTGGTTGGTGGGGAACGATCACCATGTGACGAAGTGATCAGCGATCACCGGTGGGAAGAAGGACAGAAGTAGAGCAAACTGCAGGGGCAGTGCAGAAGGAAGAGACCTTGAAGCACTCAGATCTTTTGATTCCATAAGTTGTGCTGTATGGCAAGGAACTGATGAACTTGTGAATATCACACCAACTGTCATTGACAGCGGTTACCAAGTGGTGTTGCTGGACCTGAGATTTGTTGTGATCAGCATGAAGGTAGACCGGATCACTAATATCAACTGAGGTCAGTGTTGCACTCCTGAGGAGGCCTTGGACTTCTGGCCGTATGAGTGATTGTCCCGGGAGAGCCGATGATGAGTTTCAACAAACCTGCCGTTTGATAGGGGAATCCTTACATTGGACAACTACATCGTCCCTGTGTCCAGATCTCTCACAGAAAGGCCATGGGAATGAAGACACCAGGTGAGTCGTGAAGTGATGATCGACAGGGCCAAAGGTGTAATCGGGTGTCCATGTCGTTCATGGCATCGAAGGTCCACTTCAGTTCCCATCCGGATTTCTCTGCGACCAGATTTTTTTGGGGCTTTTTTGCTTTACAAGTTCAATGGTGATGCGGTGTTCCTGCAGCAGCTTATCCTCTCACATGGTGGAGGACCCAAGGGCAGGATCAATCCATTTGACATCTTCTGGAAGATTCGCTGCATGAAACCCAATGCACATTTGAAGGAGAGAATGCATCGCGGAACGAGTCGGCAACCAAAACAACAAGAGCCATTTTTTCAAATATGGTCAAAAACGCAACGTCTTAAAATAGAAAATTAAAATAAATTAAAATTAAGACAAAACATGACAGAGACCTGAACGTTGATTTGTAATGGAATATATGATTATTGATGTTCACAAACTTGTCACATGGGGTTACATTTCATCAAAATTTACACATTAGTGTTTTACCACGATCTTCCTGATGGGTCAGAAATGAGGCTAACACACAAACACACACATACACACACACACACACACACACACATACACACACACACACACACACACACACACACACACACACACACACACACACACACAAACACTGCGACTTTTCTTGAATGCAAAATCGTCAACAATGACATCACACTTTAACCTCCATCATTTCAACAACAATGCCATTTCACCTGTATCATTCAAACAACAATGTCATTTCACCTGTATCATTCAAACAACAATGTCATTTCACCTGTATCATTTCAACAACAACGTCATTTCACCTGCATCGTTTCACCAATAATGTCATTTCACCTTTATCATTTCAACAACAATGTCATTTCACCTTTATCATTTCAACAACAATGTCATTTCACCTGCATCATTTCAACAACAATGTCATTTCACCTGCATCATTTCAACAACAATGTCATTTCACCTGTATCATTTCAACAATAATGTCCTTTCACCTTTATCATTTCAACAACAATGTCATTTCACCTGTATCATTTCAACAACAATGTCATTTCACCTGCATCATTTCAACAACAATGTCATTTCACCTGTATCATTTCAACAACAACGTCATTTCACCTGCATCGTTTCACCAATAATGTCATTTCACCTGTATCATTTCAACAACAATGTCATTTCACCTGCATCATTTCAACAACAATGTCATTTCACCTGTATCATTTCAACAACAATGTCATTTCACCTGCATCATTTCAACAACAATGTCATTTCACCTTTATCATTTCAACAACAATGTCATTTCACCTTTATCATTTCAACAACAATGTCATTTCACCTGCATCATTTCAACAACAATGTCATTTCACCTGCATCATTTCAACAACAATGTCATTTCACCTGTATCATTTCAACAATAATGTCCTTTCACCTTTATCATTTCAACAACAATGTCATTTCACCTGTATCATTTCAACAACAATGTCATTTCACCTGCATCATTTCAACAACAATGTCATTTCACCTGTATCATTTCAACAACAACGTCATTTCACCTGCATCGTTTCACCAATAATGTCATTTCACCTGTATCATTTCAACAACAATGTCATTTCACCTGCATCATTTCAACAACAATGTCATTTCACCTGTATCATTTCAACAACAACGTCATTTCACCTGCATCGTTTCACCAATAATGTCATTTCACCTGTATCATTTCAATAACAACGTCATTTCACCTGCATCGTTTCAACAATAATGTCATTTCACCTGTGTCATTTCAACAACAATGTCATTTCACCTGCATCATTTCAACAACAATGTCATTTCACCTGCATCATTTCAACAACAATGTCATTTCACCTGTATCATTTCAACAATAATGTCCTTTCACCTTTATCATTTCAACAACAATGTCATTTCACCTGAATCATTTCAACAACAATGTCATTTCACCTGTATAATTTCAACAACAATACTATTTCACCTGTATCATTTCAACAACAATGTCATTTCACCTGTATCATTTCAACAATAATGTCCTTTCACCTTTATCATTTCAACAACAATGTCATTTCACCAGCATCATTTCAACAACAATTTCTTTTCACCTGTATCATTTCAACAACAATTTCTTTTCACCTGTATCATTTCAACAATAATGTCATTTCACCTGTATCATTTCAACAATAATGTCCTTTCACCTTTATCATTTCAACAACAATGTCATTTCACCTGTATCATTTCAACAACAATTTCTTTTCACCTGTATCATTTCAACAACAATTTCTTTTCACCTGTATCATTTCAACAATAATGTCATTTCACCTGTATCATTTCAACAATAATGTCCTTTCACCTTTATCATTTCAACAACAATGTCATTTCACCTCCATCATTTCAAACACAATGTCATTTTAATTCCAGGCTCCAAGGCAACAAAAGATGAAAAATTTGCATGGGGGTGTAGACTGCCAGTTGCGGTGGATTGGAAACAACCCAAGGAACTCAAACCGGGTAACTGGAACAAAGCTCGAAGGTCTCGCCCCCCTTGCTCTGCCTGCGATATGTCCCCACCATATTTCCGAGGGCGCTCAAGGTCCGCCAACAACCCTCTTCTGGTAACATTACTCAAACACGAATCACTGCTCACCTTCACTCTTTCATTCCTCATTTTTCTCGCTTTTGGAATACACTCCCTCACTCTGTTCAATTCCATTCTTCCCATCTGGCCTTCCATACAGTTGTTCAGTCCCACGTCTTATCGTTCCCCATCCAAATCCTCGAACTTTTCTACCCCCGTTAATCCAGCCCAATCCTACCTCCGTCAATTTCCCTGCTTTCCTTCCTGAAAGTCCCTGTAATGTCCATCCTGTTTACCCCGTATTCCCCCCGCCCCATCCCTCTCTCTTCCACAGATCTCCTTATGTCTGTGTTCCCCACTGTCCTGCCCTTCCTCTTTCCCCATCTTCAAAGAAAGAGGGTATTCATTACATTAAGGGATTGAATTAAACAATGATGAAGATGAAATTTCATGAAGAGGTTTATGAAATAATGACGAAAAGACTGATGTTTCTCTTCTCAACGATTCAGTCGTTGTTGTTTGGAATGCAGACTGTGGCTGCTGGTTGCATCATCACTGAAAGAGCATCTGTGCTGCAAATGCAGTGCCCCTGTTACCAGCACGATGGTACTCACTTTGCCGACCTCAGAAGGATGAACGGCTGAGTCAACCCTCCTGTTGTTATCTCAACAGCATGACAGGTACTTGAACTCAAGACCTTAAGTTCTTAAAAATCCAGCCTCCTTAACCGTTAATTCAACACGAGGAGGATTTTTTGATTTGTGATTGACAAACAAACATCGATTACATTTTGAGTTTATTTGATAATTCTCACCAGGTTGATGGAACTTTTTTTTTTAAAGGCTCCATTCGTTTTTGCGCTTCGATGTCATGAATCATCAATGCCGAGTTTAAAAAGCGATCCGTTGAACCACCTCGGAGGAGTTTGGAAGAAAACAACAAATGTGAATGTGCCCATTGTTGGAAGTTAGGAAGTATTGAAGGACGTTGTTCTGGCTGAACAAGGTCCTCTCGACTTCGGCGTTGGACGAGCTAAAAATCCTCTTTTTTATTCAGTGCGACTCGAGGGTGGGGGAAAGAAGCTGACGCATTGTACATGATGGATATTCATTTATTTATTTATTTTTGATGGGGGGGCAGAGGGGAGGGGGAGAAACAAAGTAGAATCAGTGTGAAGTCACACAAAGACAACTGAACCATCTCTCATATTGGTTTACCTTCCAAAGCAATTACTGAATCTCCAAGCATTTCAGCAAATCCCTTACGATCCATTCCATCTTCAAAGAAGTTCATGTGCCACTCATGTTGGATACCAGGGAACATCTTCTTGATGGAATTCTTTCCATAAGAGTACATCATTTTCAACTTTGTTGTCGCCGAATCTGGACACCAGGAAACGAACACTAATTCTTCTTTCTTTGTCTCCTTGGTCTCATAAGAGGCAAAGGTTAAGGGAGTCGCGGCAGTCATTGGGAGGGAGCATGTCCATGAACATCAGGAAAGGATCATCCACAGAGTTTCTAATATCACCCACCAGGATCTGCTTATTCTCCTCCAGTTGAATTTCTGAGCAGTCATCATTGAAGCAAAGGAAAACCGCTTTTTGTGTTTCTTTACATCATCCTGAGTTGCTGTCTTGTAAGCCTTCATTTCATTGAAGACTTCCATCACAGAATCATGAATGATCACACCAGAGGTCATGTTGGAGAAGTTTTGGCTCGAGTCTTGGATAAAGGTAAGAAGGATAGAAGGAAGAAGTCTGCAGAGGTCCAAGCAAGGGATGGCAAAAGGATTCACGCTGACGGAGGAAACCTGAAGAGTTCCACGCACCGCGTCAGCACCGGCTCGAGAGACCCTCAAGTGGAGAGGGACGAGACAACAAAACGAATCACAACACTAACGGTGATGAAACGACGAGGAGTATTTATCCCAGTGCCGGAACACCTCCCACCCAGCTCCATGAATGTATAATGGGGTGACTTCATTCTTTTCCTCTCCCTTTTTGCAAAACATTTCTTCTTGCTTCACTTAAACATGTCACAAAGGGATGAAGAAAGATCCCTTTGCTGAGAGAATGCAAACAGCTCCCTCAGGCCAAAATGAGACCTTTGGCAAATACAGGGCTGCAAAGAATACACCATCATCAACCTTCGGAGGAACCTCATGTCCTCACTCGTCTGTCTGAAGACAATCTACACAAACATGGGAATCAACAAACCGTATGCATGCAGAGCCGAACTTTTGGTCACACAAACGTCGTTCACCATCGTGGATGACATTGCAATGAGGGAATAAATATCAACTATCCGTGTGGAAAATGCATTGTTGGTGCAAGAGATGTTTGATAACCGGTGTTATTACAGGATGAGCACAGGGGCTTCCCTCCAACTACTGGGGTTTATTCTGCCCCAATATTATTCGCATCATTCCTGAAGTATGAAATCTGTTCGATGTTTCAAAAGGCATCTCTGTCGAGTTGTGTGCCTCACAGTGGGTACCGAGGAAATAGAGAAAGTGGAACTATCATATAGCTGGATAGGTGTTGTAAAAGCCATTGCTACGGGATCAGTGGCTCGTGCTGGAGTGTCACGACGTGGGGAAGGCCGTGGCTCTGGAGGAGGTATTGGCATCTCGACAACAAAAGAAAGCTCAGGGATTTGTCCTGAAGCCAATAGTTGGGATCAACGGGGTTGGGTGGGGGGTGGGCTCATCATTTCAACATCTTTCAACAGCTCATCTCACTCGGTATGTTTTGTATCATTTCAACAGCTCAGTCAGCATGTTAGTGTTGATAGGAACGAATTTCGTTGGCGGGGAACGATCACCATGTGACGAAGTGATCAGCGATCACCGGTGGGAAGAAGGACAGAAGTAGAGCAAACTGCAGGGGCAGTGCAGAAGGAAAAGATCTTGTCGCACTGAGATCTTTTGATTCCATAAGTTGTGCTGTATGGCAAGGAACTGATGAACTTGTGAATATCACACCAACTGTCATTGACAGCGGTTACCAAGTGGTTTTGCTGGACCTGAGATTTGTTGTGATCAGCATGAAGGTAGACCGGATCACTAATATCAACTGAGGTCAGTGTTGCTCTCCTGAGGAGGCCTTGGACTTCTGGCCGTATGAGTGTTTGGCCCGGGAGAGCCGATGATGAGTTTCAACAAACCTGCCGTTTGATAGGGGAATCCGTACATTGGACAACTACATCGTCCCTGTGTCCAGATCTCTCACAGAAAGGCCATGGGAATGAAGACACCAGGTGAGTCGTGAAGTGATGATCGACAGGGTCAAAGGTGTAATCGGGTGTCCATGTCGTTCATGCCATCGAAGGTCCACTTCAGTTCCCATCCGGATTTCTCTGCTACCAGATTCTTTTTGGGCTTTTTTGCTTTCCAAGTTCAATGGCGATGCGGTGTTCCTGCAGCAGCTTATCCTCTCACAAGGTGGAGGACCCAAGGGCAGGATCAATCTATTTGACAGCTTGGGGAAGATTCGCTGCATGAAACCCAATGCACATTTGAAGGAGAGGATGCATCGCGGAACGAGTCGGCAACCAAAACAACAACAAGAGCCATTTTTTCAAATATGGTCAAAATGCAATGTCTTAAAATGAAAAAATTAAAATAAACCAATGTCACCTGCAGGGTGACCCGTATCTTGCCAAAATGTGACCACGTGTGACTTCTTTAAGGTCACACTGAAGTGAACAGAACTGCTATCCACCAGGAGCGACTCCTTGAGGAATATCTGCCTACGAGAGATTCCGATGAAAATCGTTCCACAGAGTAACCATGAAAAATATGCTTTTGCCTCATAACATCAAATGACGTCAAAATGTCTCAAGCTTGACATATCTAGAAAGCACTCATTGAGGTGTTCAATTTGAAGTACTACACGATATGGTTCCTAAAACTTGAAAATTTGACCTTGGGGTCAAATATGTTTGACCTGAGGCGCTAACCATGAAGGTCAAGGCCAATCGCCACCAAAAATTAATCAGCTGAGCGCCAGACCATGAACTATATTTCCATGAAGTTTTAAGACGACCTGATCAAAATTACTCAAAAAATAAGGGTTTTGTCGACTCCCCTGATTTACGACAAAGTGACCTTGACCTTTGACCTTGACCTTCAAAATTTTGTGCACTGAAAGGGACCTCTTTAGGCCTCTGATATGCGAAGTTACAAAAATTTCCAATGATAACTGTGCTGTGCCGAATTTTTTATACGTGATTACAGACAAACAAAACAAAAAAAAACATACAAGCTGACGAACATATCTTGCAAAAACTTCGTTTTGGCAAGATATTAAATTAAAATGAAGACAAACATGACAGAGACTAGCACGTTGATTTGTTACGGAATATATGCTTACTGATGTTCACAAACTTGTCAAATAAGGTTACATTTCATCAAAATTTACACATTGTTGTTTTACCACAATCTTCCTGATGGTTCAAAATTAGACTCACACACACACACACACACACACACACACACACACACACACACACACACACACACACACACACACACACACACACACACACACACACACACACACATACACACACACAAACACACATACACACACACAAACACACAAACACACAAACACACACACAAACACACACACACACACACACAAACACACAAACACACACACACACACACTTTTCTTGAATACAAAATCATCAACAATGACATCACACTTTAAGCGACATCATTCAAACAACAATGTCATTTCACCTGCATCATTTCAACAATCATGTCATTTCACCTGAATCATTTCAACAACAATGTCATTTCACCTGCATCATTTCAACAATAATGTCATTTCACCTGTATCATTTCAACAACAACGTCATTTCACCTGCATCGTTTCACCAATAATGTCATTTCACCTTTATCATTTCAACAACAATGTCATTTCACCTTTATCATTTCAACAACAATGTCATTTCACCTGCATCATTTCAACAACAATGTCATTTCACGTGCATCATTTCAACAACAATGTCATTTCACCTGTATCATTTCAACAATAATGTCCTTTCACCTTTATCATTTCAACAACAATGTCATTTCACCTGTATCATTTCAACAACAATGTCATTTCACCTGCATCATTTCAACAACAACATCATTTCACCTGTATCATTTCAACAGCAATGTCATTTCACCTGTATCATTTCAATAATAATGTCATTTCCCCTGCATCATTTCAACAACAACATCATTTCACCTACATCATTTCAACAGCAATGTCATTTCACCTACATCATTTCAACAGCAATGTCATTTCACCTGTATCATTTCAATAATAATGTCATTTCCCCTGCATCATTTCAACAACAATGTCATTTCACCTGTATCATTTCAACAACAACGTCATTTCACCTGCATCGTTTCACCAATAATGTCATTTCACCTGTATCATTTCAATAACAACGTCATTTCACCTGCATCGTTTCAACAATAATGTCATTTCACCTGTGTCGTTTCAACAATAATGTCGTTTCACCTTTATCATTTCAACAACAATGTCATTTCACCTGCATCATTTCAACAACAATGTCATTTCACCTGCATCATTTCAACAACAATGTCATTTCACCTGTATCATTTCAAAAACAATGTCATTTCACCTGTATCCTTTCAACAACAATGTCATTTCACCTGAATGATTTGAACAACAATGTTATTTCACCTGAATCATTTCAACAACAACACCATTTCACCTGTATCATTTCAACAACAATGTCATTTAACCTGTATCATTTCAACAATAATGTCCTTTCACCTTTATCATTTCAACAACAATGTCATTTCACCAGCATCATTTCAACAACAATGTCATTTCACCTGTATCATTTCAACAACAATTTCTTTTCACCTGTATCATTTCAACAATAATGTCATTTCACCTGTATCATTTCAACAATAATGTCCTTTCACCTTTATCATTTCAACAACAATGTCATTTCACATGCATCATTTCAACAACAATGTCATTTCACCTCCATCATTTCAACCACAATTTCATTTTAATTCCAGGATCGAAGGCAACAAAAGATGAAAATTTGGAAAGGTGGTGTAGACTAACAATTGCGGTGGATTGGAAACAACCAACGGAACTCAAACCGGGTAACTGCAACGAACCTCGAAGGTCTCGCCCCCCTTGCTCTGTCTGTGATATGTCCCCACCATATTTCCCAGGGCGCTCAAGGTCCGCCAACAACCATCTTCTGGTAAAACTACTAAAATCCCGAATCACTGCTCATCTTCACTCTTTCATTCCTCATTTCCCGCTTTTGGAATACACTCCCTCACTCTGTTCAATTCCATTCTTCCCATCTGGCCTTCAATACAGTTTTTCAGTCCCACCTCTTATCGTCCCCCATCCAAATCCTCGATCTTTTCTACCCCCGTTAATCCCCCCCAATCCCACCTCCTTCAATTTCCCTGCTTTCCTTCCTGAAAGTCTCTATAATGTCCATCTTGTTTACCCCGTATTTCCTGCCCCATCCCTCTCCATTCCACAGATCTCCTAATGTCTGTGTTCCCCACTGTCCTGCCCTTCCTCTTTATCCAACTTCAAAGAAAAAGGGCATTTATTACATTAAGAGATTGATTTAAACAATGATGAAGATGAAATTTAATGAAGAGGTTGACTGAAATAATGACGAAACGACAATGATGTTTCTCTTCTCAACTATTCAGACGTTGTTGTTTGGAATGCAGACTGTGGCTGCTGGTTGCATCATCTCTGAAAGAGCAGCTGTGCTGCAAATGCAGTGCCCCTGTTACCAGTACGATGGTACTCACTTTGCCGACCTCAGAAGGATGAACGGCTGAGTCAACCCTCCTGTTGTTATCTCAACAGCATGACAGGTACTTGAACTCAAGACCCTAAGTTCTTTAAAATCCAGCCTCCTTAACCGTTAATTCAACACGAGGAGGATTTTTTGATTTGTGATTGACAAACAAACATCGATTACATTTTGAGTTTATTTGATAATTCTCACCAGGTTGATGGAACATTAATTTTTTTAAAGGCTCCATTCGTTTTTGCGCTTCGATGTCATGAATCATCAATGCCAAGTTTAAAAAGCGATCCGATGAACCACCTCGGAGGAGTTTGGAAGAAAATAAAAAATGTCAAAGGGCCCATTGCTGGAAGTTAGGAAGTATTGAAGGACGTTGTTCTGGCTGAACAAGGTCCTCTCGACTTCGGCGTTGGACGAGCTAAAAATCCTCTTTTTTTATTCAGTGCGACCCGAGGGTGGGGGAAAGAAGCTGACGCATTGTACATGATGGATATTCATTTATTTATTTATTTTTGATGGGGGGGGCAGAGGGGAGGTGGAGAAACAAAGTAGAATCAGTGTGAAGTCACACAAAGACAACTGAACCATCTCTCATATTGGTTTACCTTCCAAAGCAATTACTGAATCCCCAAGCATTTCAGCAAATCCCTTACGATCCATTCCATCTTTAAAGGAGTTCAGGTGCCACTCATGTTGGATACCAGGGAACATCTTCTTGATGGAATTCTTTCTAGAAGAGTACAACATTTTGAACCTTATTGTCGCCGAATCCGGACACCAGGAAACGAACACTAATTCTTCTTTCTTTGTCTCCTTGGTCTCATAAGAGGCAAGGTAAAGGGAGTAGCGGCAGTCATTGGGAGGGAGCAAGTCCATGAACATCAGGAAAGGATCATCCACAGAGTTTCTAATATCACCCACCAGGATCTGCTTATTCTCCTCCAGTTGAATTTCTGAGCAGTCATCATTGAGGCAAAGGAAAACGGCTTTTTTGTGTTTCTTTACATCATCCTGAGTTGCTGTCTTGTAAGCCTTCATTTCATTGAAGACTTCCATCACAGAATCTTGAATGATCACACCAGAGGTCATGTTGGAGGAGTTTTGGCTCGAGTCTTGGATAAAGGTAAGAAGGATGGAAGGAAGAAGTCTGCAGAGGTCCTGGCAAGGGATGGCAAAAGGATTCACGCTGATGGAGGAAACCTGAAGTGTTCCACGCACCGCGTCAGCACCGGCTCGAGAGACCCTCAAGTGGAGAGGGACGAGACAATAAAACGAATCACAACACTAACGGTGATGAAACGACGAGGAGTATTTATCCCAGTGGCGGAACACCTCCCACCCAGCTCCATGAATGTATAATGGGGTGACTTCATTCTTTTCCTCTCCCTTTTTGCAAAACATTTCTTCTTGCTTCACTTAAACATGTCACAAAGGGATGAAGAAAGATCCCTTTGCTGAGAGAATGCAAACAGCTCCCTCAGGCCAAAATGAGACCTTTGGCAAATTCAGGGCTGCAAAGAATACACCATCATCAACATTCGGAGGATCCTCATGTCCTCACTCGTCTGTGTGAAGACAATCTACACATACATGGGAATCAACAAACCGTATCCATGCAGAGCCGAACTTTTGGTCACACAAACGTAGTTCACTATCGTGGATGACATTGCAATGAGGGAATAAATATCAACTATCCGTGTGGAAAATGCATTGTTGGTGCAAGAGATGTTTGATAACCGGTGTTATTACAGGATGAGCACAGGGGCTTCCCTCCAACTACTGGGGTTTATTCTGCCCCAATATTATTAGCATCATTCCTGAAGTATGAAATCTGTTCGATGTTTCAGAAGGCATCTCTGTCGAGTTGTGTGCCTCACAGTGGGTACCGAGGAAATAGAGAAAGTGGAACTATCATATAGCTGGATAGGTGTTGTAAAAGCCATTGCTACGGGATCAGTGGCTCGTGCCGGAGTCTCACGAGGTGAGGAAGGCCTTGGATCTGGAGGAGGTATTGGCATCTCGACAACAAAAGAAAGCTCAGGGATTTGTCCTGAAGCCAATAGTTGGGATCAACTCGGGGGGGGGGGTCGTCATTTCAACATCTTTCAACAGCTCATCTCACTCGGTATGTTTTGTATCATTTCAACAGCTCAGTCAGGATGTTAGTGTTGATAGGAACGAATTTGGTTGGTGGGGAACGATCACCATGTGACGAAGTGATCAGCGATCACCGGTGGGAAGAAGGACAGAAGTAGAGCAAACTGCAGGATCAGTGCAGAAGGAAGAGACCTTGTCGCACTCGGATCTTTTGATTCCATAAGTTGTGCTGTATGGCAAGGAACTGATGAACTTGTGAATATCACACCAACTGTCATTGACAGCGGTTACCAAGTGGTGTTGCTGGACCTGAGATTTGTTGTGATCAGCATGAAGGTAGACCGGATCACTAATATCAACTGAGGTCAGTGTTGCACTCCTGAGGAGGCCTTGGACTTCTGGCCGTATGAGTGTTTGGCCCGGGAGAGCCGATGATGAGTTTCAACAAACCTGCCGTTTGATCGGGGAATCCGTACATTGGACAACTACATCGTCCCTGTGTCCAGATCTCTCACAGAAAGGCCATGGGAATGAAGACACCAGGTGAGTCGTGAAGTGATGATCGACAGGGTCAAAGGTGTAATCGGGTGTCCATGTCGTTCATGGCATCGAAGGTCCACTTCAGTTCCCATCCGGATTTCTCTGCTACCAGATTCTTTTTGGGCTTTTTTGCTTTACAAGTTCAATGGTGATGCGGTGTTCCTGCAGCAGCTTATCCTCTCACAAGGTGGAGGACCCAAGGGCAGGATCAATCCATTTGACAGCTTGGGGAAGATTCGCTGCATGAAACCCAATGCACATTTGAAGGAGAGAATGCATCGCGGAACGAGTCGGCAACCAAAACAACAACAAGAGCCATTTTTTCAAATATGGTCAAAATGCAATGTCTTAAAATGAAAAAATTAAAATAAACCAATGTCACCTGCAGGGTGACCCGTATCTTGCCAAAAGGTGACCACGTGTGACTTCTTTAAGGTCACACTGAAGTGAACAGAGCTGCTATCCACCAGGAGCGACTCCTTGAGGAATATCTGCCTACGAGAGATTCCGATGAAAATCGTTCCACAGAGTAACCATGAAAAATATGCTTTTGCCTCATAACATCACCAAATGACGTCAAAATGTCTCAAGCTTGACATATCTAGAAAGCACTCATCGAGGTGTTCAATTTGAAGTACTACACGATATGGTTCCTAAAACTTGAAAATTTGACCTTGGGGTCAAATATGTTTGACCTGAGGCGCTAACCATGAAGGTCAAGGCCAATCGCCACCAAAAATTAATCAGCTGAGCGCCAGACCATGAACTATATTTCCATGAAGTTTTAAGACGATCTGATCAAAATTACTCAAAAAATAAGGGTTTTGTCAACTCCCCTGATTTGCGACAAAGTGACCTTGACCTTTGACCTTGACCTTCAAAATTTTGTGCACTGAAAGGGACCTCTTTAGGCCTCTGATATGCGAAGTTACAAAAATTTCCAATGATAACTGTGCTCTGCAGAATTTTTTATACGTGATTACAGACAAACAAAACAAAAAAAAACATACAAGCTGACGAACATATCTTGCAAAAACTTCGTTTTGGCAAGATATTAAATTAAAATGAAGACAAACATGACAGAGACTAGCACGTTGATTTGTTACGGAATATATGCTTACTGATGTTCACAAACTTGTCAAATAAGGTTACATTTCATCAAAATTTACACATTGTTGTTTTACCACGATCTTCCTGATGGTTCAGAAATGAGACTGACACACACACACACACACACACACACACACACACACACACACACACACACACACACACACACACACACACACACACACACACACACACACACATACACATACACACACACAAACACACATACACACACACAAACACACAAACACACAAACACACACACAAACACACACACACACACACACAAACACACAAACACACACACACACACACTTTTCTTGAATACAAAATCATCAACAATGACATCACACTTTAAGCGACATCATTCAAACAACAATGTCATTTCACCTGCATCATTTCAACAATCATGTCATTTCACCTGAATCATTTCAACAACAATGTCATTTCACCTGCATCATTTCAACAACAACATCATTTCACCTGTATCATTTCAACAACAACGTCATTTCACCTGCATCGTTTCACCAATAATGTCATTTCACCTTTATCATTTCAACAACAATGTCATTTCACCTTTATCATTTCAACAACAATGTCATTTCACCTGCATCATTTCAACAACAATGTCATTTCACCTGCATCATTTCAACAACAATGTCATTTCACCTGTATCATTTCAACAATAATGTCCTTTCACCTTTATCATTTCAACAACAATGTCATTTCACCTGTATCATTTCAACAACAATGTCATTTCACCTGCATCATTTCAACAACAATGTCATTTCACCTGTATCATTTCAACAACAACGTCATTTCACCTGCATCGTTTCACCAATAATGTCATTTCACCTGTATCATTTCAACAACAATGTCATTTCACCTGCATCATTTCAACAACAATGTCATTTCACCTGTATCATTTCAACAACAACGTCATTTCACCTGTATCATTTCAACAATAATGTCATTTCACCTGTATCATTTCAACAACAACGTCATTTCACCTACATCGTTTCACCAATAATGTCATTTCACCTGTATCATTTCAATAACAACGTCATTTCACCTGCATCGTTTCAACAATAATGTCATTTCACCTGTGTCGTTTCAACAATAATGTCGTTTCACCTTTATCATTTCAACAACAATGTCATTTCACCTGCATCATTTCAACAACAATGTCATTTCACCTGCATCATTTCAACAACAATGTCATTTCACCTGTATCATTTCAACAATAATGTCCTTTCACCTTTATCATTTCAACAACAATGTCATTTCACCTGAATCATTTCAACAACAATGTCATTTCACCTGTATAATTTCAACAACAATATTATTTCACCTGTATCATTTCAACAACAATGTCATTTCACCTGTATCATTTCAACAATAATGTCCTTTCACCTTTATCATTTCAACAACAATGTCATTTCACCAGCATCATTTCAACAACAATGTCATTTCACCTGTATCATTTCAACAACAATTTCTTTTCACCTGTATCATTTCAACAATAATGTCATTTCACCTGTATCATTTCAACAATAATGTCCTTTCACCTTTATCATTTCAACAACAATGTCATTTCACATGCATCATTTCAACAACAATGTCATTTCACCTCCATCATTTCAAACACAATGTCATTTTAATTCCAGGCTCCAAGGCAACAAAAGATGAAAAATTTGCATGGGGGTGTAGACTGCCAGTTGCGGTGGATTGGAAACAACCCAAGGAACTCAAATCGGGTAACTGGAACAAAGCTCGAAGGTCTCGCCCCCCTTGCTCTGCCTGCGATATGTCCCCACCATATTTCCGAGGGCGCTCAAGGTCCGCCAACAACCCTCTTCTGGTAACATTCCTAAAACACGAATCACTGCTCACCTTCACTCTTTCATTCCTCATTTTTCTCGCTTTTGGAATACACTCCCTCACTCTGTTCAATTCCATTCTTCCCATCTGGCCTTCCATACAGTTGTTCAGTCCCACGTCTTATCGTTCCCCATCCAAATCCTCGAACTTTTCTACCCCCGTTAATCCAGCCCAATCCTACCTCCGTCAATTTCCCTGCTTTCCTTCCTGAAAGTCCCTGTAATGTCCATCCTGTTTACCCCGTATTCCCCCCGCCCCATCCCTCTCTCTTCCACAGATCTCCTAATGTCTGTGTTCCCCACTGTCCTGCCCTTCCTCTTTCCCCATCTTCAAAGAAAGAGGGTATTCATTACATTAAGAGATTGAATTAAACAATGATGAAGATGAAATTTCATGAAGAGGTTTATGAAATAATGACGAAAAGACTGATGTTTCTCTTCTCAACTATTCAGACGTTGTTGTTTGGAATGCAGACTGTGGCTGCTGGTTGCATCATCACTGAAAGAGCATCTGTGCTGCAAATGCAGTGCCCCTGTTACCAGCACGATGGTACTCACTTTGCCGACCTCAGAAGGATGAACGGCTGAGTCAACCCTCCTGTTGTTATCTCAACAGCATGACAGGTACTTGAACTCAAGACCTTAAGTTCTTAAAAATCCAGCCTCCTTAACCGTTAATTCAACACGAGGAGGATTTTTTGATTTGTGATTGACAAACAAACATCGATTACATTTTGAGTTTATTTGATAATTCTCACCAGGTTGATGGAACTTTTTTTTTTAAAGGCTCCATTCGTTTTTGCGCTTCGATGTCATGAATCATCAATGCCAAGTTTAAAAAGCGATCCGATGAACCACCTCGGAGGAGTTTGGAGGAAAAAAAATGTCAATGTGCCCATTGTTGGAAGTTAGGAAGTATTGAAGGACGTTCTTCTGGCTGAACAAGGTCCTCTCGACTTCGGCGTTGGACGAGCTAAAAATCCTCTTTTTTATTCAGTGCGACTCGAGGGTGGGGGAAAGAAGCTGACGCATTGTACATGATGGATATTCATTTATTTATTTATTTTTGATGGGGGGGCAGAGGGGAGGGGGAGAAACAAAGTAGAATCAGTGTGAAGTCACACAAAGACAACTGAACCATCTCTCATATTGGTTTACCTTCCAAAGCAATTACTGAATCTCCAAGCATTTCAGCAAATCCCTTACGATCCATTCCATCTTCAAAGAAGTTCATGTGCCACTCATGTTGGATACCAGGGAACATCTTCTTGATGGAATTCTTTCCATAAGAGTACATCATTTTCAACTTTGTTGTCGCCGAATCTGGACACCAGGAAACGAACACTAATTCTTCTTTCTTTGTCTCCTTGGTCTCATAAGAGGCAAAGGTTAAGGGAGTAGCGGCAGTCATTGGGAGGTAGCAAGTCCATGAACATCAGGAAAGGATCATCCACAGAGTTTCTAATATCACCCACCAGGATCTGCTTATTCTCCTCCAGTTGAATTTCTGAGCGGTCATCATTGAAGCAAAGGAAAACGGCTTTTTTGTGTTTCTTTACATCATCCTGAGTTGCTGACTTGTAAGCCTTCATTTCATTGAAGACTTCCATCACAGAATCATGAATGATCACACCAGAGGTCATGTTGGAGGAGTTTTGGCTCGAGTCTTGGATAAAGGTAAGAAGGATAGAAGGAAGAAGTCTGCAGAGGTCCAAGCAAGGGATGGCAAAAGGATTCACGCTGACGGAGGAAACCTGAAGAGTTCCACGCACCGCGTCAGCACCGGCTCGAGAGACCCTCAAGTGGAGAGGGACGAGACAATAAAAAGAATCACAACACTAACGGTGATGAAACGACGAGGAGTATTTATCCCAGTGCCGGAACACCTCCCACCCAGCTCCATGAATGTATAATGGGGTGACTTCATTCTTTTCCTCTCCCTTTTTGCAAAACATTTCTTCTTGCTTCACTTAAACATGTCACAAAGGGATGAAGAAAGATCCCTTTGCTGAGAGAATGCAAACAGCTCCCTCAGGCCAAAATGAGACCTTTGGCAAATACAGGGCTGCAAAGAATACACCATCATCAACCTTCGGAGGAACCTCATGTCCTCACTCGTCTGTCTGAAGACAATCTACACAAACATGGGAATCAACAAACCGTATCCATGCAGAGCCGAACTTTTGGTCACACAAACGTCGTTCACCATCGTGGATGACATTGCAATGAGGGAATAAATATCAACTATCCGTGTGGAAAATGCATTGTTGGTGCAAGAGATGTTTGATAACCGGTGTTATTACAGGATGAGCACAGGGGCTTCCCTCCAACTACTGGGGTTTATTCTGCCCCAATATTATTCGCATCATTCCTGAAGTATGAAATCTGTTCTATGTTTCAAAAGGCATCTCTGTCGAGTTGTGTGCCTCAGAGTGGGTACCGAGGAAATAGAGAAAGTGGAACTATCATATAGCTGGATAGGTGTTGTAAAAGCCATTGCTACGGGATCAGTGGCTCGTGCTGGAGTGTCACGACGTGGGGAAGGCCGTGGCTCTGGAGGAGGTATTGGCATCTCGACAACAAAAGAAAGCTCAGGGATTTGTCCTGAAGCCAATAGTTGGGATCAACGGGGTTGGGTGGGGGGTGGGCTCATCATTTCAACATCTTTCAACAGCTCATCTCACTCGGTATGTTTTGTATCATTTCAACAGCTCAGTCAGCATGTTAGTGTTGATAGGAACGAATTTCGTTGGCGGGGAACGATCACCATGTGACGAAGTGATCAGCGATCACCGGTGGGAAGAAGGACAGAAGTAGAGCAAACTGCAGGGGCAGTGCAGAAGGAAGAGACCTTGTCGCACTGAGATCTTTTGATTCCATAAGTTGTGCTGTATGGCAAGGAACTGATGAACTTGTGAATATCACACCAACTGTCATTGACAGCGGTTACCAAGTGGTGTTGCTGGACCTGAGATTTGTTGTGATCAGCATGAAGGTAGACCGGATCACTAATATCAACTGAGGTCAGTGTTGCTCTCCTGAGGAGGCCTTGGACTTCTGGCCGTATGAGTGTTTGGCCCGGGAGAGCCAATGATGAGTTTCAACAAACCTGCCGTTTGATAGGGGAATCCGTACATTGGACAACTACATCGTCCCTGTGTCCAGATCTCTCACAGAAAGGCCATGGGAATGAAGACACCAGGTGAGTCGTGAAGTGATGATCGACAGGGTCAAAGGTGTAATCGGGTGTCCATGTCGTTCATGCCATCGAAGGTCCACTTCAGTTCCCATCCGGATTTCTCTGCTACCAGATTCTTTTTGGGCTTTTTTGCTTTCCAAGTTCAATGGTGATGCGGTGTTCCTGCAGCAGCTTATCCTCTCACAAGGTGGAGGACCCAAGGGCAGGATCAATCCATTTGACAGCTTGGGGAAGATTCGCTGCATGAAACCCAATGCACATTTGAAGGAGAGAATGCATCGCGGAACGAGTCGGCAACCAAAACAACAACAAGAGCCATTTTTTCAAATATGGTCAAAATGCAATGTCTTAAAATGAAAAAATTAAAATAAACCAATGTCACCTGCAGGGTGACCCGTATCTTGCCAAAATGTGACCACGTGTGACTTCTTAAAGGTCACACTGAAGTGAACAGAACTGCTATCCACCAGGAGCGACTCCTTGAGGAATATCTGCCTACGAGAGATTCCGATGAAAATCGTTCCACAGAGTAACCATGAAAAATATGCTTTTGCCTCATAACATCAAATGACGTCAAAATGTCTCAAGCTTGACATATCTAGAAAGCACTCATCGAGGTGTTCAATTTGAAGTACTACACGATATGGTTCCTAAAACTTGAAAATTTGACCTTGGGGTCAAATATGTTTGACCTGAGGCGCTAACCATGAAGGTCAAGGCCAATCGCCACCAAAAATTAATCAGCTGAGCGCCAGACCATGAACTATATTTCCATGAAGTTTTAAGACGATCTGATCAAAATTACTCAAAAAATAAGGGTTTTGTCGACTCCCCTGATTTACGACAAAGTGACCTTGACCTTTGACCTTGACCTTCAAAATTTTGTGCACTGAAAGGGACCTCTTTAGGCCTCTGATATGCGAAGTTACAAAAATTTCCAATGATAACTGTGCTGTGCCGAATTTTTTATACGTGATTACAGACAAACAAAACAAAAAAAAACATACAAGCTGACGAACATATCTTGCAAAAACTTCGTTTTGGCAAGATATTAAATTAAAATGAAGACAAACATGACAGAGACTAGCACGTTGATTTGTTATGGAATATATGATTACTGATGTTCACAAACTTGTCAAATAAGGTTACATTTCATCAAAATTTACACATTGTTGTTTTACCACAATCTTCCTGATGGTTCAAAATTAGACTCACACACACACACACACACACACACACACACACACACACACACACACACACACACACACACACACACACACACACACACACACACACACACACACACACACACACACACACACACACACACACACACACACACTCACACACTCACACACACACACACATACACACACAAACACACATACACACACACAAACACACAAACACACAAACACACACACACACACAAACACACAAACACACACACACACACACTTTTCTTGAATACAAAATCATCAACAATGACATCACACTTTAAGCGACATCATTCAAACAACAATGTCATTTCACCTGCATCATTTCAACAATCATGTCATTTCACCTGAATCATTTCAACAACAATGTCATTTCACCTGCATCATTTCAACAATAATGTCATTTCACCTGTATCATTTCAACAACAACGTCATTTCACCTGTATCATTTCAACAACAATGTCATTTCACCTGAATCATTTCAACAACAATGTCATTTCACCTGCATCATTTCACCAATAATGTCATTTCACCTGTATCATTTCAACAACAACGTCATTTCACCTGTATCATTTCAACAACAACGTCATTTCACCTGAATCATTTCAACAACAATGTCATTTCACCTGCATCATTTCAACAACAACTTCATCTCACCTACATCATTTCAACAGCAATGTCATTTCACCTGTATAATTTCAATAATAATGTCATTTCCCCTGCATCATTTCAACAACAATGTCATTTCACCTGTATCATTTCAACAACAACATCATTTCACCTACATCATTTCAACAACAATGTCATTTCACCTGTATCATTTCAACAACAATGTCATTTCACCTGTATCCTTTCAACAACAATGTCATTTCACCTGTATCATTCAAAAAACAATGTCATTTCACCTGTATCCTTTTAACGACAATGTCATTTCACCTGAATGATTTGAACAACAATGTTATTTCACCTGAATCATTTCAACAACAACACCATTTCACCTGTATCATTTCAACAACAACGCCATTTCACCTCCATCATTTCAACCACAATTTCATTTTAATTCCAGGATCGAAGGCAACAAAAGATGAAAATTTGGAAAGGTGGTGTAGACTAACAATTGCGGTGGATTGGAAACAACCAACGGAACTCAAACCGGGTAACTGCAACGAACCTCGAAGGTCTCGCCCCCCTTGCTCTGTCTGTGATATGTCCCCACCATATTCCGCAGGGCGCTCAAGGTCCGCCAACAACCATCTTCTGGTAAAACTACTAAAATCCCGAATCACTGCTCATCTTCACTCTTTCATTCCTCATTTCCCCGCTTTTGGAATACACTCCCTCACTCTGTTCAATTCCATTCTTCCCATCTGGCCTTCAATACAGTTTTTCAGTCCCACCTCTTATCGTCCCCCATCCAAATCCTCGATCTTTTCTACCCCCGTTAATCCCCCCCAATCCCACCTCCTTCAATTTCCCTGCTTTCCTTCCTGAAAGTCTCGATAATGTCCATCTTGTTTACCCCGTATTCCCCCCGCCCCATCCCTCTCCATTCCACAGATCTCCTAATGTCTGTGTTCCCCACTGTCCTGCCCTTCCTCTTTATCCAACTTCAAAGAAAAAGGGCATTTATTACATTAAGAGATTGATTTAAACAATGATGAAGATGAAATTTAATGAAGAGGTTGACTGAAATAATGACGAAACGACAATGATGTTTCTCTTCTCAACTATTCAGACGTTGTTGTTTGGAATGCAGACTGTGGCTGCTGGTTGCATCATCTCTGAAAGAGCAGCTGTGCTGCAAATGCAGTGCCCCTGTTACCAGTACGATGGTACTCACTTTGCCGACCTCAGAAGGATGAACGGCTGAGTCAACCCTCCTGTTGTTATCTCAACAGCATGACAGGTACTTGAACTCAAGACCCTAAGTTCTTTAAAATCCAGCCTCCTTAACCGTTAATTCAACACGAGGAGGATTTTTTGATTTGTGATTGACAAACAAACATCGATTACATTTTGAGTTTATTTGATAATTCTCACCAGGTTGATGGAACATTAATTTTTTTAAAGGCTCCATTCGTTTTTGCGCTTCGATGTCATGAATCATCAATGCCAAGTTTAAAAAGCGATCCGATGAACCACCTCGGAGGAGTTTGGAAGAAAATAAAAAATGTCAAAGGGCCCATTGCTGGAAGTTAGGAAGTATTGAAGGACGTTGTTCTGGCTGAACAAGGTCCTCTCGACTTCGGCGTTGGACGAGCTAAAAATCCTCTTTTTTTATTCAGTGCGACCCGAGGGTGGGGGAAAGAAGCTGACGCATTGTACATGATGGATATTCATTTATTTATTTCTTTTGATGGGGGGGAGAGGGGAGGTGGAGAAACAAAGTAGAATCGGTGTGAAGTCACACAAAGACAACTGAACCATCTCTCATATTGGTTTACCTTCCAAAGTAATTACTGAATCCCCAAGCATTTCAGCAAATCCCTGACGATCCATTCCATCTTCAAAGCAGTTCATGTGCCACTCATGTTGGATACCAGGGAACATCTTCTTGATGGAATTCTTTCTAGAAGAGTACAACATTTTGAACCTTATTGTCGCCGAATCCGGACACCAGGAAACGAACACTAATTCTTCTTTCTTTGTCTCCTTGGTCTCATAAGAGGCAAGGTAAAGGGAGTAGCGGCAGTCATTGGGAGGGAGCAAGTCCATGAACATCAGGAAAGGATCATCCACAGAGTTTCTAATATCACCCACCAGGATCTGCTTATTCTCCTCCAGTTGAATTTCTGAGCAGTCATCATTGAGGCAAAGGAAAACGGCTTTTTTGTGTTTCTTTACATCATCCTGAGTTGCTGTCTTGTAAGCCTTCATTTCATTGAAGACTTCCATCACAGAATCTTGAATGATCACACCAGAGGTCATGTTGGAGAAGTTTTGGCTCGAGTCTTGGATAAAGGTAAGAAGGATGGAAGGAAGAAGTCTGCAGAGGTCCAAGCAAGGGATGACAAAAGGGATCACGCTGACGGAGGAAACCTGACGAGTTCCACGCACCGAGTCAGCACCGGCTCGAGAGACCCTCAAGTGGAGAGGGACGAGACAATAAAACGAATCACAACACTAACGGTGATGAAACGACGAGGAGTATTTATCCCAGTGCCGGAACACCTCCCACCCAGCTCCATGAATGTATAATGGGGTGACTTCATTCTTTTCCTCTCCCTTTTTGCAAAACATTTCTTCTTGATTCACTTAAACATGTCACAAAGGGATGAAGAAAGATCCCTTTGCTGAGAGAATGCAAACAGCTCCCTCAGACCAAAATGAGACCTTTGGCAAATACAGGGCTGCAAAGAATACACCATCATCAACCTTCGGAGGAACCTCATGTCCTCACTCGTCTGTCTGAAGACAATCTACACATACATGGGAATCAACAAACCGTATGCATGCAGAGCCGAACTTTTGGTCACACAAACGTAGTTCACCATCGTGGATGACATTGCAATGAGGGAATAAATATCAACTATCCGTGTGGAAAATGCATTGTTGGTGCATGAGATGTTTGATAACCGGTGTTATTACAGGATGAGCACAGGGGCTTCCCTCCAACTACTGGGGTTTATTCTGCCCCAATATTATTAGGATCATTCCTGAAGTATGAAATCTGTTCGATGTTTCAAAAGGCATCTCTGTCGAGTTGTGTGCCTCACAGTGGGTACCGAGGAAATAGAGAAAGTGGAACTATCATATAGCTGGATAGGTGTTGTGAAAGCCATTGCTACGGGATCAGTGGCTCGTGCCGGAGTCTCACGAGGTGGGGAAGGCCGTGGCTCTGGAGGAGGTATTGGCATCTCGACAACAAAAGAAAGCTCAGGGATTTGTCCTGAAGCCAATAGTTGGGATCAACTCGGGGGGGGGCTCGTCATTTCAACATCTTTCAACAGCTCATCTCACTCGGTATGTTTTGTATCATTTCAACAGCTCAGTCAGCATGTTAGTGTTGATAGGAACGAACTTGGTTGGTGGGGAACGATCACCATGTGACGAAGTGATCAGCGATCACCGGTGGGAAGAAGGACAGAAGTAGAGTAAACTGCAGGGGCAGTGCAGAAGGAAGAGACCTTGTAGCACTCAGATCTTTTGATTCCATAAGTTGTGCTGTATGGCAAGGAACTGATGAACTTGTGAATATCATACCAACTGTCATTGACAGCGGTTACCAAGTGGTGTTGCTGGACCTGAGATTTGTTGCGATCAGCATGAAGGTAGACCGGATCACTAATATCAACTGAGGTCAGTGTTGCTCTCCTGAGGAGGCCTTGGACTTCTGGCCGTATGAGTGATTGGCCCGGGAGAGCCGATGATGAGTTTCAACAAACCTGCCGTTTGATAGGGGAATCCGTACATTGGACAACTACATCGTCTCTGTGTCCAGATCTCTCACAGAAAGGCCATGGGAATGAAGACACCAGGTGAGTCGTGAAGTGATGATCGACAGGGTCAAAGGTGTAATCGGGTGTCCATGTCGTTCATGGCATCGAAGGTCCACTTCAGTTCCCATCCGGATTTCTCTGCTACCAGATTTTTTTGGGGCTTTTTTGCTTTACAAGTTCAATGGTGATGCGGTGTTCCTGCAGCAGCTTATCCTCTCACATGGTGGAGGACCCAAGGGCAGGATCAATCCATTTGACAGCTTGGGGAAGATTCGGTGCATGAAACCCAATGCACATTTGAAGGAGAGAATGCATCGCGGAACGAGTCGGCAACCAAAACAACAACAAGAGCCATTTTTTTCAAATATGGTCAAAAACGCAACGTCTTAAAATAAAAAATTAAAATAAATTAAAATTAAGACAAAACATGACAGAGACCTGAACGTTGATTTGTAATGGAATATATGATTATTGGTGTTCACAAACTTGTCACATGGGGTTACATTTCATCAAAATGTACACATTAGTGTTTTACCACGATCTTCCTGATGGGTCAGAAATGAGACTCACACACACACACACACACACACACACACACACACACACACACACACACACACACACACACACACACACACACACACACACACACACACACACACACACACACACACACACACACACACACAAACACACACTTCAACTTTTCTTGAATGCAAAATCGTCAACAATGACATCACACTTTAACCTCCATCATTTCAACAACAACGTCATTTCACCTGTATCATTCAAACAATAATGTAATTTCACCTGCATCATTTCAACAACAACGTCATTTCACCTGTATCATTCAAACAATAATGTAATTTCACCTGCATCATTTCAACAATAATGTCATTTCACCTTTATCATTTCAACAATAATGTCATTTCACCAACAATGTCATTTCACCTGTATCATTTCAATAACAATGCCATTTCACCTGTCTTATGTCAACAACAATGTCATTTCACCTGTGTCGTTTCAACAACAATGTCATTTCACCTGTGTAATTTCAACAACAATGTCATTTCACCTGTGTAATTTCAACAACAAGGTCATTTCACCAGCATCATTTCAACAACAATGTCATTTCACCTGTATCATTTCAACAACAATATCATTTCACCTGCATCATTTCAACAATAATGTCATTTCACCTGCATCATTTCAACAACAATGTCATTTCACCTGCATCATTTCAACAATAATGTCATTTCACCTTTATCATTTCAACAATAATGTTATTTCACCTGTATCATTTCAACAACAATGTCATTTCACCAACAATGTCATTTCACCTGCATCATTTTAACAACAATGCCATTTCACCTGTGTCGTTTCAACAATATTAATTTACCTGTGTTGTTTCAACAACAATGTCATTTCACCTGTTTAATTTTAACAACAATGTCAGTTCACCTGTATCCTTTCAACAACAATGGCATTTCACCTGTATCATTTCAATAACAATGCCATTTCACCTGTCTAATGTCAACAACAATGTCATTTCACCTGTGTCGTTTCATCAACAATGTCATTTCACCTGTGTAATTTCAACAACAATGTCATTTCACCTGTATCCTTTCAACGACAATGTCAATTCACTTGTATAATTTCAACAACAAGGTCATTTCACCAGCATCATTTCAACAACAATGTCATTTCACCTGTATCATTTCAACAACAATATCATTTCACCTGCATCATTTCAACAATAACATCATTTCACCTGCATCATTTCAACAACAATGTCATTTCACCTGTATGATTTCAACAATAATACGATTTCACCTGCATAATTTCAACAACAACGCCATTTCACCTGAATCATTTCAATAACAACGCCATTTCACGTTGTTGCGAATTCGCGCCCGCCGGCGTGCGGACGGCCATGTGACTCGAATCACGGCACGTCGCCCACCGGAAGGACAATTCAGTCGTGACCCTCTCGGACCAACGCTGGGAGCTAGTCACGAGTGGGGGTTTAACCTCACCACGATCGTGCCAATTTGCCACCTGCGCAGGATAGGGTTGCTTGCCAAATTCGATCTACCTCAGTACCTGCGCGAATGGTCGACCGGGCGATCGCACCATGCCACAGGCCGACTCCGGACACGAACCGCTTAAGCGGTCTGAATTTCTTTCTCCTGTTTCATTCGTTCTTCCTTCATTACTCTTTCTTGCATCTCATTCTGCAATCTCATCATTTCTTTCAACTGACTGATTTCTTTCTCCTGTCTCATTCGTTCTTCCATCATTACTCTTTCTTGCATCTCATTCTTTAATCTGGCCTTCGCTTCCAGCTGTTCGATTTGTACCGTGTGCTTCCTTAACGTTTCATTCTCCGTTCTCGTTCTTTCCTCTCTCAACATCCTCAGCTGGTTTTGTAACTCAGAAGCTTTCTTTTCCAATTCCTTTCTCATCTCCGCACACTCCAACCTTGCTTCTTCTTTCAATTGTTCCCTATCTTCCTGTTCTCTTTTTACCTCTTCTTCTAGTCTTCTGTCCCGAACGCCTTGTTCTACCTCACGCTCGAGTTGGTTTATTTTCCAATCGTGTTCACATTTTTTCTCTTCCAACTGTATTTCCCTCACTCTCCCCTCTACTTCTTTGAACCGCCTTGCTTCCTCCAATAATTTTTCCATTAGTTGTTTTACTTCCAAGTCGTGCTACTTTTGTTTCGTTTCGAGCTCGGTTTTCCATTCTTCTTCCATGCGCTTTCTGTCCCGGGAGTTACCAATCTGCTCTTCCTCTTTCCTTATATTCTGTTCACTCCCCTTTTGTAGCAAAAACCCACGCGACCAATGTACTAACGTCGTTTCCTTATGTAGCTTCTCGACTGTGCTGGCGAAGTCCTCTTCCAGCTTCTGTGCATCGGCCAATCGTTGTGCTTCCGTGTGCACATAATCCTCATGAACCCAGTCTGCGTTGGTTAAGTCCTTTTTCAACCCCCGAATTCGTTCCTGTGCCTCGTCCAATTCAATCTGCAATGTACTGCCGTCGCCCTGCCTCGCCTGCCATGACCCCGTGGTTTGAAACAGTTGTTGGGAGCGCTCGCCTCGTGTCGTGCTGTTAGTTGCGCCATTAGTAGCGGCCCGCTCATGCCTCGTGCCGCGATGAAGTGCGGCCGAGCCGCCATTTTGCGACTCCGTTTGCCAGCAAAGTTCCTGCTCAGAATATGAGGGTGAGCTCCCCCACTGATTACAATTTCCTGATACGGGTCCAAACTGCAATGCGAAGGCGTCCTCGACCATGGATTCTATCAATACATCAAAAGGCATACCTAATACCCCCGGCACCCATTCGCCTTGAGACTCCATCTTATTTCACGTAAGCAGATTTAATTTTACTCGCTCGTAATTTGGAGGGAATCGGGGTTCGCTCCACTCACCCCTGAACCGATTCCCGTGAAGTTAGCCTGGAGACGGGAGAGTTTGTTTCCCGCTCACTGACACCAGTGTTGCGAGGAGGGGGATGGGTTCGTATCCCACGACCTGACACCAGTGTTGCGAATTCGCGCCCGCCGGCGTGCGAACGGCCACGGAACTCGAATCGCGGCACATCGCCCACCGGACGGACAATTCTGTCGTGACCCTCTTGGAACAATGCCGGGAGCTAGTCACGGGTGGGGGTTTAACCTCACCACAATCGTGCCAATTGCCCACCCGCGCAGGATTGGGTTGCTCACCAAATTCGATCTACCTAAGTACCTGCGGGAATGGTCGACCGGGCGATCGTACCACGCCACAGGCCGACTCCGGACACGAACCGCTTAAGCGGTCCGTTCCGTGCTAGTGATAACAGAGCGGTGTTATCGTTGGCCTTGACGGTTCCGATTAATTACCGGGATGTTGCACCCACTACAAACCCCTTACGTGAAGCAAGATGGAGGGTCAATAAAAAGGAAAAGAGATGAAGCAGAGTGGGAACAGTTCAACAAGAAAGCATTTTATTCATAGCCAGACACAAAGCACGGATGTAAAGCCATACAATAATCAAAATGCACATGTAACAGCCAAAACAAAAGTAACAATGCAGAGCTACAACCGAATACGCGTACACACGGCAACACTGAAACAGCTCTACTTTATGAGACACGGCGCCACAAGATCCATACAAAAACCCTGAAAAGAAAATGGTGACTTCCCTTTGGGCCGTCGAGTCCCTCTCCCACGTCCGTCAGCGTGGTCGCACCTGGCGGCGACTCCGATCCCTGGCGTGGTCGGTAGTCCTCTCCGGCGTGCCTCGCGCCAGCACGTGTTGACCGCTCGACGCCACGGACGGGGTTTCCGGCGCTATCTCAGCGCGGATAGAAAAGGGGGGGGGGAACGTTGTTGCTCAAGGTCATGGTGTGGGGAATGGCAGACGCTCTGTCCCGCCAGCGGGGTCTCGGAACCGCACCACAGAAGACCAGGCCAGCGGCCACCACGAAGAGGAGACGAAGACGAAGAGAGCAAGAGCACCCAAAAGCGCTCCGCCCGTGTCCGACTTTAATAGCGTGGGGCTCCACCCTTCACTCCGCCCCCGTTTTCGGCTCCACCCTCCTTCGAGAGGGTTCTCGAAGAGGGGCGTTCCCTCTCCCCGACTGCCTCACACTGGTCATCCACCAATCGACAGCGAGCTGCCCTCCCCTCTTCCTTCACACCAAGTGCGGGGAAAAATGGCGGGAAAAACAGGTGGGAAAACCCGCGCGTCCTCGCAGCTCCTTCCTTGGTGCCCTTGTTTGCTGTTCGGAAGCGGATGTAGTGGCGAAAATGTAGTAGCGTAGATGGTGGAGGTGGCGTGGTTGCAGTGTGGTTGGCGCTGTGATGGGGATGGCGTGGTTGTTGAAATGTTGTGTGTTTGAAATAAAAGATAGGAAAAGAAAAACGCCTAACTCAAAGCGTCGCAGCCCAGATGGATCACATGAATTCCCTCTATACAACGGGTTTGGGCTAACAACACATGTACCTATCAAGATATCTCACCTGAGGGTCCTTTATGGTGTAATGCGGATTTCCACAGCCGTAACAATATAATAGGCGACCCGTGAACCAGTTGGGTTCCCGTTGTGACAGCGGTTGATGAAAAAAATCATTTCAAGAAAAAAAAAGATAGCTCCAGCAAACTATACTGCTGAGGTTGTTTGCATTGATCAAATAAATCCCGAAGAGTACTTCACTGAATCAGGCATGGATTTTTAAATAATTTTTTAGTTGCCCGATTTGAACGAAACTTGATACTGCACACCGCAGGAGAATGGTAAGTAAGGTGGCCTGAAAATGTTTGCGCTGTAATGTTCCGTTTTGGCTGTATTTCAGGAACATACATACATACATACATACATACATACATATATATATATATATATATATATATATATATATATATATATATATATATATATATATATATATATATATATATATATATATATATATATATACAAGATGAGAGTTTTAGTAATATATAGACAGATAATGTCATTTCACCTGTATCAGTGTATCCTGCAATTTCCCCTGAATACTAATCAACCTAAGTTCAAGAGAAATATCAACAGATTTCTCTTTCTCTTTGATATCTATACTTTCCATCATGTCGCCTCCACCTTTGAATGGCCTTTGGCTTTCTGGTGACGGAAACTCCAGAAAAAAATAGTTAAGGTCTGTCCATCGTCTGAGTAACTTGAGGTGGATGGTCAGTCTTCAAAGACCCCAATCGTCTTTCGTACCGCGAACCTCGAGCCGGCTTCACGCCCACAGCCGTGTTACCGTTACTAATGAGGTTCGTGTTTGGAATGGAGAATCGTGTGGGCAATCACGTTACAGATCTTAAGTGATTGGCCGAACATAACCAAGTCACATTCTGCATTGTAAACTCAAGTAGCCTAATCATTTCTGGACTAACCAATTATCAGTTGCCATATGCCACCATCGGGACAAACAGAAGTCAGGACACGAAATCGTTTTCAGCATGTATGAAATCAGGACATGCATTTACAAGGCCATTCACAGGGCTGTTAGGACCATTAACTCGTTGTGCCCGGACCAAAGACGCTGAAGAGAGAAAGGTGTTAACAAGATCACGGAGGTAACGAGAGCAAGGAGGTAACGAGAGCAAGGAGGTGATGAGAGCAAGATGTTCACAAGAGCAAAGACGAGGAGGATAGTGTTTTCTCTCCTTCTCGAGGACTTCGATTCGCACTTCGACACTCGATTCCAAGATCACAAGTCACAAGCGCAGACCATTTCAAGACCAAGACACATGACGATTCCAAGACCAAGAATAAGACCAAGATCTCGTTTGACTTCCTTTAAAAGCGTGTTTTTCCCCTCTCCCATTCGGGGCTCCAAACGTTTCTCTTGGGAGGGATCATGGGGTCGAGGGTTTCTCTCCTCTCACCTAATTGGTGAGAGCGGTTCGTGCTCTGTCATCCTAAGTATGCAGTTTATCCTTCGTCGTCCTGAGAGAGCGATTCATGCTCCGTCATCCTGAGCGAGTGGTTTGTGAAGAGCACGATCCTGACTGCATGAGACGTTCCAAAGTGCATCGGGAGATGGACAATGCCCTGAAATGTTCCAAGGAGGTCTACAAACAGAAAACGAAGGCTGCCACTGAGCCACTCAAGTCTCCATTATGAAATTCTTTGAAAAAATTCCCAAGCGAATCAGCCTCCATTTCATCTTCTGAGCCTTCAAACTCAACTGGACACTCTACCACACCTGAACAATGTGTACTGCATCCAACCCCAATCATGACAACACTTATGAAAAAATAATTAATTTTAATATTTTTATTTGTTATACCAGTGCGGGCCCGTAGGTGCGTGCCACTATGTGCAGCTTCGTTCCTTCGCTCTCGGAAACGACGACTGGATTGGGGCATTGTTTCAATTAGATCGGACCAACCATATCATAAATGGCCATAACTTGGGAAACACCTGGGAAACAGACTCAGGTCCCCAGCGTCAATTGTGACGTCATATCAAACGAAGAAGAAGAAGAATTGTGACGTCAATCGTGCAAAAAAAAATGAATAAACATTAATTGTGACGTCATTCGCGATGTCATAGCACCGTGTCTTGTCATTGGTTGACAGATAAATGGCCGTAACTTGGGAACCGCTCGTCCCATTAACATCAAACCTTGAAAAGGTACATACTCAGGTCCCCAGCATCGATTGTGACGTCATACCAAACGAAGAAGAAGAAGAATTGTAACGTCAATCGTGCAAAAATAAATAAATAAACATTAATTGTGACGTCATTCGTGATGTCATAGCACCGTGTCTTGTCATTGGTTGACAGATAAATGGCCTTTACTTGGGAACCGCTTGTACGATTAATATCAAATCTTGAAAAGGCACATCCGCGGGTCCCCAGCAATATTCCTGGCAAGTTTCAATCACATCGGACCGGCGGTCGTCGAGAAATAGCAGTCGCATACAGACAGACAGACACACACACAGAGATTGCTGGAATTATAGATAGATACTGCTTTTTTGCCCCTCCTCATTCCTGCACCCCTCGTCTCTCTCCCACCCATCCTCACTCCCCCTGCTTCCTCACTCCCCCACACCTCATTGCTCCCCCTTGCTTCATCGCTCCCCCACCCCCCCCGGGCTCACTACCTCCTAGCCCTCTTTCCCTCCTCTCCCCCCCTTGGTATACCCGTTGTCCAGATGTTGGTGATGTCCAGTCGGACTCTCCCCTCACACTGCCTTAACTTGCCCTCCCCTCATGCTGCCTTGCCTTTCTGAACCGCTCCTCACTGCCCCCCCTCCTTCCTCACCCCACCTCAATATCCATCCTCCACTTCACTCCCCCTCCTCTCTCCCTCCTCTCACCCTACCCTCCTTCTTACTCCCCCACACCCCCCTTAATATTCCTGTCAGCAAAGCGACAGGCTGTATTTGCTAATATGTATGAATAAATCGCTGTGTGTGTGTGTGTGTGTGTGTGTGTGTGTGTGTGTGTGTGTGTGTGTGTGTGTGTGTCTTCATAAAGCATAATGTATTCTCTTTGCTAGCTAACTTCCCTACCCCCACCCCTTTCTCTCTTTGGACAATCCTCCGTCCACTCCCTCCGAATGCAACTTCCCACACCTCTCTCTCTCTCTCTGGACATATTCAGACAGTGGTTATCTCCATCTCCATACGTGTATGGACGGTGGTTATTTCCAGGCAATGTTTGTCTCCATACGTGTATGGACGGTGGTTATTTCCGGGCAGATGTTATCTCCATATGTGTATGCACGGTGGTTATTTCTGGGCAGTGTTTGTCTCCATACGTGTATGGACGGTGGTTATTTCTGGGCAGAGGTTATCTCCATACGTGTATGGATGGTGGTTATTTCCAGGCAGTGTTTGTCTCCATACGTGTATGGATGGTGGTTATTTCCAGCCAGTGTTTGTCTCCATACGTGTATGGACGGTGGTTATTTCCAGGCAGTGTTTGTCTCTATATGTGTATGGATGGTGGTTATTTCCAGCCAGTGTTTGTCTCCATACGTGTATGGACGGTGGTTATTTCCGGGCAGTGTTTGTCTCCATACGTGTATGGACGGTGGTTATTTCCAGGCAGTGTTTGTCTCTATATGTGTATGGACGGTGGTTATTTCCGGGCAGTGTTTGTCTCCATACGTGTATGGATGGTGGTTATTTCCAGCCAGTGTTTGTCTCCATACGTGTATGGATGGTGGTTATTTCCGGGCAGTGCTTGTCTCCATACGTGTATGGATGGTGGTTATTTCCGGGCAGTGCTTGTCTCCATACGTGTATGGACGGTGGTTATTTCCAGGCAGTGCTTGTCTCCATGCATGTATGGATGGTGGTTATTTCCGGGCAGTGTTTGTCTCGAGACGTGTCTGGATGGTCTTCCGGGTGGTGTTTGTCTCTGGACTGTGTATCTCCGGACATGTCTGGACAGTGTTTGTTTCTGGACAGTATATAAAATATGACTGATAGAAAATGGATTTCAGACATTATTTTGTTTCCATCTTCACTGTTATTCGATGAAGAATCATTTTGATGAAACAATATGAATCGTAAATAACACTTTACCGCATGTCTGCCTTCCCTTCTTCTCACCTCATGCTGCCTTCCCTTCCCCCACCCTCCTCACTCTTTTCCCTCTTCTTTTTGTTTCCCCGTCAGTATTCCCGTCAGCGAAGTGACGTGTGGTATTTGCGAGTGGAGAATAAATGTGCTTTTTATGATGTCATGGGTGCCTTGGTTGTGACATCATAATTGCACATGTAGAACGCTACATCTGATCAGTATAAAAATTTTTGAGGGTCATCTTGGGATAAAATGGTCAACAGAAAAAATTTGATGACATCATCGGTCAAATGATTCAGCAGCCATATTGTTCTTTTTTTTTTTAATCCATCAAAAATCTTCTTCTCTGTAATTGCTGAACAAATCGAGGCAAAACTTTACACATTTGACCGACTATCCATGAGGAACAAAAGATTCACAAATATGATGTCACAGGCCACATGGTTTGGCAGCCAAATTGGATTTACCCTAAAACCTAGGGAAATCTTCTTCTCCAGAATGGCTGGAGAGATCGAGGGGAAACTTCACACAAATGTTTGCCAAGCCTTTGGGATGCCAGGGTGTTTACAACTGTCACATGGTCTGGCAGCCATATTGGATTGAGTGAAAATCTTTTTAAAATCCTTTCTCTTGAACCGCTCAATCAATCGACGTGAGACTTGACAATTATGATCTCGTAGTGGTGGTAAATATATATATTTAAAATTTCAACCTGATCAGACGCATGGTCTGTCAGCCAGAATTATTTAATTATTTGAATCTGGGGTATTTTTTTTTTTTCTTGAAGAAGGGTCACTTGGCTCTGCCTGGACGGGTTTGAGGGAAGAGGAGTAGCAGCTGAAATATGAATACTATCCAGGTTCCTCCTGATGACTTCATCTTTGCTTTTTGCTTGTTCGGGTTCCTTCTGATTACTCCAATGCAGGACTGTACACATTTGGTCTTACCTTTGATTAGAATTGAATTTATTTTTATCCCATTCTGAATTCAAATGAAAAATAATTTAAAAAAAAGTCATGGGTCAGGTGTCCAATCAGAGTGGGGTTGCATCAAAGCAGGACGTCTTGGTACCAGGTCATCACTGCCAGCATTTATAAAGTGGCAGTTCTAATTATGTCTCCTTAATTACATAACACACCAAAGCCTGGTGTTGGCTTAGTGGTTAGGATGATGGCTTGGGATCCCAGGGTCCTGAGTTCAAGCCCCGTTGGCTGCTGAATTAACACCAGGGGGTTGACTCAGCCTGTCATCCTTCCGAGGTCGGCGAAATGAGTGCCAGTGTACTGGTCCCGGTGTATGCCCCGGTTAGAATAGGTGTACCATATCCCTGTGTGTCGTAAGAGGCGACCAGGGTTGGCGTCAGGAAGGGCATCCGGCCATAAAACATTGCCTCAAGAAAAAGCCAAACCCCTGCACAGCAGGGAAAAATGGCTGTAAAAACAGTCATTATTATTATTTAATTACATAACACACCAGAACACAAACACCACACAAAACATGTCATGGCGAGGGTCTGCATTCTCTGATTGCTCTTTTTCTCATTTAAAATGTTATTGGTTGTCTTGTCTGTGCATCTTGGATATCGGGGTAACTAGGGGACATTATGTCATTTTCTTTCACAGCCTTGTTCCAATCTGTTCCAAGGTCCCAATTTCCTCCCCCAGTTTCCCTTCTACACATAGATCATGGAGACGTTATCAGGATCATAACATAGGTGCAATACCTCCATCTTGTGTTCTTGCAGAATATTGCTTGTGATAATAAACCGCAGTGACTTCCCGGTGGTAAACGTGCGGACTCACGAGTTTGTGTCCTGAAAATACCACAGAGAGAGGAGAGACGGGGAGGGAGAGATTTAGATATCCTAGACCAGGCCTCCAGGCCAGTCCCCTTGGTTGATTGACTGATACAGTGACACTGTGGTGCCTCTGCCTCATGGTAGGCCACCAATGTTTTGATGAATCAAGTTGATTTTTCTTTCTTTGTTTGCAGCACATGGCCTCAAATATCATCATTGGCTGAGAGAGTGTGAATATGCCACTGATGCAGTGCCCCTGTAGGTTAGAGAAGGAATTTCGAATTTGTTCAAGGTGTAGCCGATAGCTCACCGACGCTTCCTGAAGGACACCACGGGATCTATCATGGCAACTAATGCTGGCAGATAGGGTACCGTTTAACGTCCATCCGAGGGACGGCATACACAAACACTGATGCGGCGCCCTGTCGGTGAAACATCGGGATGACTGTTTATATCCGGGTCAGGATTTGAACCCAGGCTGGAGGGCTCAGTGGAGAGTGTGCGTAGTATCCTCTAAGCCATTGGTTCTGAACCTGGGGGGGGGGGGTGGCAGAGACAAATCCAGGAATTGGCAAGGGGGGTTTCCAAATAACAGAAAATTATAAATTTTCCAAATAATTTCAAAATAAATTACTGTGAGCTGTTAGTGGTTTATTGTTTATTAGGTACTGTATTGATACAGTTTTTTCTGAGGTTTCTGGCCTTTTTTGTGGCACACTTTCGTGGGAGAAGGAGTTCTGGGTGACCAGGGAACCCCTGGGTTTGCTACTGTATAGGTAAATATTTTTTTGTTGGGAGGGGGGGGTTCCGGGCAACCAGGAAACCCCCCTGGATTTGCCACTTGGGGGGAGGGCGTGAGTAATTTCCAGAGGGGTGCGAGCCCGGAGAAAAAAAACTAGGAATATCTCTAATTATTTCTGGAATTCTCTTAACAAGTGTTTGCATAATATCGTGATGAACATAAAAAAAAACAAAAGTATCACCTTTAATAATTTTCGTTTTCTATTCACCATGAGGCCCACCATTTTCTGTATTAAAATTAATTTTTAAATTTAAAATTTATTTTTTATTTAATATTAAAATTTATATTTTATTTAAATTTTAATATTCGGGGTGTGTACTGATGGAGCTCCGGCCATGTTTGGTTTGCAATCTGGTTTCATAACAAGAGTGAAAGAAAAAAAGTCCATCTGCTCTAGGTACACACTGCATCCTTCATCGTGAAGCCTTAGCATCCAGAACTCTACCTGCTGAAATGAGGGATGTCATGAACCTGGCTATCAAGGTCGTCAACTTCATCAAAGCTGGAGCCTCAAACAGTCGTCTCTTCAAACGATTGTGTGGATATGGATTCTGAACATCAAGCCTTGCTTTTCCACACAAACGTACGATGGCTTTCGAAGGGAAACATGCTTGGACGGCTTTATGAACTACAACAAGAAGTGGAAACATTTCTAGATTCGCAGCAGAAAGCAGATCTCCATGACAAGTTCCAGTCTGAAGGATTTTTACTCTCTCCTGCTTACCTGGTGGACATCTTTGAAGCGCTGAATGCCATCAACCTCAACCCCCAAGGGAAAAACATCAACATAATCATGCACCATGACGTCATTCGAGCCTTCATGGCCAAATTCGACCTCTGGAAATGTCGAATTCAGGATGGAAATACAGCCAGTTCTGCTAACTTGGATTCTGCTCTCATTCACAGTTACCTTGATTCGGAGTTAAAGAAACAAATAATTACTCATCTAACTTAATTGAAAGCAGAATTCATCAGATACTTTCCGGATAAAGATGAGAAGCGCGAAGCCTGGAAATTCATTAGGAACCCATTTCAATGTGAAGTGGCTGATATTTCAGACGAAGTGCAAGAGGAGTTTCTTGAGTTAAAGTTCAACTTCTCGGCTGAAGAAGACTTCAAAAAACTGGATCTCGAGACGTTCTGGGTCACGTACCTTCCTGTTTACCCTTTGATCTCACATCAAGGTATTCAGATTCTGACAATGTTTGGATCAACGTATCTTTGTGAAGCTACATTTTCCACGCTCATTGTTGTCAAGACCAAGTACAGAAACAAGCTGAACGTTGAAGGGGACTTGGGTCGTGCTCTCTCTGGCATTCGACCACGCTTTCAACATCTGGTAGCTCAGAAGCAATGCCAAGTATCTCATTAAATGTCATCTCATTAAATATGCTGTGCATATGAGTGTTGCTTATACAGAATTCTTTGTTCAAAAAAAAACACGAATTTTTTCAGTTTTTCCTTTGAATTCAGGAGGGATTTTTAATCATTTGGTTGAAGATGTGAGGTGGGGGGGGCATGGAGGCAAGGACCAACTACTAGAAGGGCATGGTAATAAAAAGGTAAAGAACCACTGCTCTAAGCTATCCTGCCAGCCTGATGATGCAGTTGATTATATAATATGAGATCCATTTCAAGGAACTTCAATACAGGAGGAGGCCATTCGGCCCATCAAGCCAAGGCAATGGTTGCTAACCTATGGTTGTTTGTCCGTGTTCTATCCTTTTTATGTTGAGCATCAAGCAGGGAAGCAGAACAAACCATTTTTAAAGTCTTTGGGATGATTCGGCTGTGGTGCCAACTGACCACATACACTCAGAATCGATGCCCCGAACCATCATGCTACTCGCTATACAATACAAGATGTACTGGTATTACCAGGAAAGTTTCATATTACTTGGTCAAATAGAGAGAGAGAGACCCAGTTGAGACTGTTGTGACCCGGGTTGGAAAGTTGATTGACTGTATTGTTGCGCCTGAATTTACAGGTACACAGTATCTCATCCACTTCGATGATCTGCAGCTTTGGTGTTCTCCTGTTGTCGAGTTTATCACAAATTGACCACATCACCAAATTGTTCTTGTCGGCTTCAAATTACATTTCTTGGATTTCAAATTGCTTTGATGACAAAAAAATTGGAGGCTTATTCATTCAATAAAGACTTCACAGCACTCTCAATGATAGTAGGTGGATAATCGGGCATTTTCAAAGCTCCCCCCCCCCACCCCTCGACCTCCAGAACTCTTTGCCTCTCATCATTCATACCTTACTTCTTCGACATTTGAATTAAAAATATCTTTTTCCTTTATAAATATTTTAATTTGAACTCGTGCAGATTTGGGGAAGTGTTAATTAACCCCTCAGGGCAACACGTACATATTTGGGGTTTTCATTGTTGATGAGTGGGACTGAAGGTGGATGGAGGTTAAGTTTTCATCCCTGTCTATTTGTTTGTGTGGGAGCAGATTTGGACAAAACTTGGTGGGCAGGTTGGGTGTGTGACAAGGAAGAAATGATTACATTTTGGTGAAGATCCGGATCCAACAATTTTTTAAGTGATTCTTCACCATTGAGAGATCAAGATCCAGATCCGGATACGAGAATTTCTTTATTTAATTTAATGCGATTCCTCACTATTGAGAGATGGAGCCAAAAACGATATATTGCAAGAAATTTCAAAAACTTGTCGACGGATTTTGGACGAAGCTTGGTTGACAGGTAGGGTGTGTGACAAGGACGAATTGATTCGATTTTGGTGAACATCTGGATCCGGATATGACAATTTTTTTCGGATGTCCAACCCCTACCTTAAAGTTTCATGGTCATCGTTGGCAAAAGGGTGATGAATTGATTCGATTTTGGTGAAGATCCAGATCAGAGAATTTTTTTTCCATCCAGATATGTGAAGATCCAGATATGAGAATCCAGATATGAGAAAAGAGATTGAGTCTGCACTCCTGCCGACAATATTTCTGAAATAACCGCAGTAGACCATGTGCGGAGCACAATGTTAAGTCAGGGTCAGGTATGGGAGCATGTTCCAGAACAGCGCGTCGCTGCGTCCACTTTCCGCCGGTACTCCAGGGGCCTCCATCTGGCCTTCCCCCAGGCAGATGCCAGGCCCATCCCCATCTCCTTGAGATGCTGGTCAACCTGCTGCAACCACGAGGCACGTGGTCGGCCCATTGGCCTCCTCCACTCATGAGACCCCCTCGCTGAGAGAATCTGGTGAGCAGGATCAGCGTCAGGAAAACGAGTCACATGTCCATACAGCCACAACTGACGCTCACGGACCATGCAGGTAACAAATCTCATCCGAGTCTCTCTCAGCAACCGCTCGTTGGACACAAAATCTGACCAGCGATAGCCAAGGATTCTCCGAAGAGACCTGGTCCCAAAGGAATTAGTTCTCTGTCTCAGATCCTTGGTCAGAGTCCAAGTCTCGCATCCATAAAGCAAGACTGAAAGCACCATGGACCTGAAGACTCGGACTTTCGTCCTCCCGCACAGGTACCGGCAGCGCCACACCCCATGATCCAGTGAATCCATGACTCCCCAGGCCCGACCCAGACGTCTATTGACCTCTGACTCACAGCCAGCAGAGACATGAATATCACTGCCAGGGTAAGTGAATCTCTCCACGACCTCAACATCCTCACCACAAACAGACACAGACAGGACAGCAGCATCCAAGATGTCATTGAAAGCCTGGATCTTAGTTTTGACCCAAGAAACCTGTAATCCCAGCGGCTCCGACTCCTCATTCAGCACCTCGAGGGCCCCCAAAAGGATATCTAAAGTCTCTGCAAAGATGACTGCATCATCTGCGAAATCAAGGTCCGAGATCTTGACATTCCCAAACGATGCACCGCAGCTTGATCTTTCTGACATCCTCCCTAAATTCCAGTCCATACAAGTGCTGAAAAGTGTGGGGGCCAGTACACACCCCTGACGAACTCCAGTAGCAACTGGAAATAAGTCAGAGATGGTACCACCACACTTCACAGCACTCTCAGTACCAGAGTAGAGTTCAGACATCAGATCGATCAGTTTTGGTGGCACCCCACGAAGACCAAGAATCCTCCAGAGGGCATCCCGATTCACTGAATCGAACGCTTTACAGAGATCAACATAGGCTGCAAGCAGCCCCTGTCGAAACTCTCATCTGCGTTCGGTGAGGACACGAAGAGCAAGGATATGGTCAATCGTTGACCTCTTTGGTGTAAAGCCTGACTGCTCTGGACGCTGGTGCTCAAGCAGATGGTGGCGAACCCTATCAATAATTATCCGAGCAAAGACCTTGCCCGGCACTGAGAGCAGCGTCACCCCTCGGTAGTTGTTGCAGTTTTGGCGATCACCCTTCCCTTTCCAGAGAGGGACAAGAAGACCCCTCTTCCAATCAGTTGGGATGATGCCTGTTTTCCAGGCAGAGCACAAAACTGCATGCAACGACACGAGTGCAGAATTTCCACCAACCTTGAGAAGTTCAGCATGGATGCCACAGATCCCTGGAGCTTTACCCTGTTTCAACCGGTTCACCGCAGCCCGTGTTTCCACAAGCGAAGGTGGACCACAACTGATTGGAGGGTCAGCAACAGGGATTGTAACACCATTGACGTCCAACTCGACAGCTGGTGGATCAGCCTGGTACAAACGCTCAAAGTAACCGGCCCAGCGGGCCTTCACTTCAGACTCCTCTGTTAAGAGCCTACTACTCTCTGCTCAAACTGCAGTGCTCCGAGGGATGGGCTTGGATGAACGCAATGCGGGAATTCCCCTGAAAGCGGGACGAGAATCACCTGTCCACAGGTGATGCTCCACCCCCTCACAGATTCCTCGCACATAGGCCTCCTTGTCCACCCTTAGTGCACGTACAGTTTTACGCCTCAGCTCCCTGAGCAGTTCAGCTCTGCCATTCAGCCTGGCTCTGCGACTCTGGTCAATGGTATCCAGTGTCCCTTGAGAGACAAAATTCTTCTTTGCCCTGCGGTGAGTTCCAAGACATCCACCGGCAACATCAAGGATGGTGGTCTTGAAGGTAATCCATAACTCTTCAGGACCCCCCAAAGCACGCAGACCCCCCAAATGTCCACTCACCCTGTTCGCAAACTCCTCAGCTACTCACTCTCTCATCCTTGAGCTTGCCAACATCCAGCCGAGGCTGGGATGGTACCATTCTCCAGGATTTAAGGTGCAGCTTTAGAGTGACTACAACAAGCCGGTGGTTAGTATTGAGGAACTGAGCACTCCGGTCGACCCTGCAGTTCTGGATCATCCTCCAGCGACCATCAACGAGGACATGGTCAATCTCCTTTGCCACACCGCCAGCGTTGGAATACCAAGTCCAGCGATGAGCTTGTGGGCGCTGAAACCATGAACCGGCTACCCTTAGTCCATGACTTCTTGCAAAGTTAAGGAACTTAGTGCTATTCTGATTCATAGTTCCTGACCCATGGGGACCAACACACGTCTCATAACCATCCCGATCAGTTCCAGTCGATGCATTGAAATCCCCCAAGACTAGAAGTGTATCTCGTTTGGGGCACTGATCAACCACAGACTTGAGCGTGGCGTAGATTGTGTCCTTCACGGTGAGATCACTCACCTCAGTCGGAGCATAGACAGAGACCAGGGAAATGACACCTAAGGAGTGACGAATCCTTAATCTCATAATACACTCTTTGACCGGTGTTACCTCAATTATCATTGGGGTCAGCTTATTGGACACAGCTACAGCAACTCCTTGGGTATGGTAACCATCAGAGCGACCAGATCAATAGTCGGTGTAACCACCCACCATGATCTCGCCGCAATCCGGTCTCCGAACCTCAGAGAGAGCTGCAATACCGACGTCCAAACGCTTGAGCTCAGATGATAACAGAGACAGGTGATCATCTCTCTTAGGGATAGGACATTCCAGGCACCCACCCGAAGGGACCGCCTCAGGTTAACCCATGGAGCCTGCAGTCTGGTGGACAACACCTCAGCACCACTCCGACACACTCTCCCACAATCTGACCCAGGGAGGTTACCCCGTGGTTTCCCTCCTTTCATTAAAGATTGGGGGTCCCGAAGGCTTTGCCCCAATCCCGTCATCCTGTGAGCTGCCCTGCGAAGGGAAGCTGCACATGAGGTACTCCCACGGAGTGGGTTTTCAGATTTTTTGCGTTTTTGTGTTATGCGGAATGAAGGGTTTTACGGTGGCCGGAGTGCAAATCCTGCCACCAACCTCCTAATAAAAAAGAAACCCAACTGCAGGAGGACGTCCGCAGACACAGTTGTGCACTACATATGGATGGCCGTTGGCTCACAAGGAGCTCGTCCGCCCTTTGACAGGTTTTGTTTTTAATCCTGCTGGGTGTCCATATCCAAACACCCTCCTCACCAGAAAACCTGGTGGGGGAGACGGTTTAGTCGCTGACAACCCGACCATGGAACAGGTTAATACAGGTTTACATGGTACCTGTAGCAGGTCACAGATCCGACCTGACCTGAATGTTCACCTGAATGTTAAGTCATGCTCACATAATTTGTCAGCAATCAGACGATTTCCATGTTTATCATGGCCAAAGTTCTCAAGTACTACGTATTTTATGCTTTCACAACAGAAAAAAAGAAAGAGGAAGAAAGATTTTTCTGAAAATTGACAGAGAAAAGCAGGAGGATTGATCGATCAGGGTCGGGAGTTGCACAAAAGTTCTTAGAGAGTTGCATGCGGCTTCAAAGCCACAGGTGTCCAAACCCCACCTTCAGGTTTCATGGCATTCGTTGGCAATGATGCAAGCAGCTGTGTAAGACGTGACACTCTCGTACGTACAACTAAAATGAGTTGCCTCTCACACTTGAAAAGACCAGCCACAAATGAGATTCTGACCACCTCTGGAGGGTTACTGGAAGACAAGGGAATGACGGTGTGCAGGTTGCTCTGTGGAGCAGTGCAAGTATGGGCAGTTAGCAGTGACCCATTTAATGGGAAATCAATGTCAAGTGCAAAGAAATATTGTTGGGTGACTGATTTGAGTTGACATGATGTGTGACAAAGACATAGATGGAGAGCAGTGATAAGGCCTTCCAGGACACTACGAGGAATGATTATGTATTCTCTGGAGGGGGCAAGAGAATCATCGTGCCGGACAACAAGCAAACCATCCCGTGCAATGATAGCAACTCGGATGTCGTGTTTGACATCGCAAATTTTGGAAAGCTTCTTTGAAGGGCGAGTGCCTTGCAACCAGGTGGCGTTCAGATTGGATAGCTAGACATGCTGGCCTGCTGGTGAAAGAAGGTTTTGTTGAGCCTGACACAATGTCATCAGTAGATACCCAGTGAACAGTGGGATTAGAAGTTTGGTGAACAAAGGAACAGAGTTGACAAGTGGGGTCTTCACATTCAGCTGCATTGCAGCTTCCAAAGTCTGATGAACTATTCACAGATCCAGATAGGTGTCTGACAGAGGCATGGTGGTGACTGACTGTGGAAAGGAAGGCAGTGACACGTGGACTGATAGAAAACTCTCCCTGTATAGTTTGTCAGAGGCCTGTACACACGGTTTGCTGTCTGTGAGAACACAAGGACAGTGTTTGTACTGCACAATGTACGTGCTGAAGTGCTTGATAGAAGCTACGATGGACAGAGCTTCAATTTCACAGGGAAACCACGCAGTGTGGTTGCTAAACTGCGTGGTCGCCAAATTCATGTGATTTGGCGACCATGCAGTTTGGCACTGGAAAAACCCAGAAAGTTATAGTTTGTTGCTATGGGTCACACCCAGGGTGGATACGATGCCATACTTCTTCACACCATCATCTGTGACAACCCAGAGTTGATCATCTGGTCGAGGGAGGGTCATGATTTCAGTGGATGCAAGAGCAGATTGCGCCATGTGGAAGCTTGTGCAGAGGTCGGCTGTTCACTTGATCCTTTCACTGGACTCAAGTCTGGCAGTGATAGTGTCCAAGGGGGTTGTATATGAGGAACATTGTGGAAGGACTCTTGTAAGCATATTTAGGCTCCGATGAAAGATCTCATGCCCGAAACCTTCTGCGGTGGAGAACAGGTAGAGAGAGAGTGGACATGCAGTGTGGGCTCGCTTGCAAGGTGCCCTGAGCTGTTGAGACCTGAGACAAAATCCATCCCAGAATAATTGTAGTCTTGGGACAGATGACAGTGTTTGGGGCAGATAGGTGCAGATCACATCATGACAGGGCATGTAGTACACGTTTCCAGTTGTGAAGAAGTTCTTCAGGACTGTTACCACCGCAGTAGAGATCATCTGCAAGCTTGATGACTCCCCATCTCCCCCTATTCTAAAAGATCGCCTAGGACACGGCTTGTCAATTCATCAAGGGTGGTTTCGGATCAAGGCATGCCCAAAGACAGATGCAATATATACAAGAACACCTTTGTATGGTTGACCACTCCACAGTACTTCATTGAAGATCACATTAATGGAATCTGATAAAAGGCATTGGTCAGGTCTGTTGTGACGATGCGCTTCCACTGGGCAATCTTGTACAAGGTTGTCAATATCTGGCATAAGGTTGTCAACATCTGGCATGAGTGAAGGTTCAGGCTTACTGCAGCGCCCAACATCATCGAATGCTGCAACAAGCGGAATCCCCCATTTTGGCTTCTTCACGAGAAATGATGGGTTTTTGGGGAAATGGGGGAAAATGATGGGAAATGAGTACTCCACAATGACTCCCACATCTTCAGGTCGAACAAAGACTTCAAGGTCATCAAATATTTGTTGCAACTCAAAAAGTTTATCTCTGGCATACAGGGAAAGGTGACTTTTGCATTACGGAGGTGGTGCAGGTCCAATGTTGACTTTGACCTTGAAGGGTCCAGCTTTGCCATTGTAACCTGGGATTGCTGGATCAAAGATGTCATCATTGCATGTGGAACTGCGTACGTTTGCGGAGAGAGGCAGAGTGTGATCTGTTTACAGAAGAACAGACTCTGAAAACAGATGATGGTGCTTTCACTTGGATTGCTTCGTAAGCGGCTGTGTCATGTCATCCTGGGGAAGGCTGTGAATCTTGCTTTTCAGGGGTGAAGACAGGTCGTACACGGCCAAAATTCGCATTGCGAGACAAGACTTGTGGTTCATGGGAGAGGTTCATGATGCAAGTTTTGTCAGCAACACTATTCAAAATATGTGGTGGAGGACAAGTGTTAGATGATTCGGTACACCCTAGCCCTGAAGGAAGAGAGGACGGTTCAACGGCAAATGTTGTGAGGTCTGCAAGATCATCCAGTAGGGTCCTTGATTGTTGTTGACCTTGGGGGAGTGTGAAGGACATGGGCTCGTCTAACTTTGCATGGGTTGGAGAAAGCATGGGGTCTCAATCCGTATACATAGGTGGAGGAGTTACCAACAAACACTTGATATTTGGCTGGTCAAATTGACACTGTTGGTTTCCATGAAAGGGGTGCCTGCAAGTCCCTCAACATCAAGGTTCTTCATGACCAGGCCCTCAAAGATAAGGCTGTCATGGTCTCTGGACAGAGAGAACTGTGTTTCACCAACAACATGTAAAGGAGATGAATCAGCAGCCTGGTGAGCAGATTGGGATGAGCTCGTGATGGAGACACCGAGTCTCTGTTGTGGAAGCATGGACCATGGTACCTGTGGCTCCACCATCAATGGTCACTCGAACAGCATGATGCTCGAACAACGCATCTAAGTAGGGTGACTGGCAAATCTGTACACGGAGTGCAGCTGATTCCAGCAAAGCATCAGTGGGCTCCTCATCCCCTTTGTGCAAACATGCATCCAAGATGACATCATCATCATCATCATTATTCAGAATCGCAACGATCTTACGAGCTTTAGCCATATATATATATATATATATATATATATATATATATATATATATATATATATATATATATATATATATATATATATATATATATATATATATATATATATATATATATATACCGGGAGCCCAGGGGGTCAGCCTAGCTGGAAAGTTAACCTATTTTCATTTATATAGGAATAGTCCATGTGCATGTCCATATAAGGAAATGGACGTCTGCCGGGCACATTCTGGTGGATGTGGTCAAAAGGACCATTAGAAAGGTACCCCAAAATGGAGCTAGATCAGCTCTGTGAGTTAACCTGATGAAACCTAGTGGAAAATGTTCGGCGTAGTCCGGGGTATCATGAATGGCCACTGCCAGACATTTCAGTGGTGGGGTGTGCCCGCCAGAAATCCCCGAATGCCCCCACCCCCAAAATTGAGCTCGATCAGCTTGTGAGTTAACCCGGTGAAACCTAGTTGAAAATATTTGGCATAGTCCCAGATATCATGAATGACCACTGCCAGACATTTTCAGTGGTGGGGTGTGCCCGCCAGAAACCCCCGAACGCCCCCACCCCCTAAAAATTGAGCTAGATCAGCTCATAAGTTAACCCGGTGAAACCTACAGGAAATAGTTTGGCATAGTCCAAGGTATCATGAATGGCCAGTGCCAGACATTTTCAGTGGTGGGATGTGCCCGCCAGACACCCCTGAATGCCACCACCCCAAAATTGAGCGAGATCAGCTTGTGATTTAACCTGATGAAAATAACATTGAGAATAAAATACAATGGAATAACAGGAACATAAGTTTTGAAAATCAGATGTTTTATTTCAAGTCATGGGAAAAGAAGGGATTTCTAAGGTATAACACGTGATTTGTCATGGGTGTTGTAAAGATGCTGACGTTATCTGTTAAATGCAATACATTGCCGAAACTATTATTTACCTTTAAGTTCATAAAATGAAAGAAAGCGATTCCGAGATTATGGTTGGATAAATTGCGTACTGCTGAAACAGGTATGGATTAATCAGGGGAACAATTTACAGAAATGTCAATTGCAGTAGATGCTATCAATGTTTGAAACATGAAAACAAAACACTTCTACTCATTGATTGTAGAGAGAATAAAACAAACAGATAGAACCTGATGTATTTAATCTTTGGCAACAACGATGAGCTGTGGTACTAAAACACAAAGATGAGCTTTGGTCCTAAAACGCATGCTAGAGGTCTTTTGCACGAGTTGAAATATGAACTGATTTTTTTTTTTTTACAGTAAACCAAACGAAAGAAATGACAGAAGCCAGGTAGAAAGATTGTTTGACTTGCTACGGTACAGAATTTGATTTAATTTGTCTGTACATTTATGTTTTGTAATGTGATTATCATATGATGAAACAATAAAGTCCTTCAAATGAGGCAAAGAAAGAAAAACAAATAATGAATGACCACTTGACATTTTCTGTGGTGGAGTATACCTGCCAGACACCTGGAACCCCCCCTCCCCAACTCCAAAATACAGAACTAGATCTGAGCTCATGAGTTACCAATCCCGATGAAAGTGACTGAAAATGTTCAGCATAATACGGTACTGTATAGCTATAGTCCATATGAATGACCACAAGCAGAAGTCAGCCATTCATTCAAACAAATTCAAATTCTCTAGAATGGTCTCCTATCAGTAATCCCCATCTTCCTCCTCTGATTCTGAGTCTTCACTCCATGCTTCGCCATCTTAATCTCTCAATAATCCATCAATACTTTCTACTTCCAACTCCGACTCGCTGTCACCTTCGACCTCCATGTCCTCTGCGTTGTTACTGCCATTCGCAAACAAACTGTCTGGTATGGCTGGCCCTTCAAACCAGGTTGTCTTCAGGATGTTCTCATTCACAGACCATCCATAATATCGGTTTGTGACAAACCGTCCCAAGTTTCTTCTTGCGTCGGTTTCTTCCTTCTCGAAACTCTGTTGGATTAGTATTGGCATGTTGGTCATCTTGCAACACATTTTGGTAGGTGTGAACAACTGTCGCATGTAACGTTTCTTTCTCGTCTAGAGTTTCCACGTTTGCATCATTGTTATCCCACACACAGGCCGTTGCTAAGTTTGGCTCAAGGCGAATCCCATCTGGAGTGTCGCGTTCATCACCCTTAACTGAATAGGCGAATTCAGTCTCGAGAGCCTTGGTCTCACTGTAGCTTATACAGTGTCCTCTTCTGTTCAGAATCTGCATGGCCAGTTTTGATCCTGTGAGGGATACAAGCCCGAGACCCACGGCTGTGTGTTTCTATGGTTTTATGGTACCACGAGTGACGTTGTAAATGGCATCCGATGCCATTGCAGTTACCTTTCTGTCGACTGTAACCTTGTGTGCACCGCTGAAAGTTGGTGCCATGCCACCAAGGAGACATCTGAAGAACAGGTCCAGCTGTGCCGGTATCTCTGCGGCACGTTCCTTCAAATTTTGTACTGTTGCAGGATTTGGGGTCTTGGTCTTCGGGAGCTGCATAATCAGAGATCTAAGATGGAGAGCGGCCCATCTTAACTTATTATCCTGTTCATACCATTTCGAATCCTCATGAAGGCGAGCCTTGGCATCCTCTTCTGGAAGAGCAGAACTATAGATGAAGTTGCCTTTCCGATGGTCCGCCAGTTTTATTGCAATTTCTTCTTTAAAATGGTCTTTTACCTTCCTGGTAAGATTTTGAGCTGTGTAGGCCTGGACGTCTGCCCCATCTCCTCCGGCACTGGTGTATTCCTCTTTGTACATGCCCAAGTAAATCACTAACTATCACAGATCGTTGCTTTTCTACTACCTCATTCTGGATATATGAAAGCAGAGATGCAAATGCTCTCTTGTGGTAGGACTGAGACGAGCTCCCTTCATTGGGCCTATCTTGATCATCAGTCTCCCTCAGGAACTGGACACCGCAGGATTTGTGGTATTCTGCTTCCTTTGCGATCAGGTCCACGCCACTCCGAATGAGACTCTTGATACGTTCGTTTTTAGAAGACTTTACCCGATGGCAAAGTGACTCACAACCGGCAACTGTCGCGATCTTCAGTCTGGGCTCCTCTTTTCCATTTTTCTTCTTCCGGCTTTTGCCACAGAAAATACAAGTCCCTTTCAACAGGCCCTGCTGATCAGACTTGGGAAGGACACTGCAGCGTCTTGTTTGGATAGAAGCCTTTTTGGTGGTTGGTTCATCATCAGGTGGCAGGGGTTCTTTCGGACGCTTCACTGCTGTGTAATGCTTATGACAGGAAGGGTGATAGCTTACATTAGATTCGTGATCACTGCTTACCAAAATATTTTGTGTGACCTCAAAGTATTTGTCAGATTTCACATCAGGTGGCAGAGGTTCTTTTGGACGCTTCACTGCTGTGTAATGCTTATGACAGGAAGGGTGATAGCTGACAGTAGATTCGTGATCACTGCTTACCAAAATCTTTTGTGTGACCTCAAAGTATTTGTCAGATTTCAAATTTTTATGCAAGGCAGCAGCATTCTTTACTGTTGTCCATGTCATGTCACTGAACTTTCTCAGCTTGCCATCCTCTTCTGTGCACTTGTGACATTTATAGCAGTTTGAAGCACCCTCAGCGTCATTGTTCTGGAATGAAAATAGGGTCCGTTAATGTGGAGTAAAAATTAAATGGTCCAGGGACCATATGATCACATGCGGATATAACGGTCAGCGAGGCAACCGCATAATGTTTGAATCGATATTCTGTGCAAATAAATTGACCTGTAACCTTTGATCTAATAACCCCAAATCTAATCATGTTGCCTCTTCTTCCAAGTGCATACATGTAAAAAGTTTGACGAAAATCCTTTCAACGGTTCTTAAGACATCGCGATAACGAGACTCGGACGGACGGACAACCCGAAAACATAAATTTATGGCGGAGGCATAATGACGTTTGACATTTGGTTATGGGAATTCCGAATTTCATCTCTGTCATTGAAGTTAAAAAATTATGCTAACTCAGTTAACATTTTGAGAGGAGATTTCTCTGGTCGCTTGGTGAGTGGTATCTTCTCGGTGCTTTAGAATGTGCAAATTAAGTTTCATTACCCTTACCTCTTGATTGACAATAGTGGATGAACGATTTGATCCTTGGGCTGACTCTCCCAAACATTGCTCTTCTGAAGTCACACGTGTTTCCTCTGGATCCATCCTCCTGGGTGATTCTTCCGAACCTTGCTCTTCTGAAGTCATCCTCCTGACTGACGTCGATAATCCAAAGCTGAAAGAATAGAATAATAATAATTAAAAAATCCCCAGAGCCACACTTTTGCTAACACCCATTATAAAAAGAAATGACTACAGTAATATTAATTGAGAGGAATCAAAATTGACATTTATCGTGGTATGGGCATTAGCTTACCTTGAGGGAAATGGTTCAGTAACATGTACAAGAATTATCATCATGGTCCAGTCGGACACGAAACACATATGCCTTCATTTCCCTCAATCAAGAAAAGAGTATACATTCATTGTTACCTTCGCATTCTGTGAAAGGTTATGTTTTGGTCGGCGTGTATTTATTTATTTATTTATTTATTTGTTTGTAATCTTGTGATTCTATAACTCAAAAAGTATTAAACCGAATTGCATGAAATTTGGTGGGATGATTGGTTATTAGCCAGGAAGCATTCGATTAGATTTTGGGATCGTTCGGGTCAAAGGTCAAGGTCAAGGTCACAAAAAGGTCAAAATCGTCTTTTTACGATAACACGGTCAATTTTTATTCAATTTGCATGCAACTAACGCCAAAATGTTCAGAATTCAACGCCTCATCTTGTGATATGCAATATGACACAATGACGCCCATACTCTTGTTACCGGTTAGGGGTCAAAGGTCAAGGGGGTCACGACCTTGAAAATAAAGTATTTTTAAAAACAGGAACTTTTGTGTGCTAATACCCCTAAATATAGTACTATACAATGATTGACTTTTGTTGAGGTTGCTACGAGGTTACCTTCTCTTGTTGAAACGTTGTATTCACCGAGCTTGCGAGTGAAGACTCGCCAAAACGACGTGAGTTGATTGTTGTTTAGTCCGTAGCCCCTGAAAGTCGGGTGGGGGGGGGGGGTCATGACATTATAGAGATGTGGTTTGTGTCATAAGACCATTCATATGAAACCAGTTCCCCACACTCATACCAAGAACAAAAAAAGTAGTGGCGGCGAAGGTATGCGCTCAATGAGTGCCCGTTCTAGTTTCGCTTTGAAATTAATGACCGTAGACCTAAGAAAATAGGCTCCACTTGTCGTATATAGGGTGAGTAACCTTGGCTGCATAAGGTTCATGGAAATATCTATTTCAGTCGATAAAGTAGGCCTAATTAATGGACAAGTGGCCCTCCATATGATGGATGGACAGCATCAGCAGGAGTGTGAGGGTTAGGTGAATCCTATGGAGTTTGTGATTAGGCCTCGGCACTATTCTGGTAACATACCCGTACCTGATGGATTCAAAGGGATGTACATGTACATGTACCGCTTTGCAGCACCATAAACACACTGATTTTGAGTATAGTTACAAAGGAGAGACTTCTCTTAAATCTTTAAGGTTTTAAAGCTTGATTAATGAGATAATAGGTGGCAGCATGATATCTATGGGGAGCATTTTAAGTAAAAAAAAAAAAACTTACCTCTCAGACTGCATCGAATATCTTCTTGGATGTGTTGATGACTCTGATCCTCAATAAAATAAGTTGGGTTGCAGTGCAAAGAGAACTTGACTACTGGATTCATATTTTAAAACTGACACATATACCGGTAAAAGTGTCACAAAACGTAATACAAAACGTTACACCTATGTCAAACATTTTCCAGTACGTTTTACCGGGTTAACTCATGAGCTGATCTCGCTCAATTTTGGGAGTGGGGGCATTCGGGGCATCTGGTGGGCACAACCCACCACTGAAAATGTCTGGCAGTGTTCATTCATGATATCTGGGACAATAGCGAACGTTTTCCAGTAGGTTTCACTGGGTTAACTCACGAGCTGATCGAGCTCAATTTTGGGGTTCCGGTTATGTAATCTGGCAGGCACACCCCACCACTGAAAATGTTTGGCAGTGGTCACACATGATATTTGGGACTATGCCGAACATTTTCAACTAGGTTTCACCAGGTTAACTCACAGAGCTGATCTAGCTCAATTTTTGGGTCCCTTTCTAATGGCCCTTCTGACCACACCCACCAGAATGTGCCCGGCAGACGTCCATTTCCTTACATCGACATGCACATGGACCATTGAGCTGAATATATGAAAATTGGTGAACTTTCTAGCTAGGCTCACCCCCCTGGGCTCCCGCTCTATATATTGGCAGTCGTGGTCTGGTAGAAAATTACATTTGCTGAGAAAATGTCTGTCTGGTTGCTTGCTTGCATAAATGGACATGGTCCTATGCAGGCTACAACTCCTTCATCCTAGCCGACCACGTCTTGTGAAACAGAGGTACGGCACCGAGCTCAGGTCACGGACCCTGACGTCTATCAAGCCTGGGATCTCTCAGGCCTTGGATTCGCTGCTCGATGAGATTCACACATCTGATGATGGATGCTGAGGCTCTCCGCACTGCCACTTCCTCCTTCAAGAAGCAGCAGACGGTTTTACACCAGCCGAAAAAGACCAGTCCCCATAACTCACTCCTCTGACTCACATGACAGATATATATATATATATATATATATATATATATATATATATATATATATATATATATATATATATATATATATATATATATATATATATATATATATATATATATATATATATATATAGCCTGGTGTTGGCACAGTGGTGAGGACAGTGGCTTGGGATCCAAAAGGTCCTGAGTTCAAGCCCCGTTGGGCCACTGAATTAATACACCAGGGGGTTGACTCAGCCTGTCATCCTTCCGAGGTCGGCGAAATGAGTACCAGTGTACTGGGCCGGTGTATACCCCTGTTAAAATAGGTGTACCATATCCCTGTGTAGTAAGAGGTGACCAGGGTTGCGTCAGGAAGGGCATCCGGCGTAAAACATGTGCCAAATCACGATGCGGATCATACGGATGATCCGCTGTGGCGACCCCTAACGGGACCAGCTGAAAGAAGAAGAAGAAGAAGAAATATATATACACCCACATACACACATACACATATACACACACACATGCACACACCCACATACACATACACATACCCACATACCCATATACACATATACACACATACACATACCCACATACCCATATACACATATACACACATACACATACCCACATACCCATATACACATATACACACATACACATACCCACATACCCATATACACATATACACACATACACATACCCACATACCCATATACACATATACACACATACACATACCCACATACCCATATACACACATACACATACCCACATACCATATACACATATACACACATACACATACCCACATACCCATATACACATATACACACATACACATACCCACATACCCATATACACATATACACACATACACATACCCACATACCCATATACACATATACACACATACACATACCCACATACCCATATACACATATACACACATACACATACCCACATACCCATATACACATATACACACATACACATACCCACATACCCATATACACATACACACACACATACACATACCCACATAGACACATACACACACCTACACACACACACACACATATGCACACACCCACACACCCACATACACACACGTACACCCACATACATATGCACACACCCACATACACACACATACATATGCACACACCCACATACACACACATACACACATATATACACACACACATACACATACCCACATACCCATATACACATACACATATACACACACACACATATATATATACACACACACATACACATACACACACACACACACACACACACACACACACACACACACACACACACACACACACACACACACACACACACACACACACACACACACACACACACACACACACACACACACACACATTATTCGCTTTCCTAATTTGGTTGAGAAAGTTAAAAATATATGAGTATAAATAAATAAATAAGCCGATATGAAGTCATCAACACCTCACACTGCTGTTTCCAACGTGGACCGGAAGTGCATCAGGATTGGCTCACACGTGAGTGGGGGCGGGGAGTGCATTTTCCGAAGAAGGATATATTTAAGATTCGCAGATCGATCAATACGATAACACTTAAATATGTCTATTGGAAAACTTGTGAAAGGTATAAATTAGAATAAACCCGAGAAGAGTGGGAGGGAAAAAAAAAAAAAACAATGAGGGAAACGTCACGGGATCACCGGAAGTTGTGTTTCCCTCAGCATCCCGTCGCACAGGGGACAAGTCGGTGCGAGGTTCGGCCTTCTGTCGGTGGGAACGGTCGCGGTTCGGAGGACGAGAGCGGTCGGCGCTCTCCCCAATCGTCATCGATCGTGGATCAACGGGAACAGGTGAGACGATCCTCCTGAAGGAGGGTGAAGTGTGTGGAAGTCGAGTCGGAAAACCACTCGCACCTCATCGGGGATTCCCAATCACTCGCACCTCATCGGGGATTCCCAATCCCTCGCACCTCATCGGGGATTCCCAATCACTGGCTCCTCATCGGGGATTCCCAATCACTGGCTCCTCATCGGGGATTCCCAATCACTGGCTCCTCATCGGGGATTCCCAATCACTCGCACCTCATCGGGGATTCCCAATCACTCGCACCTCATCGGGGATTCCCAATCACTCGCTCCTCATCGGGGATTCCCAATCCCTCACTCCTCATCGTGGATTCCCAATCACTCGCACCTCATCGGGGATTCCCATTCCCTGTGATGTTGGCGACACGAATCCTGGAGGAGCGAGTTGGATGAACCAGGAACAGGTTTATTCTCACTGATTTTTTGTGGTTCTTGTTGTTCACGACTAACAGGTGTCAGGAGGAGACACCTGTACGTTGTTTGTCCGTGTCGGGGTCTCTGTTGTACAAATACCACATCATTTACTTGCCCCGTAACTTCGTTCCGATGAAAGTGTTTCGCTGCGGTGCAAAATGTCTGTTTCACGGAACGACGAGGTGCCAACGAGGCTGGATATGGACGCACAAGCTCCAACGGTGGACGCAGGAGGAGGAGGGGGAGGAGGAAACGAGGGTAGAAAAGATGAACGGTACTGATGGTGGTTGACCAGCTGAGATTGGTGGTGCGCTGCCAACTTGAAGCTCTGGATGAATGATGAACACGATGTGTGTGAAGACACCGTTTTTACAGTGAAAGATGTACTAAATGGTCCGTTTGGTCCTTGGAATGATGTAAATAAATAACCTCCCTGAGTGTGCACATCCTCGCAGTTCACCCAGTCAGCAAATTCCAGCTTTGTTCTTTTGGTGTGACCTTTGCCCTTTACGTCCAAGGAGCACACCGGGACACCCAGACTCTGGAGATGGCCGCTCGACCCATCGAACACGTGTCGTCTCCACACACCCAACAACCCAGGGACACAACACCACTGTCCGTGTTCCCCTTTTGTTTTTGTTCTATCCTCTATACCCATTCCCATTTACCATGATACGTGTGTCGAATCAGACATCTGCTACGTACACACGACACACAAAACAACTCGATCACACCGAGCTAATGTTGAGCTACTTACCGTTCCGGTCAATATCCTTGTACCTTCTCTCAATGGTGAAGAATCACTTTAAAAATTAAATGATTCTCACATCCAGATCCGGATTCAGATCTTCACCAAAATGGAATCAGTTCGTCCTTGTTGCACACCCAACCTGTCCACCAAGTTTCGTCCAAATCCGTTCACAACTTTTTGAGATATCCTGTACACAAACAGACAGACAGTTGAAAACATAACCTCCTTCACCTTCAGTGGCAGAGATAATAAATGGAGGGGGGATGCGACGTACAAACAGCTGGGTTAAGGGACAAAATAGTGGGAACTTGGGCTAAATATTGGATGTTGGGAAGAATGAGGGGTAGGGGAGGACGTCGAGAGTGAACAACATGGAAACAGCTGCAAATTGTCAATCACAGAAGTGGACGGAAAAACTCAAACTTGGAAAGAGGTGTGCTTGGGGAGAGTTAATGGGGGTAGAAAATATCATAGTTTGTGATGGGGGATGACCTGAGATGGTGGAAAACAGCTGGATTGAAGCCTTGGAGGGAAGGATGGGATTGACGAGACTGAGGAAGTTGATTCCACAAGTGGGAGAAAAGTAGGAACGAATAAGTGGAGGTGAGGAATGAGTCTGGATGCTGGATGTTTCACCAGAAGAGGGGTGCTGGCACACCATGTGCCCCCTGTGGAAACCTGTGGAGCACAGGGGAGGGGGACAGATTACAGAAAGGGAAAAGGGTTCAAGACCAGGAAGGAGACGGTAGAAGACAGAGACACTACTGTCCTGTCTGCGATTGGGATAGTGATAGGCTCAGACTCAGCTTCATCACGGGAGATCCCCATGACTTTGAAGGCCTTGGTTTCCACTGCATCAGGTCACAACATCAAATTTTGGTCATTGCTATGAATGTAACTGGAGTGATTGCGAGAACAAAACGACGGAATTGGCTTTCTCCGAAATATTGAAGCAAGTGTAAGATGCGATGCTTTCTTCAATATTTTGGAGGCAGGCAAAGTCTGTAGTCAAACCTATTTTGGTCAGAGGTAACGTCAATGTTTAGCATTCGTTCAAGATTGTTATGCTATGAACAGTTTTCATTTTTAATTGATTTGTTGCATTGTCTGCTGTCAAGCTTGTATGGATGCTAACCTGGGCATCTCATCTGTTAGCATTAGTTGGTGGACGTTAAAGACCCCAAAGTGCATGCCATTTGTGAAGATTAGGTGAGCTGTCGCCGGCACCCTGAACAAATTCGAAATTACCGCACATTCATCTGAGTTTCATGTATCGGACTGGCGACCCATCCAGGATTGTAACCCGAGCAAAGAAGCTGCTTTGGCAGGACCGACGCTCTCCATGGAGCATGGTGCAATTGATGTGTCTTTATTCAATGATTTCTAGACGCACAATATCAGGTTTGTACACACTGAATGTATTATTGTCTGACGTGTACTGTACACTGGTCCCTGCTCATAATGTAAGCACCAAAACAATTAAGGTGAACCCGACCATCTGACATGATGTCAAAGTGTTTTATTTATCATTGCAATTTGCTTGGTTAGCATGAGGCAAGTAACTTGGCAAGTCAAAAGAGAATATGAAAAGGATGTGGCCAAAAATATTAAACATAACAGCATGGTATTCGTTTTATTTTGTTTTTTTAAATTGGGTTTTATTTTGATGGATCAAACTCTTTACAGATTGAGCACTGGTGCTGCGAAAGCAGTTTCTTGATGAGGTTTATACTGGGTGGTTTGCCATTGCTTTCCAGCATTGGTTGTTCACGCCCTATTCTTTTAAATGCTGAACGTCAAGCAAGGAAGCAGCATGTACTATTTTTAAGTCTTTGGGACGGCTCGGCCGGGGTTAGAACCACCAACCTCCCACATTCAGAGTGGACGCTCTAACCATTACACCACCGAGTCTGGTTTTCTTTAAGTGGTAAAGAACACGTTAAGAGGACTGTGGGCCCATTGAGGAATAGCACGGGGAGATTGGTTGGTGATGAAAGTGAGATGGAAGGCCTATTAAAGAGTTATTTTGCTTCAATATTTGCATAAGAACAGTCAGGGAGATTACCAATAGTTGAGAGTATTTATCAAGGATGTGAGAAAAGGGTTTTTAGAGGAGATCCAGGTCGGAGTGATGGAAGTAAAGAAGTCGCAAGAAAAATAGTGATAATATAGCGCCAGGGCCGGATAATATGCATCCGAGAGTATTGCGAGAGGTTAGTGGAGCAGATGAGTGTGGTGTTAGGGGATATCTGTAACATCTCCTTGGAGTTTACACTTACAATACACCCTTTAGCCTTGAATTCAACCAATTTAAATGGCATTGGACATAATTTCAGCCTCTAATATCATGGAGCAATCAACAAAATATCCATCACGAACAGGTTTTGAGAAAGAAGTCGTTTTGATGTCTATTGATTTGTATGAAGGACAAGCCTTTTTCTATATTTGGAGTTATTTAGAGCTGTGAGCTGTATCCGGTGTATGGGAGAGGGTTTAAAAGGGGAGGGAGGGAAGGGGTAAAGGGGGTGATTGGATGGTGGAGGTGGTCGCAGATGAGGAGGGAGGGAGGACTTGTTTGGCTTGTATGGTTTAATGGCTGAAGCTGCCTGCCTTGATTGAGTTGGTGGGTTTGAAATGTGGTCTTCAGTCAGTTTTCTTTTTTCTACAATAATGTGGCTCATGGAGGAGCAAGGTTAAATTGATCATGGGATAGTGGGGCAACAATTGGCCACAACTATCAATGAATGGGGATTAGCAAACACACACACACACACACACACACACACACACACACACACACACACACACAGACACACAGACACACAGACACACACAGACACACACAGACACACACAGAGAGAGAAAGACACACACAGAGAGACACACAGAGAGAGAGAGACAGAGAGAGAGAGAGAGAGAGAGAGAGAGAGAGAGAGAGAGAGAGAGAGAGAGAGAGAGAGAGAGAGAGAGAGAGAGAGAGAGAGAGAGAGAGAGAGAGAGAGAGAGAGAGAGAGAGAGAGAGAGAGAGAGAGAGAGAGAGAGAGAGAGAGAGAGAGAGAGAGAGAGAGAGAGAGAGAGAGAGAGAGAGAGAGAGAGAGAGAGAGAGAGAGAGAGAGAGAGAGAGAGAGAGAGAGAGAGAGAGAGAGAGAGAGAGAGAGAGAGAGAGAGAGAGAGAGAGAGAGAGAGAGATATAGAGATAGAGAAGAGACTTTTGATTTTTATGTCCTTTTATTACAAAAAAGTATAAAGGGTAAAAATTCAATACAACAAAGCAAAGGATTATATACAAGAGTGGAAAAAAGAAGAGAAGAAACCAATTCAATTTTCAAGTAATCGATAAAGCATTGATAACAGTTTATACACAAGGAACACCCCCAAAAAATACATTAGAGAGAGGAGAAGATGATAAGAAGAGAGAAAGCAACACAGGCTCCACACATATACCGCCAGAGACTGAGCAACAGCCCCTTGCGTTTGAGAGAGAGAGAGGGAGAGAGGGAGAGAGGGAGAGAGGGAGAGAGGGAGAGAGAAAAAAGAAAGAGACTTTTGATTTTTATGTCCTTTTATTACAAAAAAGTATAAAGGGTAAAAATTCAATACAACAAAGCAAAGGATTATATACAAGAGTGGAAAAAAGAAGAGAAGAAACCAATTCAATTTTCAAGTAATCGATAAAGCATTGATAACAGTTTATACACAAGGAACACCCCCAAAAAATACATTAGAGAGAGGAGAAGATGATAAGAAGAGAGAAAGCAACACAGGCTCCACACATACCGCCAGAGACTGAGCAACAGCCCCTTGCGTTTGCGAGAGAGAGAGAGAGAGAGAGAGAGAGAGAGAGAGAGAGAGAGAGAGAGAGAGAGAGAGAGAGAGAGAGAGAGAGAGAGAGAGAGAGAGAGAGAAAGAGAAAGAGGAAGAGGAAGAGGAAGAGGAAGAGGAAGAGGAAGAGGAAGAGGAAGAGGAAGAGGAAGAGGAAGAGGAAGAGGAAGAGGAAGAGGAAGAGGAGAAAAAAAAAAACCACTGAAATCAGCAGGTGAGAGGGTTGGGGTTGGAAGGGTTAATGGCAGTAATAAAGATCAGGGATCAGGATGGGGGATGACCTGAGATTGTCATTAAATATTTTCTTTTCGGAAAAAAAATGGTCTTTGGCCATCAGCATGAAGTCATTCCATGTTTGTGTATCAAAGGCTCATGTAATTCTTCAATTTCCACATCTTTGACCTCATTTTTCAGATCCTGGTATTTGGTCATTTTTCTGATTTCTGCAGCATATTTAGTCCAAAGTCATTGGGAACTGAAACCTCGAAAGACGATGCTGACTTTTCCTTTTTGTGTTTGAGCACCATGTCCAGATGCAAAACTTTGTTTGCAATGTCTACACTTGATGGGATCATCTTGTCATGTGTGAGCATTATTTGTTAATTTTCAAGGAACGGATTTGGGTTGTGCCTCCATGATTGTTCTGGGACTGGGATGTTGAAATGTTTACAGATGTTCCAGTGAATTACTCCACAGACGCCATCATGTCTTTCTGTGTTACAGCTGTTCTGACATGAGTTTTTTGGGTTTTTTTTTAACATCCCAAAAGGAGGTGACTGGTACTTTCTGTTTCTACACCACAAAGCCTGAATTTGTCCGATTGGGTCAATCCCGCCATTTTCTTAAAGGCATTAGTGTAGTGTCCTTGGTCTTGGGCATTGGTCATGACTCGTTCTCCATCCCAACCAACTTGACCTTTTCTTAGCCATTCCAAAGAGCCTTCCTTATCGATCCCTAACCTGTCAAGCTTTTTTTTTTTTTAATCTTCCTGCTCTTTTGTCATTCTCCCATTTGTAAGAGTCTCTCTGCTGATATTTATTTTTTGTGATTCTACTGTTTTTTTTGTTTTTCTTTGCAATCATTGGGGCCATGTTTGTGTCTGTTTCATTTTCTTGTGTACGATCCATAATTTGCACCTGTTTTTGGAAATATGTTGCGAAATAGATTGATGATTCCTTTTCTGGTTTGCTGTTTTCTTGCTCATGTACAAATCTCATCCGGGAGTAAACAAATCCGATCGTATACAAATCCTATCTCATCCATAATCACCATCATTATGTACCATTACATTATCATTGTCGTAATATACCATTTTGTTGTCATTATCACTCTGCGGTTAACGAAAAAGCCCTGAACATTTTTTTTCATTTTCTCTTGCCGAGAAATAAACAGTTTACAGGAAAGAGCCTCCTTGTAATTGGCTTTCCCCCAGTATAGCATTCACATTCCTAGAACTCATCTCCAAGGCAAAAATAATAAAATAAAATTAGTGATCTCCCTCTTCATGCACTGTGGCCGGGCTAACAAGTGCTATATATAGTTACTACGACTTTGCCATTTTACATTTTGACCCAATTACTTAATATTTTCTCCTTATTCTCATAATAAATGTTTGTTGACAATTTGATAACAAAAGATCAAATGGTAACAAAAAAAAAAGTTATGACTTGGACACACACACACACACACACACACACACACACACACACACACACACACACACACACACACACACACACACACACACACACACACACACACACACACACACACACACACACACACACAATTGCAAAACCCCGTCTCCCGCTGCACGCGGGTAGGGGTGGTTGGGTGGGTGATGGGGACTGGCTAATACAACAATAATAACATCAATTTTGATTGCCGATGTTATTCAACCATCCACTCATTCTACCTTATTACCTGCTGCAGTTAACATGATATTGGTCGTTGCTTGTTTGTTTTGAGGATACAAAGGAAATTTAACACAAAACATATTGTTAGTAAAACAGCAGGTGTTTCGTATTTTCTGCCCATCAGAGATGACAAGCCTTCTCGTTGTACTCGTACAGCAAGTTAATGAAAGCCTTCCAGTCAAACGCTGGCTAATTATGGATATTGGTGGGCCGCACTTTTCGTTTTTCCTGTGAGACAAGAAACGGCTTCGGCTTAATTACCTGACTGCATCATTTAACTCGTGATTGTCCATCGCTACACAGCAACAGTTTCTTCAGCACACATGGCAATATATATGCAAATTTATTTACATTCACTGATGAAAAATCTGGAGATGATTGCCGAACCACTAATGTTTCAGCTTTGGGATTGTGAGAAAGAACATCTTTGGCAGGTTGAAAACCCATGGTGAATGGATATGTTATTAACTGTGCATTGTGTGCATGTGCAGTAACGAGGTGGAGATGAGTGGGCAGTCCCTCGTCATTCCTATTGTGTTGTGGGGACGACAAGCCCCAAGTCACTGCGTTTGCAGTGTACTTCTAGCAGAGGATCAATGCACGCTCATAACTGGCTGCTGTGATGGTCAACTCTGTCTGTGGGACTTAACGACAGATCATCAGGTATGATCGTCTTGGCTGGTGGAACCATATGATCTAGTGTCTCTTAGCTGGTCCCAGGTGGGCTTACATAGGTCCCCAGCTGTGCCTATGAACTGCTCATATGTCATTGAAACAAACCTCTGCAAAAATTGAAATGCACAATAATTATGGTAACAATGCAACTCAACTTGATCTACCTCTTTTAAATCCACTGGTAATATCTTTCCGTAATCTGTGTCGATAAGCTGTGTATTGTATTTGGACTTAACTGATGTAATCCCAGGGTTTTTATCTCCCTTTTTGAAAATGGCAGATTGTTCCTCGTGCTCTCCTCTTCGGTCACACAGCTGCCATCACATGCCTGTGTCGGGCTGGCCAGGGTCCCGACCGCTGCTGCTTCGTTAGCGCCGCTGATAATGGGTAGGTGATGCCACTGCAGAACCAAACTTGCAAACTCATTTGGGTTATGGAAAAAAATGTGTGGAGGTGATTTGGCCTAATCCAACTGGCTAGTTAATTTGGTTTACATTTTAAAAAATTTAATAATCCTGGTTTTATGGATCATTCATTCTTTAAATAATTCTGGTTTTATGGAGCTACCTCAAAGTGTTGCTGTGGAATCCAGTGCAAAATCTATTTTGAATACCATTGAAGAGCCATTGCAAATGTGATTCTTGTCCATCAGAGAGATGTGCTTGTGGGACGTAAGTGATGGACGTTGTCTGGAGTTCAGCAAGCTTGCCTGCACACACACTGGCATCCATGTGAGTCTCAGTTTTTTGCCAAAAATCTATCGATGGTGATATTAGATTGGCTGTCAGAAGTTTGATCTAATGTCTTCACCTGTTCTCTCTCTCACCTCACTGTAAGGTTAACAAAAGCTCCTTTCAGCTCTTATCTTTAAGGCTCATACATTTGTTTCCTGCTGATTACATTACAATGGGAATGTAGCAAACTACATATGTTCTTGGGGGAATCGAGAATAACATTCAAATCAAGTCTGTTTTTATTCCTCCGCTGACGAAGTTGCTGGAGGCATTATGTTTTCAGATTGTCCGTCCGTCCGTCCATACGTACATCCATGCTAATTTTCTCTGCTTTCTCTACAACTGCTTATCCGATTGGTACTAAAATTTTCACCAGAGGTGTGACTACTCATGTGGAATGTTTTAATGATAATTATGACATCATCGGTTATGTGGTTCTGCAGCCATATATATATTAACATAAAAACGTTCAAAAATCTTTTTCTCCGAAATGGCTGAACAGATCAAAGGGAAACTTTACAGGTATGATCGCCTATCCATGTAAAACAGAAAGTTCCCACCTATGATGTCATGGGTCACATGGTTTGGCAGCCTTATTGGATTTATCCTGAAACGATGAAAAATAATCTTCTCCAGAACGGCTGGACAGATCGAGGGGAAACCACATACATGTTCCCCATGCCTTGGGGATACCAGGGTGTTCACAAATAATTAATAGGTCACATGGTCTGCCTGCCATATTGGATCGAATGAAAATCTTTTTAAAATTCTTTCTCTTGAACCGCTTCATTGATCGACGTGAAGTGTCACAGTTATGGTCTTGTGGTCATGGGAAATGGTTTTTTTTAATGTATGTATGTTTTATGTATGTTTTAAATTTCAACCTTATCGGGCCCATGGTCTGGCAGCCAGAATTATTTAATACTTTGAACCTGGGTTCAGGGATTTAAATCAAACTTGGTACAAGTATTAAATTGATGTAATAATGTGGATGGGATGCATATCTGGCAAAGTCACGACATCAAACAATCCCCTTCTGGTTTGTTCTAAATCACTATTCTAATGCATGTTCTCGTCAAATAGTGTATTTTAACTTGTTCAAAGCAAAACGATACATTTTACACTCCAAACCTTATTCGTGCAAAAACAGTCTGATTTGTGTATCAGAAAAGATTTTACCCTGTGGGGTCTTCCACCCCACGGGGTCTAAGCGCCGCTCGCGTTCTCTCTTTTCTTGTGTACAGTTCATTTGAACGTCTATTTCTCCATTATTTGTGAACAGAATTGGATGAAAATTGACAGGCATATACTAGACACATATGCGCAGGCATTAACTGAGCCCAAAGTGCGATTCCGGCCCTTCGGGCCAAGAAACGGCCCTTTCGGCCCATTTTCTTAAAATTTCTATTTTTCGGTTATTAGTGGACGGAACCGAACCAAACTTGACAGGTATATTCTAGAGACCATTCCCCAGGCGTTAACTGAGCCCAAAGTGCGATCCTGGCACTTTGGGCCAAGAAACAGCCCTGTTGGCCCATTTTCTTAAAATTGTTATTAAAAATAAATAAAACGAGAGGGCTGCATTCGCTTGCAGCGAATATGTATTTTGCAACATCATAAACTTTGATGCCTACTGATCTCAGAAGATATAGGTCACACAACTTTGGTCAAATAAGATTTTTTTTGTAGGCCCTGTTGTGACCTATCAGAAAATGTCATCGGCTAACCTGTATCTTTCCGTGGGGCGAAGATATGGGGCAAATGTGTTTTTGTTGAACTTTGACCCCAACCGATCTCAGAAGATATAGGTCACACAACTTTGCTCAAAGAAGATTTTTTGTAGGCCCTGTTGTGCCCTATCAGAAAATGTCAGCGGCTAACCTGTATCTTTCCGTGGGGTGAAGATATGGGGCAAAATGTGTTTTTGACGTTTTATGTGACCTTGACCTTAACTTTGAGAATTTCAAGGTCAAAAGTTGACACTGCACTTCCTTGAAAGCAGCCCATTTCAAAGACATTTTTAGTGCTCCTAGACAAAAGCCCTAGGAGGAGTTTTAGGGCAATGGATGTGTGACGAAAATAAAGAATAATAAAGAATTCCAGTAATAATAGTGTATTTGGCATGGAATTGCCAAATACAATTAAATGCGCTGGGTGATGCCCAACGCAAAAGTAAGTCGCAAATGATGATATGAAACTACCCTCACTCTTGTGAGGTGTTCTGGTTTCTTTTTCTGATTCGATGAAAATCTTAAATTTCAAAACTATCTGCCATCCGTGCTATCGCTCACCTGAGAGTTGTACGAATGAACTCCCATGGGGTATGTTCGCAATTCGAATTTGTTAACATAATAGCTTGTATATTTTGGCAAATGAACATCCTCATAATGTCTCCTGAGTGTGCACTCCGGCAAATAACGCAAATAAGCATCATAACAGGTTTGCACTCCTTACGATGGGAAATAGTGCTTGTTGTTTAAACATCAACATATGAGATGCCAAAATGAGTCGGCATTGCTTGCATATCATCTTAACTCTTGCCTTGTTTCCACAAGCAAGTTTGAAATGTATTTGAGCTGTAACCAAACCAAGTCGTAATTGGGATTTGTGTCCCTACTAGCAAAGAACATCCTCAAGACAAATGTCTTTACAAGTCTGGTTCAATTCCAGACCCAATTAGAAACTATCACCTTGACATTTTGCTGGTAGGACTTTGCATCAATCAGCATTCCATCTTTGAAAGGGATGCTAAGGCAGTTGTCTTACCTGCTAGCATTCACTTGTAAACATTAGACTTCCTATGGTACCTTTCAAAAATACTAGGTCATTGTGTGCCGGTACCCTGGATATATTTCCCGCCTTATCCATATGCGGAAACGCGGAAGCGGCCAAGCTGCGCCCCCACGAATGATGCAGTCAAGTAACTAGGTTCTGAATACTCGAGACGACGACTTTGTATTGAATATCTTATTGTGTACGATAAAGCACCGCAGATATCGGAAGCATCTTGTTTGAGTATTTTTAGTATGAGAAAGAAAAAACAGTATCTCATTGAAACAACCTCAGTAGTTGTGATAACCCTTGTACTCTTTCACTTGGCCTGTCAATTCCCCCTAGTATTATAACAGTGGGACAGGAGGTATAAGCAGTAACCGCCTGCTCTGCCATGGAAACTACCCAGAGGTCCTTATTATGGATGCAGCAAGTCTTGGAATCCTTCACTCACTGGTTTCAAAGATCTCTCCAGACTGGGTCACAACCCTCACAGTGCTTTCATCACCAGGGGGACATGGTGCGTGGGCTCGCAATGTGCATTCTGTGGAATGTTCTTTGTACAGATCAAGATACATGTTTCTTGTAGATTTTATAACTGAACAACTTTATATGCTCTTGTGTAAGTAACCCTGTACCATACTTTGCATATGAGAAGAGCACGTGGTTGCAGTTACACTCTCAGGGTACATTAAGGTGTGGAATCTGACCACGGCCCTCACTGGCCTTCAGGTGGGTACTTTCTCATCACATTTTCTTCAATCGTCGTTCTATTTGTTCTCATTACTGTTTCACTTGGGCATATTCTCCTTGCTCATTTTGATAAAATGGCCAGTCTGGATCGCTGACAAAGTCCTGGCACCAGTGTCAAAAAGAACATTTGAATTTTATGTCCTATATTAATTTGTCTCATGTTTCTTAATGTCCTTGTTATTTAGACAATCCCCGTTTAAAGCTCCTTGTTAAGCCTGAGATGAATTTCTGATTAATCAATTCAATTCCATAACTGGCTAGAGAGTTCAGAGAACATATTACCCCGTGCTGTCATGAGAAACTGACATGGGCGGGGTCTACGAGTGGCAAATTTGATTGGTTGTGATGACATAAAATGCCGTACTATTTTGTACATGTACACTGTACTGCTAAACAGAAGGATTTTGAATGCTAAAAAGGTGATTTGTGTTCTGCAGTGTTTAAGTATATAGTTGAATTGAAATAAAATATGGATTTTCAAAGGTTGTAGGAAAAAAAATTGAAAGCTTATCTCTGTTGATGTTGGTGCTTACCTCTGTTGATGCACTGTCTTACACACCACCTTATTTAGCACGCTACATTCGTTATCAATTGAAATCGAGTTGTTCCTCAATCATAAACTGACATTTGTAGACGCAGACGGACAGTCAAGGTGAACCAATTGCTCAACCCCACTTTTTGCTTCGTGCTTGTGGTGTAATTAATAAAATATATCAACTACCATGCTTGTGTCTTGTCTCATGTTTTTATCTCCAGTCTTTCGGACTGCTGCCCATCAGCATCTTATGCTTCCTCCGATACCTGTTCCCAATCTCTTCTACTTTCGTTGACACCTTAATTCCTTTTCCTCCCTGCCCCTCTACTTCTCGTACTGTAATATGTTTTATTTTCTTTGTTTTGTCCTCCTTATCCCCTCTCCTCTGTCTGCCTGTCTGTCTGCAAACTTACTGCCCTTTGGGTTTTTGTGTGTTTCCTCCACAGGCTTCAATGCCTGTACACAGAAACCTTTCATTGATCATCGTATAATTTAACAACCTTTTACGTATATAACATTAGAACTTGCAAAAAATAATCAACGTATTAAACATTACAGTCAGTTTCATATAAATGCATGAACACAAATCTATCGGACATGAACTAATTACCAATTGATAAATTAAAGTATAAGTATACAGCTTAAATGAAAGGGAATACTTTGTTGTCAAACAGATTTGACGTTTAATTGAAATTAATACATTACTTAAAAATTTCAGAAAAAGTCTGGCAAAATACTCCAAATATTAGTTAATATATATGCATCATCATGTTTCATACATTGGCTATTCCCTCAAACCTCGTTACATCTTTATACACACCATGTATGCATTGGCCTGAACTTCTCCTCCACGACGTAATAAATAGATAATCCCTAAAGATTTAAATTGAAATAAATTGAGAGTGATCGATCAGATCGAGTAATTCTCATTTTTGAAATTTGCCTGATGTTTCACAAGAATGATGTATTGAACAATTATTATTACAACAACAACAAAAAGTAATAATCACTTGTGGAGGTTGTTATTTTGGGCTGTTCGTGTCTGCCAGGAGGGAGAACCACTGTGTGAAGAAGAGTCGAAGCCAATCTCGGTGTCTGACTGTGTGTGCCTAACTGTTTGCCCTTATAGTCACCGCTGCCTGCTCCTCATCTCTCAATTCACGTGGAGAGTGGGTTCATCCTCGCATTGCACTTTTCCACTCGCACTCACATTATGCATCACTTTTTGGAAGGACCTCCATCCACCACCCATATGTCCATTCCAAGTTTTTGCACCCACCGTGCCTATCCGCAGGTTCTGGATTCCGGTGATTTCTCTCTGCTTTGTGCCACTGGGCCAGAGCCAGGGAAAGGCTGGGCTGGGGGGGAATTTATAGCACCAGGCGTCATACTGCTATGGGATGAGGAGGGAGGTGCTTGGGTTTACAGACTTCCTTCCAGGTGTGTACACTCGGAAATGTACATTTTATGAATGCTTTTTGTATGTAAGCTTGAGTACTTTGATTGTTATATTTCAAACGTGACGTCAATTGTACTAAATTGTTGGCTTTGTCTTTAAGGTAAGCAAAAATTGTTGTTGGGAAAGTTTGTACAATGATTTTGTTCAGATATTCCAACTTTCTAGTTTTGTTTCAAATAAAAATAAATAAAAGAACGCTTGTGATGGATGTCAAAGTAGATGTTTATCTTTGAACTGAAGTTAAAAGCACATGACAGTTGACTGGCCAATTTGAATAATAGACTATTTAAATTGGAAAAAGTTTGAATTGGCTAGAATTATTTATTTTTCAAAAAAAATCTGAGCTATAGCTTCTATTTTGATGAAGCATATGCCAATTAAAACCCACATGTTTATCTTCAAAAATGTATGGCGCTGGACTCAATGGAGATCAATCCATTATGGACGATACCAATGGATGGACGTACCCTCATCCCCTATAGATCATAGCCAAGAGGGGGGACCTAAACCAAACCTCCTTCCAATCCTCTGATCCAAATTTGCAGAACCCTTTTGACCAGTTTCAACACATCCAATTATTTGCAACTGCAGCCAAAGTGAATCTTCTTAAAGAAATTGGTGAGTGGCCCAGATTTGACTATTTCTTTGAACATATTTCATCTGGCAGCAATCTCTTCAAAGGAGATATGTTGAAACTCTCAGATGTTATACAGTCGAATTGATGGCTCCAACTTAAAAAACAAAAACAAACTGATGAACTCCAGACCTATTTGATGCAGCAGTATTATAATTGGCAAGTGGTTTACATTGTCATGTATTCAAATCATTGAATTCAAATTGGTGAGACTCCATCTAATATATAATCAATTTGTGTTTGTTTGCTTGTTTGTTTATATTTGCTTCAAAAACTAAAAATCTGCTTAACTAAATCCAACCAAATTTTGCATGTTGCCTAAAGGTACCCACCTATGGTTTCTGTTGGGGTAGCATATCTGTGGGGAAGGGTGGGGAGGAAGACCCCAATTCTCTCTATGTATATGTGTATCGTGTAGTGCCACCCAGTGGTATCCAGTATTAAAATCATCTTCTTCGTATATAAAGAAAGTTCAAACAACTTGACAATATGCATTACGGTGATGTTGAAATCTCAGTGAGAAGAATTCAAAATTTTCCAAATGTTTCATTTCTTCAATCGTATAGTGCCGGGTGGCACAATGCAATTGAAGAAACGCTTTGCAGCAAAGCAGAAGTGATTTTTGCTCATGCCATAAATATAAGCAGTAAGGTTGGTTGATGAAGGTGATGTTATCTGACTTCCAAGCAGATGGAAGATGACCTCAGGCAAATTATCGAGTGAATAGAGCAGAATGTTTGTGAATTACAACATGTCTTTTAAATCCATCAGCGAAGCATCGGTTACTTTTGCGAGTTGTATGTTAATGTATGGTATAGATGTTCACAACAAATCTTTTTTGAGTTTGAAGTGATGGACTATTGACATTTGTGTCGTGCCACCACAGCTGCTCTCCAAACAGCAAACATTTCAGGAGCGATGTTGGTCGAGTGTTGGAAAGAGAACCTGCATCATTATTGTACAAAACAGTGACTCCACCATGTGACAAGGTGTGGGCCAAAGTATTCTCCGAGAGGAGTCTTTCCGAATAATTTTATATCTTTGCAAACTGTCCACAAGACAGGTGTTGTCAAAATCTTTTGATGTTTGCTTGTAGCATATTTCAGACTTGTGAATGAGCAAGACTAAAATAGCTCCATTCAAAGTGAAATGAATAACTTGGAAGGGTCTGTTAGTTCATGACATGATAACATCAGATCATTCTCTGGTTAAGTTTTGATGAAAGAATCTACCTTGACGTTTGTTTGTGTTAGCAGGAGCTGTTATGTTCTCCTGTGTTGGCCTATTTTCCCACCACGTTTGGGTCAGGAGGTATGCACTTACCTCAGCTGCTCATCTGGGGTGACTCTTCTGGCCGATTGGCTGTCTGGCAGTTACCTACTGACCACATGCATGCATGCGGTATGATTTTAAGCCCAGCAAAATGTCCATTACTTAAATAATTGAGACAGTTGAAATAACAAGGGTGTTTCGCTGTGTGCGAGTATGAAAATAAAATTTGGCAGTCAGACTTGAAGGGGAGCACCGATGTCACCAACACAGTTTGGCAAGCAGGTTTAAATATCAAGCATTATTAAGGAATACCAGGTACCCACAGAAATTCCACATGTAAAATATGACTTCAATAATATTATGCAAATAACAGTAAAATATATCATGAGGATTTAATATTGTCCAGCTATGTGCTCCTTGAAGACGTTGCTTGATGGAATCCACTCTGCCCTCCCCCACCATCAAAAGTCTTCAACCCCCTCCACCACCCCAAATCCACAACTCCGCCCTCCAAGCCAAAGTCCTCAACTCTCCCTTGTAGGCCCAAGTTCTCAAATACCACCCCCCCTCCAGGCCCGTCCTCAAATTCCCCCCCCCCATCCAAGCCCAAGTTCTCAAATTTCTCCCCCCCCCAAATTCCAAGCCCAAATCCTAAATCCCCCCCCACCTCCAAGCCCAAGTCCTCAAATCCCCCCTCCAAGCCCTCAAATACCCCCCCTCCAAGCCCTCAAATTCCCCCTCCAAGCTCGAGTCCTTAAATTTCCCCCTCCAAGCCCGAGTCCTTAAAGTCCCCCTCCAAGCCCTAGTTCTTAATTTCCCCCCCCCAAGCCCGAGTCCTTAAATTCCCCCCTCCAAGCCTGAGTCCTCAAACTCTCCATACCACCCCCCCCCAAGCCCAAGTGCTCAACTCCCTCCCTCCAAACCCACGATCCACACAATCTCATTCCCACTTTACTTTATTTTGACCTTTTCTGCCAGCTCTGCATTTCCCTCTGCCCTCCCCACTTTTCAAAATACTATATCTCCAAACTGAATCTTTGTTAAATATAAATGTTTCTTCCTTTAAAAGCATCTAGAATCATTTATAAAATGCATTTCAACCCTTGTATCTCCTTCAGAAGTGCTATATGTCGTCGTCGTCTTCTTCTTCGTATTCTTCGTATTTTTCGTATTCTTCCTTTTCGTATTCTTTATTTTTCTTCTCCTTTTTCTTCTTCACCACAATCGATTTCTCTTCTTCATGAAATTTTGCAAAACTGTCAGCCAAGTGCTCAGTGCACCAATACTCCCTCTCCCCCCTCACATGGTGTGAGTCACACCCAACCCCACCCTCCCCCCATCACATCCCACACAACCAATCCCTCCCCTGCGCATCCCACACACACAATCTCTCCCCTGCACCCCCCACACACAATCTCTCCCCTGCGCTCCCAACACACAATCCCTCCCCTGCACCCCACGCACACAATCCCTCCCCTGCACCCCGCGCACACAATCCCTCCCCTGCACCCCCACACACAATCCCTCCCCTGCACCCCCACACACAATCCCTCCCCTGCACCCCCCACACACAATCCCTCCACTGCACCCCCCAAACACAATCCTTCCCTTGTGCATCAAACATCCGAGGTCTTCACTCCAACCTGACAGATCTCTCAATCCAAGCTGCTGCTGATAAATCGGACGTCATCTGTTTAACAGAATCCTTCCTCCCACAAGCTGTCCCTCACTCCTTCGTCTCTCTCCCCGTTATTGTCTCCTCCTATTTGATCAGCCTGAACCACGACCCGGCGGTAGAGTTGCACTTTACATCAATAACTCAATTTCCCACTGCCCTTGTACTGATCTTTATACCTCACAACCCCCAGGAGTACATCTGGCTGTGACTTCCCCACCACTAACACCTCTTGTTTGTGCATGTGTTGTACCGTCCTCCTAACGGTGACGACCCCATCTGCATCTCTCTCGGACAACATAAGCAAACTGTTAACTAGTCATCCCACTTCTCTCTTCCTCATATGTGGCGATTTCAATTATCACCATACATTTTGGCTGGGTGTTGGTACCTCTCTCTCACCAGTCATGGCACTTCAGCAAAGGACTTCTGTGACTTCATGGGATTGACCAAATCCGTGAACTTTCCAACCCAGATTTCTTTCAATGGCAAATCCTCCCTTTTGGACGTGGTGATGACCAACTTTCCCACAAATGTCTCATCCTCTTCCTCTGCTCCAATTGGTTCATGTAATCATATGCTTGTGAAAGTCAACATCTCTCTGGCTGGGCTGAGAGACCTGCTTCAACACTGTCATGTCTGGTATTTCACTCAAGCCGATTGGCAGGGACTGCAAACAGCCATCTTTCAACAGGACTGGTCTCCCATATCTACTGTCCCTGATGTTAACTCAGCCTGGGAATTATTCCGCAGAAACCTGCTCTCTCAAGCACAGATTAATCCGATCTCGTCTTCAATTATCATACCCTTCTTCCCATCCATGGTACACTGAATCCTTCGGTGAGGCAGTTGCTCTGAAACAACTTGCCTTCTCTTCCTGGAAGGCAAATCTGACCGAATGAAACGGAAGACCAAGAAGGATCCTGAAGAAGTAAAGAGTAAAGATTGAGTCATCAGGAGGAACCTGGTTAGGAGTCGGGTTTCAGCCGCTAATCCACAACCCTCAAATCCATGCAGGTACAGCCAAGTGAGCCTTACAGATAAATTTATGCAATAATTCACTTCTCCTTAGAGAGATAGATAACAAAATAGAGTAAATAAGTTGAAAGAAAAGAAAAGCAAGAATTAGAATGAATAAAGAGAATTGTGAAAAAGAATTAGAAAGAAATGTGAAGGGAACAAAGATGTCGGGAAGAACCCAGACAGATAGATTTCATCAGTTACTACCCAGGCTCAAACGCAGCAACATGTATCAGCGACCACAAGAAGACGATCTCGGTGCATACCAAAAAGCTCTCAAACAAGTGTGTTCACTCTCAGGAGAGTCAGAAAACAACATCTGTCTAACCTCAAGATTGAACTTTCAAACCTGTCTCCCTCTTCTAAAACCTGGTGATGCCTTATTAAATCTGTCTCTGGAGTGTGCTCCTCTTCAAATGACACCACGGCTTAATATGCTCATGAGAACGCCGAATATTCCTCAATTCTCTATTTGCTTCAAAATCTTGTTGTCCCAATTCAGTCCTATTCCTGATCATCATTCACGATCTATCTGACTCTCTGGAAAATCCTCTTTATGTACAGTATTTGCTGATTGCTCCACCCTTTGTCGTGACATCCCTCATCCTTCAGACAGGCAGGCTGTAGCCTCTTCCCTCTCATCAGATCTTATGCTAGGTTCCCACTGTCGTGCGATCCGTTACGAACGCCACGATTGGCCATTCGTAGCTGATCATGGAATTTCTCTGAAAGCTGTTCCCACTATCACGATGCGCGGCACGATTGAAATTGTGGTCTCACAGAGCGTGGTGTTTGTCTTGTCTAAGATCGATCCCGATTACCACGATTAGGAAGCACGATTAGATGCGATCTGTCGCGCTTTGTTACGATGCAATACGATCTGATACGATGATCCCGACTGACAATTGATCGTGTTGATCATTGAAAAATTTTGAAGCGTTCAAAAATTTTCTCGGATTAACACGATTGCCGCGACTGACCTCAAGATCTGATAGGATCACCACGATTAGTCCACGATGAAGACCACAATTTCAATCGTGCCGCACATCGTGATAGTGGGAACCTAGCATTAACAAAATCACAAGCTGGGCAAACACTTGGAATATGTCTTTCAATCCCTACAAATCGCACACTCTCACTCTCTCTCTCCAAAAGGACCGTCTGGCAATCCCACCTCCTCCCACTACTTACTACCAATCCTCTTGAGGAAATTCAATCATTGAAGCTCCTGGGCCTCAATATCAGCCATGGTATTTCTTGGGCAAGCCACATATCTAAGTTGGCTTCAAAAGCCAATTGCCGACTGAGCATGCTCCGTCTTGCAAAGTCTTTCCTTTGCACACCTGAACTATATCTACCTACAATGCCTTCATGCACAGCTTGATGGAGTGCTGTTCTCTCTCCTCTGGGCTGGTGACCCTCTGCCTCCCACATTGCTCAGCTTGATGGTCTGGGCCCTGCTTCATATCTTGGTCAGTATGATCGTGTGGAAACTAAGGCCTTCAAGAATATTGTAGTCTCTCACTTTCGCACCACAGACATGCCGGTGGTCTTTTTACCGCCTCCATTCTGGTTTGCATCCCCTGCCCTTTCCGTGCTCTGTTCCCTTCCTCCGTCCCGACCCATTTTTCTGCCGAGCATACACGGTCTGCCAATAATCCCCTTCCGGTGAATCTCCCAAAATCCAAACTCACTCCTCACCTCCACTCATTCCTTCCCCCTTTTTCCCCGCCTGTGGAACCAACTTCCTTCGTCCCTTCAATGTCATTTTTCCTTCCACGTCTTCAAGACCGCTTTTCACCACCATCTCATCTCTTGTAAAACAAAGCACCTTCATCATCTGCCCCTTCAAAGCCACTTCTTACATTTTTTTTTCTTGGAAAAAAATCCACATTATCAAGACACATGTTTCCCCCATCTATGATCATGATATTTTTACCCCCATGAACCCCCCTCAACCCCACCTCTTTCTGAATCCTCAGGCTTTCCTTCCACTTCCTTGATAAAGAGTGTGTGGCTGTATCTATCTTGTTCACCTTCTGTGTCCTTCCCTTGCACTTGCTCCATTCTGTGTTCTTCCACGCACCTGCTCCGTTCTGTGTTCTTCCACGCACCTGCTCCGTTCTGTGTTCTTCCACGCACCTGCTCCGTTCTGTGTTCTTCCACGCACCTGCTCCGTTCTGTGTTCTTCCACGCACCTGCTCCGTTCTGTGTTCTTCCACGCACCTGCTCCGTTCTGTGTTCTATCCCCTGCATGAGACTTGACGCTGTATACAGAAGATAAAAATTAAACAAATATCAGAACAGCAGACATGTCCATGCTTATCTGTTCTGCTTTATCGTTATAGACTTACCAGTGAGTATTGTGACCAGCCTGGCGACCTACTTCAAAAGCCTTAATCCGTCTCCAGCTGGCATCATTGATCAGCTCAGCACAAGTGACAAAGGACCCCTGTTAATCACCGCCAGCCTCTACCTGGCAGGGTTGGGACAGCTCGCATGCGGTCGTAACGATGGGAGCATCGTGCTGGTACCAGCCACGCAGACTGCTGCCATCCAGCTCCTTCAGGGTCCCCATACAGCATGCAGGGGTATGTTAATTTGTCTTCATCTCGTGTAAAACCAATCACCTTTATAACCTTCACCTTCAAAACCTCTTACATTTCCAATTTGGATAATCCACATGATCCATTGGCATGTTTTTCATTATGATCCTTGTCCTATCAATGGATTACATATTTCTCATAAATATTATTTCAGAATCAGACTGATAATAGTTTTGTTCCTTTACTGATGTGTATTGTTTATAAAACATCCTTACGATTTAATTTGGGGACGAAGGAATGGCGTGAACACATCTCTCGGGCTTCCATAGTCACTGGCATTGACTCCATACATTCCACGTAGCTGGCCTGAGCATTGTCTTTGGAATATTGTTGCGGTTAAAAGAAAAGAAATTTTATTTTTCGTTTTATAAGGGAGGTTTTCAAAACACTGGGTCATATCCATCTACTACGCAGTTTAGTTGGCTGGATATGTCCCTGAAGCCTGGTGTTGGCTTAACGGTTAAGGTAGCTGGCTTAAGATTTTAGGGTCCTGAGTTCAAGCGACTGTCGTGCCATTGAAATATCATCAGGTGGGTTAACTCAGCTTATGATCCTTCTGAGGTCGACAAAATGAGTACCAACTTACTGGGGTAATAAGCCGTTTGAGTATCCTGCGTTGGAGTGGCGACGCGTCCAGGACTGTACTCCTTAGCTAAACGAAACTGCTTCGGCAGCTCTATGTGCCTCACGTCCTGAAAGGAATGGTTATTTGGTTATATGCCCCTGATATTTTTTTTCGTTAAAGGATAAGTCCTAAATTTGGCTTCAATTTAATAGATGGTGTTGTCATCATGGAGGGTTTATGCTACAGCTGTCTATTAGCCAAATTAACTGATTACAGTAAAGATTTATCCACTGTCAGCCCACTGAGCTGGAATTCTTACCAATAACATCTGGAGGGGAATCGTAATTGTATTTTGAAGAATACATGGATATCTCAAGATCAGACCCCATCACTGTAGTGGGTGCCAGGAAATGAGTGCCACACCAGCTATTGTTGCATGCATTGCATCCTGGCTAACAGGAAATGCCTGACACACATTATCCTGTCTGGTACACAAAACAGTTTGAGCGGTATCCAGAAACAATTTCAATTTTAAAAAGATTCATTCTGGCTAAATAGGTGCATAGGCTCTGCCTATTGGGCATGAGCTTAGCAGAGCTACAGCCCCATACATCTCAACAGGATTGTACTGCAGCCAGGACTGGGAAAACAATTTAATTTTGAATTTTATAGACTGGACCAGTTTCATCGCTTGTTGGAGAGTCATCAGTGACAGCGCAGACAGAAACGGACACTGAAGCTCCCAAGCATGTACCACGTGCAAATGTCAATATCAGTTAATATGTAAATGAAAAACAAAGACCCACTCACATCTCTCGCTTGTGGCTGGAGGGAATAACCAATTAACTCTCACCTAATCAATCAATCCAGGTGGCTAGGATTATAAATATATTGACTCCTCCCATGCTCTTCTAGCTGAAAAAAGCTGCATAAGGCAACCATTAAAAGCTACACAAGGAAAGCTCTTTGCTGTTTCAAGCTCTACCTGAATTCCTCTACAGCTGCAAAACATTCACAAGCAGTACATGCATGAGAATCCCAATGCTACACATGAGAATCCCCTTTGGATTTTCCCAAGGGTCGTTTGGGGTTTCCTAAGAATCCCAAGGAGTCATTATTGAATGCGGTCGGGAGTGATGATGCTGTAAAACCCTTTCTCCAACTTAAGCCGAATGCTGTGATGTCACCATCACAACACACGGTTATATCTGTGGCTCCCGGAAGAGCTTCTCGCAGCGCAAATTACGATGTTAAATGTAATTATATGTATTTCTTCTTCGTCTTGCGTATGACCGATATGGGGTGCGCTAAAGTCGAACGTATAGATTCTGTAGCCATATGACTGCCTCAGGGGTAAGTTGGTGGAGGGCTAAAAGTCCTCCTGATAGCTGCCACAAGAGATGGTGTGATGTGATGTGCTCCATTGTCTGGACTCCGCCGCAGTCGCAGAGCGCATCTGGCCTCATCCTCCAGTGGAGGTTGCTTCTGCAATGGTCCTGTCCAGTGCAGAGCCTGTTGAGGGCTGTCCATTGCCGAAGTGGGAGTGTGACGCGGGGTGGAACAATGGTTGGATCATGTGTAATGTGTGTTATTAGGAACTGTGGCAGCTTCCCAGCTGGCCCTCCACAAGTCAGTTTCGCTTTTATGGGCTCTGATAAGTAGCTTGGCGCGGATCCATGGTGGTTTTCCGGACTTGAGGCGGCAGCGCGGATGTTCAACAAGAAGGCGCTGGGCTGGAATTTTGATAACCAAAATGCATCTCTTCGGATGGCTTGTGGAGCAATGTTGGAGAGGATAGGAAGCCACTCAGTATTTGTTGACTTGAGTATTTCAGAAACTGTTATCGTGGCGTTTAACTGAATATTTATGGCGTTCGTATGGGCACTCGCCAACCAGGCTGGCGCGACATACTCTCCGTTCGAGTATATAAGGTGAGAATTTGCCATGCGTAAAGTGTTAACGCTCCCCACAATATTCTGGCCAGTTTCCGGACGAGGTTTACCCATGCCCTGAACTTCTCCTTGCATCTTTGCAGGTGTTCTTTGAGGGTCATTGCTCAGTCCAATGTAACCTCAAGATATTTAAGATAAAGGAATTTTCAACTTGCTATTTATGTCAGAAGCTGTCACAACTGAATGAAAATGCAGTTGACGACCGGTTTCGCTCTTATTAGGGCATCTTTAGGGCAGCATAACAAGTTTCCATCCTCTTGTGACAAGCCTCATGGTTATATTCCAATCATTATATGGTTCCAAACTGTGAGCGGAGGGTCCTGGGAGCGATAAGTCCATGTGCCACACGGAAACATTATCTCTTCTTTCACCACACACACACCCGGAATCATTTTACATATACATATAAGTGTGGTGCGGTAGTGAGTATACATTTTAAAAGGAAAAAAAAAGTCACCTCCAACCAAAAAGTAACTAGTCATGCGCCACTTAACGACGGAGTTACGTTCTGAGAAACGCGTCGTTAAGTGACGTCGTCGTTGTGTGAATATCATATATATATATATATATATATATATATATATATATATATATATATATATATATATATATATATATATATATATATATATATATATATATATACCGTATTTTCACGACCAAAAGGCGCACCGTGCCAAAAGGCGCAGTCTCAGTTGTGTGTGCCGTTCCTGTATTTGACACACACATAAGGCGCTCCTCACGATAGGGCGCGGGTTTTATATGAATATCCTCTACTACGTACGTCCGCCGTACAACAACACACTCACACAAGCACACAAGTGTGCGTATTTAAAAATAGATCGGGAGCAAAATTGAGTTTGGTTGTGCTTTATTAAAGTATTAGTTACAAAAATACTAAAACAATCAAATACCGGTAATAGTCTTTAATCAAATCCATCGAAATCCTCATCCTCTGTTTCGGAATCGAACTGCGCTAAACCCAACCTAGCAGGTCCACCTTCCTCGCCGTCAGAGTCACTTTCTGCACCGTGCGGCTCCTCCGAAATGATGCCGGCTTTAGCGAAAGCTCGGACAACAGTGCCAGCAGACACGTTAGCCCAGGCATCAACAATCCAGTGGCAAACTGTGGCGTAACTCGCCCGGCACTGCCTTCCACCCTTTGTGAAGCTGTGCTCTCCTTCGGTCATCCACCGCTCCCACGCCGCTCGCAGCCTCACTTTGAACGGCCGGTTCACGCCGATGTCCAGCGGTTGGAGTTCCTTTGTCAAGCCTCCCGGAATCACAGCAAGCGTAGCGTTCATCTGCTTCACTTGTATTTTCACGTCGTCGGTGAGATGAGCACGCATAGAGTCATAAATCAGGAGCGAAGGTGATGCGTGGAAAAAACCACCCGGTCTTCTTACATACACCTGCCTCAGCCACTCCTTCATCATTCCCTCGTCCATCCAGCCCTTTTCATTTGCCTTGATAATGACGCCTGCTGGAAACGTCTCTTTAGGCAAAGTCTTCCTCTTGAAAATTACCATCGGCGGCAGTTTCTGTCCATCGGCGTGGCAGCCAAGCACAACAGTAAACGAAGCCTTCTCATACCCCGTTGTGCGTATCGCCACCGTGCTGGTTCCCTTCCTCTCCACCGTGTGACTCACCGGGATGTCGAACGTGAGCGGCACCTCGTCCATGTTGGTGATGTGGCTCGGCTGGATCCGTTTGTCGCAGATGTGCTTGCTGCAGTAGGAGCGGAAGTTTTCCATCATTTCTTGATAATCCGCCGGACGTTGCTGCGCTATCGTAGTCCTGGTCCGGATGGAAAAATGGCACCGTTTCATGAAGCGAAAGCACCAAGACGGACCTCCGTGGAAATGTTCGATTTTCATTTCCTCCGCTATCGATACTGCCTTCAGTCGGATCGTGACCGTCGAAACGCTCCTCCCACTTGCTCTTTGCTCAACGATCCACTGCTCAAGTCTTTCCTCCAACTCTGGCCACCTCGCCTTGTTTCCACGGAAACTCAGCTGCGTCTTCTTCACCTGTCGCAGCTCGTTTTCCAGCTTCCTCCACTTTCGAACCATCGACTCGTTGATCTGGAAATTCCTCGCCGCGGCTCGATTCCCATGTTCCTCCGCATAGCTGATCGCCTTCAGTTTAAACTGAGCTTCATAAGCGTGTCTCTTTGCCATTTTCGGGGTTGTTAAAACAGCAATGTTCTGCATACCGCACATACCTGTTCTTTTATACATAAGCCACGCCCACATTTACCCCCAGTTCTAATGTTCACAAATACGTCCGCCTTACAATGACGACACACAAAGGGCGCACTGCACTATAGGGCGCGTCGCACATTTTGACAAAAATCTAAGACGTTTATATGCGCCTTATAGTCGTGAAAATACGGTATATATAGTTTTCGAACATTGTACTTACACAAACCTCGACACCTAGGCTATATGGTGTAGCCTATTGCTCCTCGGATACAAACCTGTACAGCATGTTACTGTACTGAATACTGTCGGCAATTGTAACACACATCCAAGAGAGACGGAAGACGCGTTTGTTTTACCTTTGTCCTGTTCATGACGGCCATCGGTGTTGTTAGCAGCAGCTTACAATCTCCTCTCACATCGATTATAGAATGGTGAATAATTAGCGTTTGGATTTTATAAATACGTAATCATTGCATCGATGTTATAATTTACAAATGAAGAAACGAGCACCTGTCAATTGTGATATGTATTTTCAGAACAGTGTGATTGTTTTCACAACATAAAAAGCTTCACCAAAAACAAATTCGTGTTTTAATGTCGACTAAGAACAATGATTTATTCGTGGAATTCTTCAATTCAAAGGTAATATACTTGCTAGAAGGTAAACGTGCAAACATTGGTTCAGTTTGAAAGCCGATTTCCTTGAATCCCAATTTGGCACGATCCTGTTTTTTTCGCGATGACATTTTATGGACCTCAACGATCGCATTATAACAGGGCCACACTGTCGTTTATTATCATTATGAGGTATTATGTACTGTACATTGTACATAATTGTATGTGCTATTTTTATACGAGGCTACATCACTCGGCGATAGGAATTTTTCAGTTACATTTTTTTTTCATTTTTTTTTTTCTTCAGAGCTGGCAGATCTGTCGTATATGCGATCCGTCGTTGCCCGGAACATCGTTAAAGGCGCTGTCACACCTTGACGATTTAGCCAGCGTATGCCGACTTATGAAAAATTTGTCTAAAACGCTGGCACACGTCCAATATGTTATGGGTAAGTTTTGATAACATTAAGAGCACGTTGAAAAACACTGCCATACGTCGTAGTACGCTGGCTTTCATCGTTGTACTTTGCGGTTGTCCTCAAATTTTAGCATGCTTGAAATTTTACGACGTATGCCAGCGTATGACTCACACGTTCCGCTACGCTGGCCATAAGTTGTAGGCACGTTATGCGATCGTTGACACACTTCGACACACGTTACTTGTTTGTTACTCATCAGTCGAAACACGTCGAGATAATGATTAGCGTACCCGAAACTTATTTCTAACCTATGAGTAATGTGTTGTAGGCACGTTACACAATCGTTGACACACGTCGAGGCACGTTATGCGATCGTTGACACACGTCGAGGCACGTTACTTGTAAGTTACTCATAAGTCGAAACACGTCGAGGTAATGCTTAGCATACCCAAAACTTATTTCTAACCTACGAGTAATGTGCTTTGAACCTATGTGTAACGTACCTCCAACGCATATTGATGTATGTAGACGCATTTGATTGACGTCTTCCGGACGACCACAGACCTTACTGAGCGTGTTTCTAATTTACAGCTAATTTACAGTATAATGGCGTATTGGCAGCGTTTAAAAAAAAAAAAAACAATAACTTCCGATATTTCGTCACGTGCCGTTATGTCACGTCCGATTGCCTCTTCAGTTTGCTCATGTTTTATTCTTAGTTCTTCCTCTGTGAATATTTTCTGTTTGAGGATATTGTCACGTCGACGTCGAAACTTAAAAGCAAATGTCCGAATATATTTTAAAATTCGTGATAGACTAAAAAAAAATAAAATAAAATAACAACAACAACAACAACAACTTCAGATATTTCGTCACATGCCTTCACGGAGCCAAGGAGAAAAAAAGAAAATGTGCCTTGACGGAGAAAATAAGTTTCGGGTCTGCTAAACATTACCTCGACGTGTTTCGACTTATGAGTAACTTACAAGGAACTTGTGTCGACGTGTCAACGATCGCATATCGTGCCTACAACTTATTCCCAGCATAGCGAAACGTGTGAGCCATACGGCGAGTACGTCGTAAAATTTTCAGCATGCTTGAAATTTCACGACGTACTAGATGTACCATGAAATACGACAGCGTACTTTATCGTTTTTCAGCGTGCTCTTAACGTATACGCAACTTACCCATACCGTATTGGACGTGTGCCAGCGTTTTAGACACATTTTTCATAGGTCGGCATACGCTGGCTAAATCGTTAAGGTGTGACTGCGTGGTTGACACTTCCAATTATCAGGCGGTTATGATTTAAATCGGCGTGCGGCAGGTTTTTTAACAGGCTACGCCACGAGTTCGTCGGCGATACGTGCAGCGCGCTATGCCTAAGTTAAACTATCCTTGGGCATAGGTTGTGAACGCCGACAACAGATTAAGCATTTGTTTGTATAAGTTATCTATAAGACAACGAAACGTTCTGTGCCCGTTACTAATATGTTATGCATACGACCAACACGTTATGAATACGACCAAAACTTAAAAAAACATCAAAATTTCAGCGTACGCCAACGTTTTACATACATTTTTATACATTGCCATTGCTGGCTAAATCGTCAAGGTGTGACAGCGCCTTAAGCGGCGCATGACTGTATGTCTACTCTGTCGATGTAGTACGTAATAGCAAGAGCAGATCTCCAGTGTTGGGCGACATTTTGACTTTCTCATCGGGCTTCCTCAGGCCGGTAGACTATTTATTTGTCGACAAAGTCAAAGTTCATGTATGAGATAGAACATAAAATGGATCATGACATATCACAACAAAAGGAACAGTAGAAAGAGAGGGGGTAAGCACACCAACTTCAGGGTTGAAGGACAAAATAGAGGGAAACTTGGACAAATGAGAGTTGGGGGTGGATGCATGGGTTGGACAATATGGATACATAAGGAAACTCTCAGGAAGGTGGGTCTTGGGGAGGGTTAACGGTGGTAGAAAATATCTGGTTTTAGATGAGGAATGATCTGAGAGGGTGGTGAACAGAGGTCTTGAAGACCAGGAGGGAAGAATGAGATGGAAGAGAAAGTGGAAGTTGGTTCCACAGCTGGGAGAATTGGAACAAATGAGTGGAGGTGAGCAGTGATCCTGGATTTTGGGAGTTTCACCAGAAGGGGGATGCTGGTGGACCACATGTGCCCTGCAGAAATATGGTGGAGGTGGGGCGGGGGGGGGCACAAAGCATGGAGAGAGCAGAGGATGCAAGGCCAGAAAGGAGGTGCTCAAAGACAGCATGACCACCAACCTGTCTGCAATGTGAAAGTGATAGGTCTATTGACACAGCTTAATCATGGGAGATTCCGATAATCTTGTAGGTCTTGCTTTCCTTGGTGTCAAGCTGAGCAAGGTGCGAGGCTCAAAGAGTAGAGCAATGCTTCATATCAAGCTGCGGATGAAGGCCTTCTTGACTTGATTTACCATGTTGTGCAACAAACTGTGTTTAGCTTGGTCGAATTGAGGCCATAAACACAGTTGCACTCTTTAGGCACAAATTAATTCACTCCTCCCCAATCATTTCAAATTAATCATTGAGTAAATGTTTTGCAATTGTCTCATCATATGCCTCATACTGGATTTGTTCACTTGCTTTTCTGTAATAATTGCCCCTTTTTGGCCACCATCTTTGATAGTGTCATCTGACCGAGATTTTTTTTAATGGAATGTTCTACCATTTAAAGCAATCCCACAGACCAAATTTCAAAAGAATGCGTGGAAAATTGTGAGCTGTAGGTCGATTCCAAGCATTTCCATATGAATTTTAACACTTTGTGGCTGCCATCCTGGATTTGCCCAATTTGTCGTGAGAACGTCCCACTCTGACATGTCAGTCGTAATTTGTTTTGCCATGTACAAATGTCATGTGATCAAAAATAATTTATGTTTTGCCCATCAAGATGGTTACCAAAATGTGAAATGGCTCCTCACTCATGGACAAACAGGTAGTCTTTTTTATTTTTATTTTTTGTAAGCACGAGGAAGTTCATTCACCACAAGAACAACAGCAAAGACAAGACATATGGAGAGCCAGTTCAAGACCCACCATCACCACATATTCAATGATGATTTCTGTTTTATCTTGTTCGTGGGTTTATAGGTTGGCCACCGCATCGTGTCCTACACGGGCACACGGGATCGGTAAGCAGTTTGCTGTACCCGAGGCAGCTGTACCAGCGTTACGATGCACGGTGGTTGCTTTCCGGTGGCTGCGACTTCTCCGTGCTCTTGTGGAATATGGCATCCGGTGAAGCACTGCATTCATTTTGCGTCCATGGTGGGGAAATCACGCAGTTGCTTGTTCCCCCTGAGGGCTGCAGTGTGAGTTCCCCAAGGGAGAATAACACGTGCCACACACCCGGCTATACGTTCATCAATTAGAACTTGAGTGTAATGAGACCTCTAAATTCACTTGAACTGAAAATGGCTTTCTTCAGCACACTAGCATTCGATAGTATACAAATACCAAAGAGGGATAGTTTTATCGAACGCAAAATAAAAATGTACATTAGTGACAAATTATATGGATAGGAATACAAAGAGCAATGGCAGAGAGTGATCGAGAGTCGAAATTAGAAAGTCAATTAATTAACTGTTAAAATTAAAATGTGAGCCGAAAATAATCTTGAGTTTTATTCCCAGTTCCAGGAAGTCCACTTCACATGCATCAGCACCCAATGAATTGCACATCACCTCGTGTATCCCTTTAGTCCATGCTAAGCCATTCGTATCACAGCACTGGTTTTGCCCCTCACTGTCAGACACCAACATCGTTTTTCAGATTTAAAAACATTAACATTATGGATTTGAAAAAACATTTCACAGAAAGCTGTGCATTTTGTTTGTGTGCATTACATGGCAGGTGCGTGTAGCACAGTGTGTATGCTCAGTGGCAGCAGACCACTCTGTTGCCCTGTTGAGCCTGAAGGAGCGACGATGCATCATGTTGGCATCCCGGCACCTCTTTCCTGTGCACCTCGTTAAATGGCGCCCTCTGGATGACTACCTCGTTGTCGGATGCAGTGATGGCTCAGTTTATGTTTGGCAAATGGAAAATGGTTTGTGGCCTACACACTAATATGTCATATGCACTGACACACATGGCTATCATTTTTGCTTGCTCCTCCTACCGTCAATGAATTGGTCCTTTTTTGTTTTTGAGGTAATTCCAGCGTGTGTTTGTGCGTGCATGTGTGCGTATTGCTCGAATCTCAACGCAGCTTCCCCGAGGACTGGGGGTGCACACATACGATTTCTGTTATTCGCCATGTGTGGACGACGTCGGAGCCCCAGACAAAGGCGTTCTTCCTCTTCATCAATCTCGAAGGCCTACGATTTACTATCACGTGAGGCAACGTGGCTGGCCCTTGCTAAGCTGGGAACAACACCATCCAGCTCATCGAGCCTTTCCACCAAGACATGCAGGCTACAATACAGTTAGGTGGAAGTGCCCGAGATACAGTTGCTGTTAAAATGAGTTAAAGCAGGGATGTTGCATAGCTCCAGTGCTGTTCAACCTCTTCGTGCAATGCAGGGCAGAAAGAGCGGCAGGTATAGTTAGCATTGGGGTTGGAGTGGGAGTGAATGTAAAGTACAAACACGACTGAACTATTCAGAAGGTATACTCACAATGCAGATGAGGCCAAGTTCACTGATGTTCAGATGATGCAGCTCTATTTGCCACCACAAGAGCAGGTGCTGAGGAGGTTCTCCATAAGTACATCGAGGTAGCAGCTGACTTTGGTATGTCAGTCAAAATTGCTTAGACAAAACCAATGGTAACCAGCAGAGGCAATAATGGTGACGGGCTCCATTCCTTATGGTTCACGATTAAACAGAGTATTACGAAGTTTTCTTATTTGGGGTCAATGATGTCATCATCCGAAGAATGCAACTGGACATTGAACAAACAGTAGCACAAGCATTGAGAACCTTCGGAATACCCCACAAGATAGCGTTTGGCAACAGGGGCCTTCGAGTGGAAAACAAGTGCAATGTGTACCAAGCCTGTTTCCTCTCTGTCATGTTGTACAGGTCTGAGTGTTGGACACCTCTCAGGGAATATTTGAAGGGATTCCATCATAGATGCATTCACACCGCATTTCAAATGAGCATCAGTGGGCCCAGCATATAGCATCTTGGATTGCCAGGCAGTATTTGGGTGGGGGGGGGGGGATAGTCAAACGATGACAGAGAAAGTCTCCAAATGTCTCCTGGAGTGGCTTAGTCATCTGGCCCGAATACCTGATGAGTGAACACCCGAGATCAGCCTGTTTAGCTGAATGCAAGAACCCTGACCACAGTGATGCCCATGCAGGTGATAGAAGGATATTCTTATGGATCTGAAGGAAATGAAAGTTCGAGAAGGTGCATGATATGAAGAGACAACACCAACAAGAGCAGGGTGACAAGTTAAATCGAGGCATGCTTGTAGAGATACCAAAACTGAGAGCAAGCAGCATACCAATTGCAATGCCGTGAGTGCCAGCATACCTTTCACAGAGGAAGTGAAGTGAAAGGGAATTTTTTTGGTGGAAAGGCAGGAACCAGTTTCGGAGCATTGTGTAGAACTTCACAGTTCCAAACTTGCAAGAAATGGTTTCTTAGCCGTGGAGGGTTCGCAATCTACACATGTACACCAGAAGACCCTTTAAAGAACACCCCTTGAACTGTTCTGCTTTGCTTCCCGAAGTCAGGGGATTCAGTGGCAAAATACCAGCATGGGACAGGAAAGAGTGTGTGTGCATGTGCGTGCGCGCCCTCTCGGGCTGTTTCAGTTTGGTTTGACATGGTCAGTCACTCTGCCAAATATGTGGTGTTTTCATAGTGTGCTTTTTATTTGCATATAAATGTCTTCAAGTATTTTCAACTTTTTTTCTTCTGTCCATACTAGAAAATCTGCTTCATGTTTGCATTTCTGATATGTTAAATCTGGAACTTTCATGCTTGTGTCCATGAAGGTGTACTGGACCGCTGTGTGCTGGGAATCGGAGCAATTCAAATCCTGCAGGGATGTGACGAGGCTATACCTGCGGGTGAAACTGCTGGCTTGCCTGCAGTGAACCTAAAGCAGGCAATGGCACGTCGCAGCCTCGCAGCATTGAAACACGCAGCACACTCCAAACTTCAGACATTCGCCACCAACCTGCTGACATCTGGTGCTGGAGAGAAGGTGATGGTTGTATGTCAGCGTTCAGCATTTTCTTCCATTTGTTTGCCAAAGGCATTACATTTTTGGGTTGTCCCTCTGGCTGTGTGGCCGTCCATGCGTATGTGCACGTGTGCATAGCAGATTTTTGTTACAGTGATAACTTCTGAATTACTGAAGGGATTTTGACCAAACTTGGTAGAAATTTGTTATCTGATGCAAAGATGAACTGATTCAATTTTAGGGTCAAAGGTGGGAACATAGCATGGAATGGGCAGAGGCTGCAAAACCACAAAGGAAGTGGTAGAAGACAGAGAGACCACTGACCTTTCTGTGATGTGAAAGTGATAAACCCATAGACTCAGCTTTATCATGGGTGATCCCAATGATTTTGAAGGCTTATCAGCCATGACCTTGCCTGTGTACAAGACATGTTTCCAAGCTGGACTCCAAAACTAGCTACAAACTGGGCAATCCACTGTCATGTTGAGTTATTACTCAGTAAAATAGAACTTTAGATCTACAAGAATGTTGGAAAGCCTTTACATTACAGCCTTTATACAATGAAAGGCCTTTATACACCCAGACTTTTATCACACTTGATGCTCCACCGTGGACTGGTTGCTTTCCTTTATGGGCTGTTGCCCCCACTTCATACCTGTCTATTCTAGGTGCTGTGGAGTCCAAAGCTTTCAACATTATTGGCTTCTTCCACGAAGAAGTCAAGGTGTATGGTCTGTCGCTATCTCATTGCAAATCGATTGGTGACCTCTCAGTAGTCGACCTCCTCACTTTCTATTCTTGCATCCTCTCCTCTTTCAATCTTTCACCCATCCCCCACTCTTCTAGGATGCAACCAATCTTCCAATAACCCTATCATTGTTAACTTTTGCCAAATATAAAGTTGATGCAATGTAAACCAACAACCTCACTCTTCCCTCCATGGTTTCATCAGTAGCAATGCAACACGATCTCATGTCATCTACCTATGATCTTTTCATCCACTCATTACAAACTTGCTCTTCCATTCAGAGCTTAAAGATGGCAGTACACCACCATCTCCACCCCCCCCACCCTTAACTCTCTCCAATACCGAATATTAAGACATAACCGTACCTGCAGGTGTGTCTGTCTTCTCTTTCTCTTTGTCATTTCTTCTCTCTATGTCTCTATATCATCAATCCAATTACTCATTCTGTGTCTGCTTATTACTGATGGTTGTGGGAAGCAGGCCCCCTCCCTATACCCTTTTCCATCTTCCCTAATGCTTCTTTTCCATGAAATGGTGATATTTTTAAGTAAAAACGAGAACAATTAGGAAAGTAAGGGTATCTGAGTGTAAAGCCCTCGTCGTCATGTCAATTTCTAAATATCATTGACAATGTTTAAAATATGCTTTTACACTAAACCATATTTCTTTCCAACCTGTGGACTTGTGTCTCAGCAGGATGCAAACAGAAAACACGTAAATCAGGCATTGCTGGTACAAGCTCTGCGCAGTGGGAGTGCAGACCCCCTGCTGCACGTGTTGTTTATTAATGTGGAAGCTCTCATTATTCAACTTCTCACTGAAGAGGCTGCACACCCTGTGGTGGGTGCCACTTCCCCAGAATCCTTGCACAAGGCTCAGGGGTTGCTGCAGCGCAGTGGATTAGCAGGACATGCCATTCGTGGAGGGCGCAAGGCTGGTGACTTGCTCCAGCAGGTCAAGGACACAATCAAGGAAAACATAAAAGGTATTTAGGATTGAAAGGTGTATCTTGGGAGGGGATGGGTGAGATGAAGTACAGCAGGTACAGGTATTCCAGTCATTGATACACATACAAGGAATTGAAAAGTTTATTTATATAACATGATCAATGCTGTTGTAACGGTGGTCCAGGTGGACACAATCAAATCTCCCACCCGGACAGTAATCTAGTGACGGGTAGTCTTTGGGACTGTATGTCGTCTGCCGGGAAAGCCCAAAAGAGCTATACTTTGGTTTCCGATGTAACAGTAACTCCAACGAGCCGGCCGCCTGTGATGCGGAAGTCGGTTCGAATGGATGGGGGCCGAGTGAGACCCTCCAACGAACCACTGTGTTTGTACCCTCATAATGAAGGATTTTTGTACCAATTCCCAATGACTGCGGCTTCACTTGTGCCGTGGTTTACTGTTCCCAATTCCAGACCACGCACCAAACCAACATTTCATTTGTAAAAACAGGCTTTATTAAAGAGGTGGGGGATGGGGGAGGGGGGGTAAGTGTTACAACAAATGAAAATCCCTCATTGACTATAAACCCCACACCCATGAATAATCCCGTTGGCTTACGCAATAGCTTAATGGCCCACACACTCACAATAGGAGACAGCTAGAGGAAGACTAGACCGAAGAGAAACCTGTCCTCATGCTCGGCTTGCACGTGTTGGTTGTGGTTGTGATGGATGTGGTTGGCTCAGTTTGGGTGAGTCACGCTATGTCCTGATCCTAGTTCCTGCTGTGCTTTTGCTGGGTCGTGCTACATCCTCACTCTCGCTGTTCCAAGGATACAGAGCTGGTCCTCGCTCAACGCCTCACTCCAGTCCGGATTCTCCTTCACAGCCAAACGTGCCGACCCACCAACTCGCTCCACCACTCACCTGTTTAACCCAATCCATGCCGCACTCCACCTTTTAGAGATGCCTGTGAGCTAGCTTGGCCTTGGGATGCTTCTAGTCATTGGGAAGAGCTATTCTCGCCACATCCCTTTGTGTGACCTTCGGGCCGTTTGTCTCCACCAATCCGTGCTCAAGAGGACAAAAAGATGAAATGCACATATCAACAGATTCCAAAGGGGAACGATTTAGAAAATTAAGGTACGGGAATGTTAGTGGCTTAGACACATATATGATGGCACGAGGGGGGGACTCTGGATTTCAACAAGAGCACCTTTTGACATGTGGCATATCATTTCATGCAGAAAGCAAACACTTTTGGTATACATTTATTCATGTGAAATCTGTTCCATCTTACTCCCTTTAGGCCCTATTGCCATCTCTGAAACACTGCTTTTTTTAAACAATTTTTTTTTAATGACCTGTAAACAAGTAGTCTATTGGTTGCAAAATCATGCAAACACTTGCATCAAAATATGATTTTTGCTTTATTAATAAACTCTCTTCAAAATACAACATAATGATTTGAACTTTCTAATTACATGCTTGCATACCTTGTTTGAATTATTAATTGTTCCACACAGCTTGGAGGATGTGAATCTTAATCAATGATATGCATGCATCATGTGACTGGCAGAGCGCCTTTTGGATGATGGTGATGATGATGATGATGATGATGATGAAGAAGAAGATGACGAAGGCATCAGGCATCAAGCTGGTCGATCAGATTTGCTTGGTCATTTTTCTTCTCTTTCACTTCCTGACTCAAACCTGACTATGGAAACTGCATGCCTCATCATGTCCTGTCTCCACACTTGGGGACTCGAGCCTTCACTTGACAATCTGTGCCTGCAGCGTCTCGGCATGCTGCGTCCCCACCACCCTGTAGCTTTTGGTCTGGTTTCCCGTGGTGGACAAATGGCCCTTATGCTTCCTGGCTGGAAACGAGAGATGGACTCGGGCAGACAGCCAGGTATTGTTCAGGGTGCCATTTGGTTGCCTTGTGGGGCCCTCATTAGTCATAATAAAGTGGCCTGTAAAAGTTTCCCCCCCCCCGCCCCCCCTTCTAAAGTTTTCACATTTTGATGCCACCTGCGCTCATTTCGTGATGCTTTCAAACCAAACTTAATATACAGAGTCCTCACAAACTACTCCAAAGTGATAAAGTGAAAAAATGCAGATAAAATGTGAATAAGTTGGAATAACAGAGAAAATCAGATGATTCTCAGTGACATAAGTATTCAAACCCTTTCCTTAAATAACCTTAAATCACTTAAGGAGCAAATTATTTGTTTGAAAGGTTACAAAGTAAGCGCAATAGGTTTCACTTGTATGTAATCAGTGTTGTAACTTAAAAATTAAACTCCTCCGCTCATCGAAGGAGTTTTAAGGTGAAACTCACTTGGTCAACCTACAAAGCAAACATGAAGGCCAAGGATCTTAATTTTTTTCTTTTTTCTTTTGTCTACATTGTCAAGGCTCGTATGAGAGCTAACACACAATGCACAGCAAGGGGGGCATGAGACAAGAGGGGTGGGAGTGGGAATAGAAGGACAAAACAGTGTGGAACAAAGACAGGAGATATGGGGCAGGGAACATGGGGAATACAAGATGGACATTACAGGGACTTTCAGGAAGGAAAGCAGGGAATTTGAAGGAGGTGGGTTTGGGGTGGATTAACGGGGGTAGAAAAGATCGAGGATTTGGATGGGGGAAGATAAGAAGTGGTAGTGAACAGCTGTTTTGAAAGCCTGGAGGGAAGAATGGGATTGAACAGAGTGAGAGAGTTTATTCCAAAGGTGGGGAAAAAGAGGAATGAAAGCGTGAAGGTGAGCAGTGATTCGTGATTTTGGTAGTTTTACCGGAAGGGGGTTGCTGGCTGACCTTGAACGCCCTGCGGAAATATGGGGGGGGGGGCATGTAGCAGATAGAGCGGGGGGGGGCGTGACCGGAGAGGAGAAGGTAGAAGAAAGAAAGACCACCGACCTGCCTGCTGTGAGATAGTGAGAGGCCCAAAGAATCAGCCTCATCGACGGAGATACCAATGATCCTAAATGCCTTGGTTTCTACAGCGTGAAGCTGAGAAAGGTGAGAGGCAGGACCACCAGCCCAGAGGGGAGATCAGTACTCCCTCAGGCTGCGGACGAAAGCTTTGTATGTGGTCAGGAGCTCAGGTGGGCCGAGGAAGAACTTTGCACGACGGAGGATTCCCAGTCAGTGACTGGCTTTGGAGCCAAGGTTGGAAATGTGGTTTTCCCAGGAAAGATCATTGCAGATACTGAGAGGTTCCAAAGAAGTGAGATATAATGTGATGGAGAAGCACGGTTCAGGAGAGGGTTATAAGAAGATTTCAGTCACTCATTATCCCTATGAGTATGGGGAAATCCATCATGAAGAAGGGGAGACGTATCATACCACCCAGACTCTACCCAGATCAGGTCGCTCATCCAAACTCAGAAGCCGGGCAAGCAGAAAATTGGTTTGAGATGTCCCTGTAAATCCAACAATGACTTTGAAAGATCTGCAAGACTCTTTGTCCGAGATGAGGGTCAGTGTTCATCAATCAACAATATCCCGTTCCCTTCGCAAAGCTGTCCTCCATGGATAGGTAGCAAGAAAGAAACCATGTCTAAAAAAGATGTATGTAAAAGCCCATATGTACTTTGCGAAAAAGCATGTTAATGATACTGCAGGCATGTGGAGAAACGTTTTGGGGTCAGACAAAACAAAAATGAAACTTTTTGGTCTAAATTCAAAGCGTTATGTTTGGCGCAAGCCTAATACTGCACATCACCCAATCAACACCATCCGGACTGTGAAGCATGGTGGTGTCCGCATCATGTTATGGGGCTGCTTTTCATCAGCAGGAACTGACAACTTTGTCAGGATAGAATGGACAATGGATGGTGTAAAGCAAAGTAGAATCCTTGATGAAAACTTGCTTAAGTCAGCCATAAATCTGGACCTGGGTAGGAGATTCACATGTCAGCAGGGCAATGATCCGAAGCACAAATATAAAGCCACACTGGAGTGGCTGAATAAGAAGAAAATATATGTTCAAGTGGCCCAGTCAAAGTCCTGACTTGAACCCAATTCAACATTTGTGGCGAGACTTGAAGATTGCAGTCCATCGACGATCCCCATCAAACTTGGCAGAACGAGAGCAATTTTCACGTGAAGATCTCACTGTGCAAAGCTGGTTGAGATAGTAGTCATTCCTGCAAAAGGTGGTTCCACCAAGTACTGACCTGAGGGGATGAACACTTTTTCAACCAGTGAATTTTGATTTGTACATGTTTTTTGTAGGTATTCCTGACATGTAACCTCCTTTAACTGTAACAATGTTCAGTCTGATCTCTCCAGTTAGGGAATAAAAAAGTTCATTTGGAAAAATTATTTCTACATAATTTGTAATTCATCTAAATGTGCCACTATTGGTTTGGGGTGAATACTTTTGCAGACCACTGTACTTGCTGCAGATATTATTTTTTTACCTCCATCTCTGAAGGTGGACGGAGGTTGTGTTTTCACGTATGTTTGTTTGTCTGTCAGCAGGATATCTCAAATGGTTATGGACAGATTTGGACAAAACTTGGTGGGTGGGTTGGGTGTGTGACATGGACGAATTGATTTGATTTTGCTGAAGATACGGATCCGGATACGAGAATTTTTTTAAAATTTTCTTTGTGATTCTTCACAATTGATAGATGGTGCTAAATACGATATACAGCACGGTATTTCAAAAAGTTGTGGATAGATTATGACAAAAGTTGTTGGATGAGTTTGGTAGGTGATAAAAACAAGCCAATTAGATTTGGGTTAAGGTCCAGATCCAGATCCAGCCGATCACAGGGATACAAAATGTAATGTTCAGCCTGGCGGAGGTAGCTCTTTGCCGAGTGCCGTTTAGTTATGACTGTTATTAGTATGTAAAGGACTTGAAGTAAGATATGTTATCTAAAAACTGGTGCATAATGTGGCAAATGTCATCAAATCTGTGATGTCTGCACACCTTTTTGGCAAATGACTATTTTGGTCTTGGCTTTGCCACATTCCTCAGCACATGAACATTTTGTGCAGAGTATTTTGATTTATTACACCGATGGGTGTGCTTGTGCCTCCACCAGTGAATAGCACGCACGGCGTGTCACGCTCCGTTACTACCCAGCACCTTCTTTCATTCATTTCTCTTGCCAATACTCTCATGAGCATGACCGATGCCACATTTCTGCCAGAGAACAACAACCAAGATCCATCCAGGTGCTATCTACTGTGGTCGTGAATCTACCTGTGGTTTTAAATGCCCCTCAGCTGGATACTCACAAACATAAAATGTTATTTTGGCCTGTGACTAGCATTAAAGCATAAAATATAGATAGATTGAACACTGTCTTGTTTCATTGTTGGTGCATTTCAAAAGCAGCATCAGCTAATTTGAGATGATGTCTTTCCGCAGGTCTCAGCAGATAGATACTGGAGATGATCTCATCCTGAACTCTACTCAGAGACCTATGAAACAAGGTAATGCTGCACATGTAGTTTCTCTGTTTAGCCCTCATTAGTCCCATACTGGTATCACTGGAGGGGGCTATAGGTTTGCTCTCCATCTGTTCATCTTTCCGTCCATCCGTCCCACCTGTGCTTTTCTGAATTTTTCCCCATCCCCTTCAACATATTCAACTTGTAACAACTGAAACTTGTTACAAGGCTTTATTATGATATTGATGCTGAACAAGTTTGAGTTTCAAGGATGTTTCATCAATTTTTCAGTAATTCCCTTTTAAAACTGATCAGATATTATACATGCGTCATTGTTCAGCTACCCTGAATCTACCCCACTCTTTGCACCCATTGGCTGGACAGCTGGCCTGACTCCACCCCAATAATGTCATGCGTCACCATTGCTTGAAGCAGCATAGCTCGGCAGGCCTTAAGTCTTCGGCCTGGGTGTTTGTCCATGGCCCAGTGCAATGGGAATGATCCTAGGTATACAACCACGATGTATCATATAATGCACATTATACGCATGTTTTTTTTCTTCATGTGTTTACATCAGGTTATTTCCTCCACCACGGAAGGTGAAGGAGGTTGTTTTCATCCCTTTCTGTCTATTTGTTACTTGCAAAATTGAAGATTCTTCAAGTGTGTTGGTCAGTCGATTTTGTTATTCTGTCTATCTGTCTGTCTGTCTGTCTATCTGTTTATCACCTACAGGTCACAATTCTAAACCGATCGTCATGAAACTTTACCAAGTTGTAGAGGTAGTCTCAACTGAGAAGCCTATTGATTTTGAGGGCAAAGATCATCTTGAGGTCAAATTTCTAAAATCATCATTTTTCATCCAATTCACTTGAAATTTGAACAATATTTGTATATTGTGTCACTGAATTGGGAAACCAATTATTTTTGAGGTCAGAGGTCAATTCAAGGTCAAACTTCTAAAATCACCAATTTTTATCTGAAAAACCGTCAATTTTCATTTGATTGACTTGATAATTAAACGACAATTGCATCGTATATTACTGAATTGGGACACCAACTATTTTTGAGATCAAAGGCCAAAGGTCAACTCAAGGTCAAACTTCTAAAATCATCAATTTCAATCTGAAAAATAATCAATTTTCATCCAATTGACCTGAGCTTTGATTAAGATTATCAATTTTAATCTTAATGAAATGGACAATTTGATGTATCCATGGCAACCTTTGGAGAGAGGGATGGATTTTGCAAGTATCATGCTCTGCATGACGTCTTTTTCTTGTTACTTGCAAAATTGAAGATTTTTCAAGTTTATTGGTCGATCGATTTTGTTAGTCTGTCTGTCTGTCTGTCTGTCTGTCTGTCTGTCTGTTTGTCACCTGCAGGTCACAATTTTCAACCGATCTTCACAAAACTTCACCACATGGTAGAGTTTGTCAAAAAGAAGAAGCCAATTGTTTTTGAGATCAAAGGGTCAACTTCGGCCAAAGGTCAACAACATAGGTGGGATTTCTAAGATCCTCAATTTTCATCCGATTGACTTGAAATTTGAAGAGGAGCGAGATTTTTCATCATGCAGGAGCGAGAACACAAAATGGATCAAGGCATAAAATAACAACAAAAACAGAAATAGATGAGGCAGGCACACTAACAGGAGGGTTGAGCAACAAAATAGAGGGAGACTTTGAGAAATAAGGGATGTGGAAAGAATGAGAGCAAAATGATGCTTTACCACAACCCCGACAGATTGACGTTTGAAGTGCTGTCATGACCCTTTTTCTCAAGAGTAACTTCCCTTTTGTCCACTCTCCCATTAAAGCCTAGAGTTTGAAGTTGACAGCCATTAGTTTAGTTTGGTACTTTTTACATTTCACAGGGAGGTCAGAAATCTTCATCATACCTTAAATTATGGTTTCTGTCCAGCCCAGCCTTGATATGTCAGCTAATCTTGACTTGGCACAATGCCCAGTGTCTTATTTTGAAACTTGGCAGAACTTTGACAAATATATTGGTTTATCGTTGAGTATTTATTTAGATTTTTGTCGATTTATGAATTTTTCTGGGATTACGGAAAAACGATTGAAAGGGGCAGGGAGTCACGAGAGGGCCAGACACTTATTTAATGAATATTCATCGTTTCAACATTTTGAACTTGAGCGAAGCTCATGGAAGAGAGAGGTAAAACTGACAGTGGAACAAATATTAAGGGAATGAATTCACAGGAAAAGAGGAAAGGGAGGCGGGGAGGAAACGCTGAAACTAGCAAGTAAGATGGTTGGATTAAGAAAGGTTAATGGGGGGTAGTAATGATCATGGTACAGAATTGGGGGTGACAAGAGATGGTGTTGCACTGCTTGCTTGAAGCTCTGGGGGGAAAAGTAGAAAATAACAGCCTCTGGAAAGCAGCTCCATATTCAGCAGAAGTGAGGAATAAAAGAGTCGAGATGTACAGTCGGTCTGGATTTCGGACGTGAAGAACGCATGCATCCTGGAGTAGATTGGGAGGGCCAGAAGACTGAGAGAGCAGAGGGAGCAATGTTGGGTAATCGATGTTGGGAAACAGAGAGACCAGTGACTTACCTGCGATACGAAAGCAACAGACCTTGTGTTTTGACCTAATCATGGAAGATTTCAATAATTATGCGAGCTTTGGATTCTAAAGAATCCAGGAGAGATGGGTGTGATGGTGAGCGCCAGCTTGTAGCAAAGAGCAGTACTCCATTTGGATATGGATAAAGGCCTTGTAAGCTATAATTAATTATGTAAGTAGAAAGACTTGGATTGACGTAGGATGTCCAGTCTGCGGTTGGCTTTGGAAGACAGCTTTGCGATGCGGTCAACCCAGGAGAGGTCTTGGCCGATGGTGAGGCCTAGAAGTTCAAGAGACTTAACCTCTTCCAGTGGATGACAAAATGAATAGATAGGTGGATTAATTTAATGATCCTTCTGGAGATTTTGGATGAGACTGAGATTTTCCAGGATTTAAAGACCTGTTCCATTTTTCAGACCTTTGTCTAACCATTTGCACATCAGCACACGCAGCTGTTGTGTCTGCCCAATCAGAGGGTTTGGGGATTATTATGACACAGTGTGGAATCATCTGCAAAAAGGATGAGAGGGTTTTCCAGAGCACCAGAGAAGTCATCAATCTATTTATGATAAATAAACCTTGGCCAAAAAGTGGAACGAGAGAGATTGGATGGAAAATTCATTTCAAATTATATAATTTATTTTAAAACATTTATACACAAACTGTCTACATCACATGTCAAAATAAACAGTGTAAATATCCTTAAATACCATACTTGCATTCAACCATTTTGCTCATTTGGTAGTGGTATGAAAACATAAAACAAGATAAAAATAAATTTGAGAAGTGAAAAATGAAATTGGGGATATTCATACACGTCACGGTTTTCACTGCAGCACTTCAATTTTCTTTTGCGATCTGTTATTGAAACGAGACTAAAGAAAATCCCCTCTGGTATTTTTGCACTGCCATTTAACTACATGCCTGGTGTTAGCTTAATGGCTAGGGTGGCGGGCTTGCGATCTTAGGGTCATGAGTTCAAATCTGGCTGACGTTGAATTAATACCCAGTGGGATTGACTCAGCCTGTCACCTCCGAGGTCGGCAAAATGAGTACCAGCTTGCTTGGATGATTGAGCCATTGGAGTATCCTGTGTCTTAGTGACGACCTGTCCAGGATTGTACCCAATAGCCCAGGAGACTGCTTCGGCAGCACCGACACTCTGTGCAGAGTATGGTCCCAATGGATGGATGGATGGATGGATTTTAACTACCCATGAAAAATGTAACTATGGTGTACTCTTTCTCAAATTTAAACATATGCACGAACTGTACAGGGTGGTCTGAAAGTTTCTTTACCCATGCTAAATGTCACACCTCCCTCCCTCACTTCCACTCCACACCACTCCCCCAAACACTGACTCAGGAGAATGATGGAGCACATTCAGATATAGTAATACCCCGGTTAACGTCGCCTCTTTTTATGTCATTTTGTAAATACGTCGTCACATTATTAATACCATTTATCGATATTCATCGTTTTAACTCGCACAAACTTCGTTTTTAAACCCATACCTCTTATTCTCATACCTCAGCCCTTGATAAAATCACAAACTGGTCAAACACAATTTTGCTTTTGTATCCCTTTTGTTCACCCTTTGCATTCTCCCTTACCCCTCATCGTTCCCTGCATCCCTTGCATCCCTTGATTGTCCATTTCCATCTACTTTCTCCTTCCACCCGGCTATTGGTGTTTCCCCTTTCTCCTGCTGTTCCCTTTGTTATGTTGTGTCCTGATTTGTTCTGTGCAATTGCTCTTCCATGATCCTAGAGCCCTAGATCATGTAAAAAAAAAAATTAAAAAAGAAAACATTCCCCAACAATTGCAGCATTTTTCAGGAATGTATCCCCCGCAAATAGTGGGGTCCGACAGTACGACACAATAATGCCTATATATTATATTAAAAGAGTTTCAGAACGAATGCTTTACTGGGGAGGGGTAAAACAACTTTCAGGACACCCTGTACCCCTGTACAGTGAATGCTGGCTGTTTTCACAGAGATGTAAATACCTGCTTTACGCATTTTGTACACAATGGAACTTGAATAAGTTTTTAATCCGATTAAAGGTGGAAATCATTTTTGTCTGTCTGAGTGTGATCTGAAATTGACGTTGATCAACATTTGTCGATAAGAATCGAATCCTGCCGAGCCGACTTGTTTTCAATTTTACAGGGGTCAAAGGTCATGATTGGTAACAAAATCTGGATTTCTGTCTTTTGGAGCCTTCGTATTTAAATTTATGCAGCCGACACTTCGACTACAAATACGTACATTACTGCAGCCCCTTCAGTCTAAAGCAAGCAACCATCCATCCGGTGTCTTCCTTTTGATTTTACAGGGATCAAAGTGGATGGAATGGCAATGGGGGGTGGAGTGGGGTTGGGCTTGTCAGGGGCAAGTGGTTGGGAAATGAAAGACATTGCACTCGCTTGCAAAGATCTGTGATTATCGTTTGCCTCTTTGTTAATATAATTTTGTACACCACTCATTCCCAATTCCATATCCAGGCAATGCATGACATCATCGCCGGGCACTGAAGGAAGGGAGTACTCAGTTTTTACTCATTGTTTGTTTTTACGGGTGACATCTCAGCCATCCTTTGAGTTAGGAAGCTGAAATTTGGGTCAAAAGTGAAGATGTGTTGTGGCAAATTGTAAAAAAAAAAAAAAAAAATTGGTGTTTTTTTTATTTTTTGATGTTATTTTTTGATATTTTTTATTTTTTTGATTCTTTTTTTTGGTATTTTTTGATTTTTTTGATTAATCAATGAATTAATGAATTAATTATTATTATTTTTATACACTGGTGAGACTCGTATGAGAGCTTAATTATTATCAATTTATTAATTCCTTATTAACCTCCACCTCTGTCAGGTCAGGTTCGATCTGTGACCTGCTACAGGTACCATGTAAACCTGTACTAACCTGTTCCATGGTCGGGTTGTCGGCGACTAAACCGTCTCCCCCACCAGGTTTCTGGTGAGGAGGGTGTTTGGATATGGACACCCAGCAGGATTAAAAACAAAACCTGTCAAAGGGCGGAGGAGCTCCTTGTGAGCCAACGGCCATCCATATCTAGTGCCCAACTGTGTCTGCGGACGTCCTCCTGCAGTTGGGTCACTTCTTATTAAGAGGTTGGTGGCAGGATTTGCACTCCGGCCACCGTAAAACCCTTCATTCCGCAAAACGCAAAAACGCAAAAAAATCTGTAAACCCACTCCGTGGGAGTACCTCCTGTGCAGCTTCCCTTCGCAGGGCAGCTCACCGGATGACGGGATTGGGACAAAGCCTTCGGGACCCCCAATCTTTGATAGGAGGGAAACCACGGGGTAACATCCCTGGGTTAGATTGCGGGAGAGTGTGTCGGAGTGGTGCTGAGGTGTGGTCCACCAGACGGCGGTCTCCTTGGGTTAACCTGAGGCGGTCCCTTCAGGTGGGTGCCTGGAATGTCCTATCCCTAAGAGAGGATGATCACCTGTCTCTGTTATCATCTGAGCTCAAGCGTTTGGACATCGGGATTGCAGCTCTCTCTGAGGTTCGGAGACCGGATTGCGGCGAGATAATGGTGGGTGGTTACACCTACTATTGGTCTGGTCGCTCTGATGGTTACCATACCCAAGGAGTTGCTGTAGCTGTGTCCAATAAGCTGACCCCAATGATAATTGAGGTAACACCGGTCAACGAGCGTATTATGAGATTAAGGATTCGTCACTCCTTAGGTGTCATTTCCCTGGTCTCTGTTTATGCTCCGACTGAGGCGAGTGATCTCAACGTGAAGGATGCATTCTACGCCACACTCGAGTCTGTGGTTGATCAGTGCCCCAGACGAGATACACTTCTAGTCTTGGGGGATTTCAATGCATCGACTGGAACTGATAGGGACGGTTATGAGGTGTGTGTTGGTCCCCATGGGTCAGGAACTATGAACCAGAATAGCACTAAGTTCCTTGACTTTGCAAGAAGTCATGGACTTAGGGTGGCTGGTTCATGGTTTCAGCGCCCACAAGCTCATCGCTGGACTTGGTATTCCAACGCTGGCGGTGTGGCAAAGGAGATTGACCATGTCCTCATTGACGGTCGTTGGAGGATGATCCAGAACTGCAGGGTCTACCGGAGTGCTCAGTTCCTCAATACTGACCACAGGCTTGTTGTAGCAACTCTAAAGCTGCACCTTAAATCCTGGAGAATGGTACCATCCCAGCTGAGACTGGATGTTGCCAAGCTCAGGGATGAGAGAGTAGCTGAGGAGTTTGCGAACAGGCTGAGTGGACACTTGGGGGGTCTGGGTGCTTTGGGGGTCCTGAAGTTGTGGAGCGCCTTCAAGACCACCGTCCTTGATGTTGCCGGTGGATGCCTTGGAGCTCACCTCAGGGCAAAGAAGAATTTTGTCTCTCAAGGGACACTGGATACCATTGACCAGAGTCGCAGGGCCAGGCTGAATGGCAGAGCTGAGCTGTTCAGGGAGCTGAGGCGTAAAACTGTACGTGCACTGAGGGTGGACAAGGAGGCCTATGTGCGAGGAATCTGTGAGGGGGTAGAGCATCACCTATGGACAGGTGATTCTCGTCCTGCTTACAGGGGAATTCGCGCATTACGTTCATCCAAGCCCATCCCTCGGAGCACTGCAGTTCGAGCAGAGAGTGGTAGGCTCTTGACAGAGGAGTCTGAAGTGAAGGCCCGCTGGGCCGGTTACTTTGAGCGGTTGTACCAGGCTGATCCCCCAACTGTCGAGTTGGACGTCAAGGGTGTTACAATCCCTGTTGCTGACCCTCGAATCAACTGTGGTCCACCTTCGCTTGTGGAAACACGTGCTGCGGTGAACCAGTTGAAATAGGGCAAAGCTCCAGGGATCTGTGGCATCCATGCCGAACTTCTCCATGCCGAATATATATATATATATATATATATATATATATATATATATATATATATATATATATATATGTATGTATATATGTATGTATATATATATGTATGTATATATATGTATATATGTATGTATATATATATGTATATATGTATGTATATATATATGTATGTATATATATGTATATATGTATGTATATATATATATGTATGTATATATATGTATATATGTATATATATATGTATGTATATATGTATGTATATATATATGTATGTATATATATGTATATATGTATGTATGTATATATGTATGTATATATATGTATATATGTATGTATGTATATATATGTATATATGTATGTATGTATATATATGTATATATGTATGTATGTATATATGTATGTATGTATATATATGTATGTATGTATATATGTATGTATGTATATATATATGTATGTATATATATATATATATATATATATATATATATATATATATATATATATATATATATATATATATGCAGTGTCGTGTAGAAGATGCTTAGCAGGCAGACACGAGCGGGGGAACAGTCGAGCCCGGCTGTGGGGTACAAGCGTGAGCGCGGGCGTACTTTGCCCGCGGATCTCCTTTATTACGTACTCAACACACTCACGAGCCGTGGCACTACTACGACACCTCAGGCGGCGCGCACTCCTTATATTCCTGGCAGACACGATGCTCACGACGACCACTCCCCCCATCATCCCCCCGCCCCGCAGGCCCGCAGGCTATACCACACTCCTCCCTCCTAAAACTATGATTATTAAATGATCACCATTATAATGAGCATAAACAGCACGAAGTACTACGGTATA